>NW_024870997.1:2597500-2944517 GCF_019054845.1 Dipodomys spectabilis
ATTCTAAACATTTATACAGTGAGCTCAAAGGAGGATGCTCTTTGGAGAGTATCACAAATTCTCAATAGTTATATGAATATTATCATATAAAATAATGTTCATCAAAATGACTTTCAAGAAATGATAATGAGGGTTCTTTTATTGTTTTGATTTTTCCTTCTGTCTTCTGAAGCTGGTTGTTTTTTTGCACCTTTGGTCTTATATGTAAGTTTGAAAAGTGCAAGGGGGAACAGAAATGATGGGACAAAGGGTGAACAAATGCAGCAGTGCTACTCAATAGACACTACATTAAAATTGAACTATACAACGTGGGGGCAGGGAGGTTGAAAGGGAAAAACTGGGAGAAGATGAGGGAAGAGGTGACACTGTTCAAAAAGAAATGTGCTCATTATCTGACTTATGTAATTGTATCCCTTCTGTACATCATTTTTACAAATTAAAAATGGACCTCATAAACAAGCCAGAGTAGCTATACTAATATTAGATAAAATAAGCTTTAAATTAAAAATGCTATGAAAGTAAAAAGAGGCAAAGAGGGACCTTAAATATTGATAAAGAAAAGTCTCCATCAGGGGGATATAAGAATTCTGGGCTGGGAATGTGGCTCAGTGGTATAGGACTTGCCTTGCATGCATGAGGCTCTGGGTTCGATTCCTCAGCACCACATAAGCAGAAAAAAGCTGGAAGTGGCGCTGTGGCTCAAGTGGTAGAGCACTCACTTTGAGATGAAGAGCTGAGGGATAGTGCCAGGCCCAGAGTTCAGGACCCATGACCGGCCCAAAAAACAACAACAAAAGAAGAATTCTAAATATCAATGCCCTGAATCCTAGAGCTTCTAAATTTTTCTACAAATACCACTTACCCTAAAATTATGCATACATTCAAACAGATTGTTGGTTGATTGAACACATCATTTACTTCTGGACAGGCCATCCAGGTAAAAACTTAGCAAAAAACCTTTAGAGATAAATAACTGCATTGACAAGCTATAACTAACAGATATCTACAGATTATTTAACCTAGCAGCATCACAATATATATTCCTCTCAGCAACCCATATAATGTTCTCCACAACCCATGGTATGTTCTCCAAAATAGATCATATCTTAGATCACAAGGAAAATCTGTGAAATTCAAAAATAAAAATGAAATTCTCCTTGAATCCTGACAGACCACAATGGGACCAAATTAGATATCAACATCAAAGGGCATCACAGAGAATTCTGAAACTCACAGAGACTAAATAACACATTGTTAAATCATCAGTGAGTCACTGATGGGATATGGATGGCAGTTCCAACGTTTATGGAATTCAGTGAAAGTGAACACACAAAATACTGCCTCCTCTGGGACACAACAACACAGGCAATACTCAGAGGAAAATTTATAGCTTTGAGTATGTGTCTCAACAAACTAGAACAATCTTGAATCAACACTAATGATGCACTACTAGGTCCTTGAAAAACAGGAACAAGCCAAACCAAAAACGGTAGACAGAAATAATACAAATTAGATTAAAGAAATACATGAATCAGCGTCTCAAAAAACATACAAATAATCATAATTGACTTTTATCTACTAGTAGCTCACAAATTTGCCCAATGAATGTCAGTGTAGCTATTTTCAGAGATAGACTCAACCGCTCAAACCAGTGAACAAAACAAACTACTAGGATTCTAAGAAACAAAGATTTGTTTGCCTTTAAATAGATTTACTCTGTTTTTATTATTAAGGTGATTTAAGAGTGATTATAATTACATGAGTCAGGTAATGAGTACATTTCCTTTTATGGAATGTCTTCAGTTCCTTTACTTGTTCCCAGTACTACGCTACTGTCCTCACCCATGTGTTAGATCATTCACTTTCATCAATGTTCAATGAACTCCACTGCTGCCATTTGTCACCGATTTCCCTAAAGCTCTGTGCCCACCCTCCACCTTCTTGAAGACGTAAAATGAATACACCAGACATAAGGTAAAGAAGACAGAATCATCACAAACTATAAACAACAACAACAGACACAAAACAAAAAAGGAGTCTTCTGTTTCCATATCTCATAGTTTGTTTTAGTTATGTAAATCATGTTTTATAAATATAATTATTGTTTATTGTAAAGTCAATTCAGGGATTGAAGTGTGATAACTTATAAGTTTGCTTTCTATTTAATAATGCTTTTTATTTTAACATTAAATGTGTAACACAATTCAAGTCCTAGTGTAATCTGAAGGTTTAGATTTAAAGTTAAATTTTCAAAATGTCTAATAGTTCTATTTTGGCAACCAAAATGAAAAACAGGAAAGTTTTATCCTCAAGAATTAAATATCTTCATGTACACAAAGGTAAAATAAATGTAATAATAATTTTGTGGAAGTAATAAATCAAATACAATTGCAATGCATCAATTCCATAGGTTATGAGAACTATTGATAAAATTAATACAACTTGTTTTAACGAGATTACTTAACACATGAAACAAGTGATAATTTTCTTTTCTAGGTGAAGTGGATAAAGAAATTAAAGCCCAAAGATTCCAGTGTCCTGTGTGCTTAATACGTGTCAATTTACACATATGCTTTGCTCATCTCAACGTTAATTGAAGATAACTGAGAACAGGACTAGAATGGAAAGAATCACTCAAATATTTACTTTTATTTTGTGACTAAATATGTTTTTTTTATATCTCTTTATTTTATTTCAAAAATATGGTAAATTTATTTAAGTCACATCAATAATAATGAGAAATAATCAGCCCCTAGCTCTTTAAAAGACAATCAATAAGAAAGGAAACAACAAACATAAAAATTGAACCTCATTTTGAAATGGTCTTTGTATATTGTGGTTCTTTGTAATTGTGGATTATGTGACTATCCCATGAATCTCGGCTAAAATCACTACGGCTACTGGAAGGAAATTTCAAAATATAGTGCAGCTAACACAGCTGTGCAGTTGCTTGTTGGTTTCATTACAGTAGCAGCAGGGCATAAAATGTGCAAAGGAAAAAATTCTACTACTTTGCAGGCAAGAATGTGATGAAAAGCATACTGTTATCTTCTTAGATGAAATATGAAGACCACACTTTAAAAGCTTACAAAACGATCAGCCCTTTAAACAACAGTGCCATTTTTAAGGCACTCTAGACAATTCAAGTCCTTCTTCTCCCCACAAACATTACTGCCATTCACAAATCATTGCCAAGGTGAATTTGCAGTTCTTTTAGATATTTCAAATGGCTTATGAGTAACATAAACAATAATTCCAGTTTTTGAGAAAATTTAATTTACAATCAGCAAACAAATCAGATTCAACTCCATAGCATAACCTTCAGGAAAAATGAATTAAGGAATATGGCATGTACTTTGTAATTTAATATTAGACATTAGAGCAAAATGCCAGAAAAAGACTCTGCAAGAAATAAACAGAAGTCTTTGATAAGATATTAAAGATTATCTAGGGACAAGTAATTTTACCTACATTTCTTATTATATGATAGCATATTATTTTTAATTTAATTTTATTTTATTTGAAAACATACTGTACAGAGGGGTTACAATTACATGGGCAGGATAATGCATACATTTCTTACCGAGCATTGCAGCCTCCTCCTTTGTTTACCCTTCACCTCCCTTCCCAGCCTCCCCCCCCCCCCCCGTCATACCCCCCCTCCCCACCCACACCGACATTGTAAAGCTGGTTTTGACAAGACATTTTGTACTTCTCATTGTTACAACAGGTCCACCTGAATCCTTAAACGACTTGTTTGTCCCCGTCTCCTCCACATGTTATACTGACATCAAATATAGTGAAAGCGGGGGTTACACTGTGGGGGAGGGACATACAAAGCAACAAAGAAATAATCTTATAAATGCGTTAGAAACACATGCATGAAAGAATCAAAAACATTAAAATACATATTTGAGGGCTCGTTTTCCTAACATCAAATTCTCTGACTTTTTCCGCTTGACTCATACCTATACTAGATATTGCAAATAAGGGAAACCATGGGACCTATGTTTATTTGGGCCTGGCTTACTTCACTTAATATAATTTTTTCCAAGCCTTTCCATTTCCTAACAAATGGGGCAATGTCATTCTTTCTGATGGAGGCATAGAATTCCATTGTGTATATATACCACATTTTCTTGATCCATTCATCTACTGAGGGGCATCTGGGTTGGTTCCATATCTTAGCTATGGTAAATAATGCTGCAATAAACATAGTTGTGCTGGTAGCTTTAGTGTGGTCTTTTTTGTAAACATTAGGGTAAATGCCCAAAAGTGGGATTGCTGGGTCATAGGGGAGTTCTATGTGAAGTCTTTTGAGGAACCTCTATACTGCTTTCCAAAGTGGTTGAACAAGTTTACATTCCCACCAACAATGAAGTAAGGTTCCTTTCTGTCCACACCACCTCCAGCATCTGTTGTTGTTAGAGTTCTTGATTTTTGCTGTTCTAACTGGAGTGAGGTGATATCTCAATGTTGTTTTGATTTGCATTTCTTTTATGGCTAGGGATGTTGAACATTTCTTCATGTGTCTATTGGCCATCCTTCTTTCTTCTTCAGAGAAGCTTCTCTTTAAGTCTTTCGCCCACTTACTTATTGGGCAGTTGTTTCTTTGAGGATTTGTTGTTGGGTGGTTTAATTTTTTGAGTTCCAAGTATATTTTAGATATGAGACCCTTGTCCGTTGTATGGCTAGTAAAGATCTTCTCCCAATCCGTGGGCTTTCTATTGATCTTGCTAGCTATGTCATTTGCCCTGCAGAAGCTCTGCAACCTTATACAATCCCATTTGTCCAACCTTTCTTTGATTTGTTGTGTTTCCAGGTCTCTATTCAGAAAATTTCGGCCTGAGCCAAGGAGAGCCAGGGTTTCTCCTATTCCATCCTGTAATGTTTTCAGAGTGTCTTCTTTGAGTTCAAGGTCTTTGATGATAGCATATTTTTATCTGCTAATCAGAGAGACTCAAAAAGATTTTTAAATATGATATGAATAATGCATCGTCATGAATGAATGAAATCAGGAAGTAGATGGCTCAGGAGCTGGGTGGTTTGTTAAATATTCTCATTATTTTGAATGATCTGGTGTTTTTTGTATGTGTGGAATTATGAATGTATTTTATGTCTTGGCAGGAAAGTTTGATTATTATAACATTGTCTGATATCCAATGTAAGGAACCTAATCAGAGTGATAAATATGTGTGTGTTTGTGTGTTTGTGTGTGTGTGTGTGTGTCTGTGTGTCTGTGTGTGTGCCTGCAAGTCTGTGTTTAAAAGGAAGAATCTTATTATGCTCAGGGTATATATTTAATTCTATTAGGTATACTACATTAATGACAGCAGATAAAAGTAATTAACATTTTGTGCCATATGTTTGTGTTCATATGATTGCATGAAAAAACTAAAAAGTTATGTTTGGGGTATCAGTTTTGTGAAAGGTTAGCTGAAATTATAAACATTTGGAATCATCAGAAAGATATCAATGGCAATCTTTTCAGTGTAGATCAATTTTAGACAACACTTGCAAGAATATGCAATCTTATATGGAAATGCAATATTTATTGATTTTTTTCCATAGCTACAGTATTCTATAAATTTGTGGGAAAACCAGTTAAATTATGGAAACATAAAAGTAATGCGATTATTTATTGCATACAGTATTACACTTTAGTTTCATTGTCAAAATACCTTTATTTCAACTGTATAGGAAGGAAAACCCTAAATATTACCGTTCGTGCCATATTTCATTGGGAAGCTTTGTCTGTATCGATAAGTTTATTTCTTTTGGTTCTGCTTCTCTATTCATAACTCTGTTTCTCATACTATTCTTCTAAGGACTTTTTCTTTCTTCCCATTTAGGCTTCAACATACCTCATGCTCTGTTTGTTTGCTAACAGTAGTCAGTCTACCATTTGAACCATGTCTCCCGCCCAGAAATTTTTGTAGTTAATTGGCGATAGAACCTTATGAACTTTACTACCAGCCTGAAAACCATTATCCTCCAAGTCTCATCCTTCTTAATCGCAAGGATTATAGAGATGAGTCATGGACCCCAAGAAGCAATGACTTTTCATGTCTTATAGATTCCACATGTTTGCTAGTAATTGTAATAATAAACTACCATAGATTGGGTAGCGTTAACACTGTAAATACATTGCCTCTGAGTTTGTGGAACTAGAACTCCAACGTCAGAGTTGGCTTCTTCCGAGTCCTCTTTCCTTGGCATATTCAAGGCTTTCTGCTTCTCTTGGAGGACACTTCAACTTAAATGCTACCTTTGAGATTCTGTTTCCAAATGCAGTCACTTTCTGAGGCAATGGGTTTTTGATCTTTAGTATGATGTCAGTGGGACCGTATCCAACACATAACAAATTACTTAATGGATAGAAGAAAATCTCTAATAAGAAATTATTTGGTTTGGACACAGAAGTTATGGTTGTACTTTTAAAACAATTAGCAAGAGAGGTAAATGTTTTATTAGAGCTTGTAAAACCAGTATGAAGTCTTGACCTTAGACATGCCAAATTCTTACCCTGGCACACATTTAAATTTCTAGCGGTACTGGGGGATTGAACCCAAAACCCTGTACTTGTGAAACAGCATTTCTACTACTGCCATACTTGCAGATTGTAATTGGATTGCTTATTTTGAGGTAGTATCACTATGCCTGGGCCTGACTGGACTGTGGTAATCTTAACACAAGTAAAAAAGTTTGCACCCAGCAAATGGTTAGAGTTTCTGAGACTTCTTTTTGTGCTAGGCTTGCCAAGTAGATAAGATTACAGATTTGAGCCACTTTATCCAGTAAAAGTATATTATTTGATAATATCGTGATATTGCCTATATTTGTGATTAACATACATAACTAATCTTAAATTTCTCCCTCTTTTGTTTAATACTCTGAGTTGAAAACATTGGCTTACTTGATATACATGGCTTTGTTTTGGATGGAATTCCATAAGAATCCAAAAAAAATCTCCCAAAAGTTTATGTCAAAAATCATGGAAAAAAGGCTGCAGGTTGGAAAAAAATTGATCCTTAAGTTATAAATGCAATATATTTATAGTGTTAGTCAATGCTTTCTTAAGTATGAGAAGAGAAGAAAGGCAGAAATGGAAGGATGTCAGATATAATTTTGATAACCTACTAAGTCTCTGTAGAAATTCTGTAGTTGTCACTTCATGTTAACTTCCTTTGTTAAAGCTTCGTTTATTACAACCCTGTGGGTTGGACTGATTGGTTACTCTCTCCAGGAAATGAGGCTGATTTTAGAAGGCTGATGGTGTGTTAAATAAGGAATGATGAGAATGAGCACAGATATTGTCACAGAATGAGCCAACCAGGTTCAACTGCTGAACAGCAAAACAAAGCTAAGTATCAAATCTGATGATCCACATTGGAAGATATATAGATAGATACGTATACATATACATTTATTTGCATGCATGAAATAGTAAATCTCCATTTGAATATAGAGAAACTTGACCTGACAATTATTAAATTATATCAAACTGGTTGCAGGAAAGATACAGAAAAATATCAATAGTTAGCATAGATTTTGCATAGATTTTTTTAAAGGGTGAAAATTCTTTCTTCATAATATACTTTACACATACCCTTAGTATGTTTTAAGTATTTTTACATTGTGGTAGGAACATCTCTACAATGCTGAGAATTGGAATTACACACAATATGCAACATGGGTAGGCACTGGTGGTTCGAGGATTTAATCTTAGCTAGTTAAGAGATTGAGATCTGAAGATTACAATTTGAAGCCAGCAAGGGTAGGAAAGTTCTTTTGACTCTTATCTCCAATTAACCACAGAGGCAAATGGAGTTCCACTTCAAATTGTATGTCGATCATTGGCCTTGACCACAAAAGCACCATTCAGACCCTGAGTTTAAGCCCTAGGATCAAAAGAAACAAAACACATAATACAACATGCAGTTAGATATTTTATAATGAGGCACATTTTTATGTACTCTACATTGTTAGAAAGACTAGACTTCTCTGTTAGCTTTATAACCTACCATAATAAGTGATATTGTCCATGTATTAAGCAGAAAGGCTTACTCAGATTTACAAGTTTGAAGATTTCAGTGTATGTTCAGTTGATTTTATTGCTTTGGTGGCCTGTGCCAAGACTATGTCAAGGTGGGGAGTATGTCAAAGAGAAATGTTTGTGACCTAGAATGATTAAAATATAAAAGAAGAAAGTAGATGAGAGACTATGTTTTCATGGGTTTCACTCTGAAGAACTCAATCTCCAGAAGAACTATTCAGGTATTCTCCACAGTCTGGGAGGGAATGGAAAGCCATTTTTCTTTCACACATAGGTCTTTCTGGGGCATACTAAAATCAAATGGCAACATCTTCACCAATAACAGAATATTAGTCCATTGTGATTTACAGAATAAGTTTCCTGGCATATATTTTCTTTTGTACTTCTTTTTGTGGGGGTGATATAAATATTTTTTTTCCAAAAAGCAACCTGGTTTTAATCATTATCCACCAAATTTATGCTGTCATATAATCAGAGAGTTTTTTTGAATAAATTAACACAATAGTAGGCTCATTTTATGCCAACACAAAATATAAACACTAATTACATTTTCACTGAACAACCACTCATCAAAAATCATGAAATAATAAAGTCCAAGTCCATGTCAATTTTTTTTGTCAGTTGTGGGGCTTGAATTCTGGGCCTGGTCACTGTCCTCAGCTCTTCAGCTCAAGGCTACCACTGTACCACTTAAGCCACAGTGCTGTTTCTGGTTTTTAGGTGGTTTATTGGAGACAATTGTCTCACAGACTTTTCTGCCTACGCTGGCTTTGAACCACTATACTCAGATGTCAGATTCCTGAGTATCTAGGATTACAGGCATGAGCCACTAAATCTTAGATCCAAGTCAATTTTAAACAAGCAATCTTAGTGAAACTTCTGGCTTTTTTCCAATAAAAGTCTATTTTTTCAACATTAGTTTATAACTATGAGTTATTTTTAGATGTAACTGGGAATTTTTTAATAGAAACAAATACAATTTTTACTATTACTAAGTATCTCACAAAAATCCAGTGTAATTGATTTTCTCCAAAGTCAATTATTTCATACTATCTCACATCATTATTATTACATTCTATATTGCATATCATGTGAAGCGAAAATAGAAAATAGTTTGAATAAGTTCATATAAATTAGTAGATGTTATTTTAGCATTATAAAGTCACATCTGTGGTTTTAAATGAAGGAAATAAAAATGTGAAGTGTGTCCCAAATAAACCAAAAATTCTGAGTTCATACAGACAAAATTATTACCATTGGAAATAATGAGGCAAGAGGAGGCAGAATTCAAATCACGTCAAACATTATCTGTTATTCTCCCACATCTTCCACTAACAAGACCTCCCTGGTCCCAGTTGTCACAAAAATTCAAGTGTCTCTCTTAGAATTTTATGTGGAAAAGTTCTAAGTCACTGATTCTTTTTCTACTTTGTGTTATATGAGACAAAATTTAGACACAAAACAATTGAAATAAAATGCACACATATGTTGAAGTCACCACAGCTGGAAAAACAACCAAGAGATTGGAATACCCCCAGGAACAAAAACATGTTATACCCAGTTTTTTAAAGTACTAAAACCTCAAATACATGTTAATTTGAGTAGAGTATAAGGAAAACTGTCTCTCAGAAATAAGGTTGTGTTAATTTATAATTAAATTCATCTAGATGAACTTAATATAGCAAATCCCTTGAATGGATCAAATTGTTTAAAACAAAAGTAACTGTATGTGAAGTAAGATCTGCACATATTTAAAAGGAAAAAATGCTACAGTATCAAATCACAAACAGCATGACTTACTTGAAAAGTTCAGAAATGCAATGAATAAGTCCAATAGTATCCATATTGAGAACTATCTACTGATGTAACAAGAACAAAATGAGCAAATGATTGAATCTGAGGAGCATACATGAGTGTACATAATTTAAAACTACTCTAAATTACAGTGTAGAAGACTGAATGTGGGTTACCTAAAGGAAACCATAAACACATGATATAAATGAAATAAAAAAAAAATCTAATGAAAACAGACAATAGAAGTAATTTCTGGAAAAAATATTATTTTAATAAATGGTGGTCAAAATCTTTCTAGGACTGACAAAATTTCACACCTAATTGGTTATATCCAAAAAAGACCCAAGTTACTCGAGCTGATTTGAAACTTTGGCAAAGTAGCAGGATACAATTGTAACATTATTACGGATTTGACTCGGGCATGGAATTCATTTCCTCTTTGATCTGACAAATGAAGTTATGAAAGAACATAACTTCTCCAACTACATATCAAGACCTAACTAAACATATAATCAGAAAACTTATCATGCAAGGTGTATTGCAAACTGGCGTATAAGAAAAATCAATCATACTAATTCTGTATTTATTTTAAATAATTTTTTCCATAAATTATTTCCTTTAGCTTGCATTTTTAAAACATTGTGTTAAATGGTGTTTAACTTGGTAACTAATTTTGGATGCTTCCTTAAATTTTGTTCTGAGTATAATGTCTCACTTCAGTTCCTAACCCATGAAATGATGTTGATTACAAAACAAATGCTCATAACCACTGTTTATAATACACAGAATCTCATAAGCATGATTTCAGTAAGCATAGGTTAACATTTTGATATCACGGTCTCATGACTGATGAGGCAGATCTGCATGAGTATAGTTGTACATAGGTTCCTCAGCCTAAATTTAATCACTGTTAAATAATGTTTATATCTTTGTCACTCATCAGAGATTTAACCTGAGTATAAAGCCTAAGGAAAATGATAAGGTAAGAATTTAGCTTTTCTGAATATAAAGTAAAGAAAAATCCAGCATAGAGTAACTCATTGGTTTAAAGTCAACCTATTTCCCCAAAACATTCTTATCATTTCCTTACAATGTGTATTATTCTCAATACGGGAAATGGGAATGTGAGAAGAAGACTAACCAAGTATTGTCTTTGAATACAAATAATTTGGATGTACCTCTTTATTTCATTATAGGCATTTTGGATAAAAACTGTTTGATTAATTGATTTCCATGTCAGGTATAACATATCCTAGTTGCATGTACCAAACTACATTCAGAAAATGGTATGTAGCGATTAAGTAATGAAAACATATTCAATAGCAAAAAGTATATACTTATAGCGATAATATTTTGAAGAGTGTATAGAAAATATTCTAATATAATAATTAATTGGATTGACCAATTTCACATTGACAACAACTAACTAGAATATTTTAATGATAAATCGACAAGATTGTCTTTCTAAAGGAGCAAAACCAATTTCTCCTTTCACTTTATCAGGGAAAAAACTGAACAAAAATTGGAAATTAACATATAAATCTATAACAACTGGAATGATTTTTTGTCTTTTTATTAGCAAATATTAATGTCAAAAAGTATTTTGTTATGTTATACACATAGGTTCATATAATGTAGCTTGATAAATTTTATTCATTTTATTAATTTCATAATCCTATTTTTATACTTTTATTATGCCATCATACTAACATAAACTATTTGAAAATATATACTCCACAATATTTCTCTTTATCTCCTCTCTTACTTTTTTCTAAATTTAATCAGTTCCATCCTTTTTACCTTAGTCATTCATTTTATTTTCTAGGTCTAGAGTCTGCATATGAGAAATCTAGTATTTGTTTTTCACAGTATGGCTTATTGCTTCAATATGAAGGTTTCCAGTTTTATCTATTTTCTTTAAGATGCTATAATTTCATTATTATGTCTGGCTAACTAATATATCTTATGTATATATGCATATACATTACAATTTCTTTATTCAATTAATGATTAAGGAACATGTAGCTTAATTCTGTAGTTATTTATGTTTTTTATATGGGAGAAGGAAGAAAGGAAATAATGAGGTTTGGACTGAGAAACATGCTCTTTAGCCAGGCACTCTAGTATTTGAAACATCATCTCAGCTGATTTTTTATAACTATTTCAATAATGTATTATATCTAAAAGATAAAATGTAATTACATTTGAAAAGGTGTTCTTTTTCAGTATCTATATTATTACCTATTACAGTGATACATTTAGCGTGTCATGTGAGTGTGGGGATGTATGTGAGCATGAAAATGCATGCATGTTTTTATATGTAGCTGACTCTAAGGAATCTGAATTTATGTGAGATACAGGATTCAAATAAAGGTTTCAGACCTGTAAGTTGCTAAATTGATGTATATGTCCAGTATGTGGAGTGTGATTTCAAGATCACATTTTTGTAGGTTTCATATCAAGTAAGTAGATGTTTCTAATCCAAAATCATAAGGAATAAAACAGCTACTCTGTTTCATAATCATCCAATCTTAGTACTCCAGACATTGTAATAAGTGGAAAAATTGCTTGAAAGTATGATGCGTCAGTAGTAAGCCTTTAGAAACTCTACATTTTCCCCAAAATCTTCAGATGTACTCTTTGGATATTAATTACAAATCTATTTATAAACATATAAATATAATATGATCTCATATATGTAAATATATTTATATAAGGGAATATACATTAATTATATTTAGATGTGTACCATAAATATTCATTTATATTTAAATGTAATTCATGGCATCATATATGTGTGTATATATATATGTTTTCTCTTCTTTGGTCAGTCATGGGGAGTCAACGTCTAGTGCGTTGGGGTCCCTGGGTAAGGGTCACGAAATCACCAAAACACAGGGGATGCAGAGTACAAACAGCAATTGCCACTGCATGCTGTGCTTTATTGTTAGTGGGTATTTAAAGACAAGCAAGCAGGATCTTTGCCAAGATTTAGTCACAAGACATTCACACAAAAAATTTCAACAGATACATTTTTACTTAAACTATGAGACAATATCTTGGTATATTATTATCTAAACTATTTTAGAGCAAGCTCAAACCACTTTTCCAATCTCAGGAACATGTTTGACCAGCTGTTCATCTGTGTTTAAGCAAGCAGAAGAGCTACTTCCTCAGCTCCCAGGAGTCTGTGACATGTGTTTTGAGATAGGGAGAGAAAACTTTTTCCCTCTCTAGCCCGGCATGCCAAGAGCTTTCCTAATACTCAAACACAGTCCTCAGATAATCCTGAGGCTGGAGCCTGCATCATTCTGCCTCTTCAACATAAACGCTGATTCTTCACAATTTCCTTTTTTCTTTTGTTTTAAAAGTAAAGGTTTTCATAGAGTTATCATAGAAGCTTGCATTGGATTCATAAAAATGAAATATAACAGTACAAGTGTAACAAAATAATAACAATCATAATTCCCATGCCACTAGTAGTACGTGAAATAGTTTGTAGTATTCCTTTCAGATCCAACCCTTCCAAATGTTTAAGAAATGCATCAGTGATAGTAGAAGCGTCATCATTTGCAAATTGTTTACAAAAAATATCATGTATATTAAATTGTAACTAAGCAATCAATGGAGCAGCAGTAGAATTTCCAGATAAATACTGCTGTATTACATTCCAATCTTGAATAGATTCATTATATTTTACATTAGTAATGCAAAAGTTAGTAGAATTTCAATCACATTTTAACAATAACTGTTTTTCCACAACCAATAACTTTTTTCCTAACCATCCCACTGTCTGTTTAAGAATATTAATCTGTGTTTGTAATCGAGCATCAATTTCTACCTGTGAGACCCACAATTCATGTGACTCCCGGTGCCATTCTTCCACAAAGTGTTTAGTTTGTAAGGAAGCGTGTAGGGCAATTCCAGACACCGCAGCAACAATGGTAATAGCAATTAAGCTTAAAATCATAGCTACAATGGCTCCAATCATATGCTTTGTACGTTTTAGTAGTTTGGTAAAAAGTTCAATAACAACATTATCCAAAGGATTTTGGGACCATTCTCTTCCTAATTTAACAGGTAGCCAAATATGAGTTCTTTGTTGTAAAATCATAATACTATCACTGTCATTAAAATTAAGAGAGGAATTAACACAAGAATACAGGCGACAATTAAAACAAGAAATAGTAGGAGATAATGTAAAATTTCCCACTAAAAATACATAAGGCAGAGGTACACAAGCAGTTACATCATAACATTTGTACAAAATAAAATTATAAGTGGACTCAGAATTAGCTGTCCCCGAAAACAATCCATTTGATAGCATCATGGGTTTCCGCTCTACTGCGACCTTCCAAAGATGAATCTGAACAGCAGTGGATGCAGCCATGAAAGTCCATCGAACATCTGCAATGCCTCCTTCTCCCCAGGCCATCAATTGAGCTCCAGTAAGCGATCCATTAACGGCATCCGACATCCTAGTAACATTAGATAAATCACATCTAGTAATATTCCATTCTGAACATGGGTTAATAAACTGTCCAAAAGGTCCCCAATTAATAAAATTATTGAACGTTTTTCCAAATGTTCCTCTACACTGTTGCCACACAAAAGGCTGATATTTTAAATCAATATAAGTAAAATCAGGGCACATAGGTAAGGATAACTCGCCATCAAGTTGACACTTTCCCAGCTACTATTAATGGACCAAGTAGTTAATCACTGCAGCTGTGTTCTAGAATTGGAAGTGAGTTTCCCAGGTAAAACCAAATGTTGCCAATTTATAACTAAACATGGAGGAGGCCCCAGACAAACAGGCAAGGAATGAGTATAGTAAGTAAAATTAAAAAAGCTACCATCATCCTTACTGTAAAATTTCAAATTATTCCAAGGAGGAGATAAAACACCAGGAACAGTATAGACGGTTATATCCATGTCTCCACAAACAACAGGTTCCAATGAAGGAGGGTTAGGAACAAAGGCCCAATAACTTACACTAGCATTAGCATGGACAGAGTTTACAGTAAACAGGGCACACATGGCCAGGAACAAGTTCTCAGCCATGACAGGTTTACCAGTGTGTTCTAACCTCTTTTGTTCCTTCTCCAGTCAACTTTTTTACCTGTCCCCAGGTGGGCAGTGGGGATTTCTTCTTCCTCAACTGGCGGCCGATTCCTTACAGGATACAGGGCTGTCCTCACTGGCTGCATCTTTATCCATCGGGCAGGAAGCCAGTATTGTTTGCCATCCTGTGTAGACACAAAACCATATCATCGCCCATTATGTAATAATGTTCCTAGTTGCCATTCTGTGTCCAATGTAATCTTAATCCATACAGGAATATTTAAATAAGGTTTTTCTGATATTTGTTCAAAATGGCGCTCAGCTCTAGTTAAAAATATCTCCTTGTGCTAAGTTTAAAAAATTAAGAACAAAAAGAGCTTGATGTAAAATTATTTTAGTATTTTGCATGCGAAACCACAACATATCCATACCTTCATCCAACCTTTTCCTCCTTTTTCATTTTTTAATTTGTTGTTTTAGTGTGCCATGAACATGTTCAATAATGGCTTGTCCTTGGGGGTTATATTCTGTTCCAAATGTATGTACCAAATCATAAAGTTCACAAAATCTTTTAAATTTGATACTTTTATAGGCTGGTGCATTATCAGTCTTTATTTTGGTAGGCACTCTCATAATGGCAAAAGCTTCCAATAAGTGTTCTATTACATGGTTAATAGTTTCTCCCATAAGGGCAGAAGCCCAAACAAATTTGGAATAAGTATCTATTGTAACATGTATATAGGAAAAACAGCCAAAGGCTGGTATATGGGTTATATCCATTTGCCAGAGCTCATTAGGTTGTAATCCTCGAAGATTTACTCCAGCAGGTACAACTCTCAAATGTATTGGTCTGCAGATAGGACACGTTTTTATAATTTGTTTAGCTTGAGAATAAGGTATTTTATGATGCATATGTAAATGGCCAGCATTTGTATGTAAATGAGCATGATCCTGTTCAGCAGAAGCAAAACTAACTAATTTATTAACCTGATTATTGCCATATACAAGGTACCCAGGTAACCAAGAATGAGCCCTAATGTGATGTACAAACATTTTGGCATTAAGTTGTTGCAGTAATGCTTGTAATTGTTTAAATAATTGATTTAGCTGGGGTTTAGATGAGTATGTAACAGCAGTGACTACATTAGTCGCAGTGACTACATTAGTCACAATTCCTACAGCACAGGCAGAATCAGTAACAATATTAATATCTCCCACAAAATCTTGCAACACCTTAATAACAGCAAAAAGTTCATTTTGTTGAACTGATGCTAAAGTAGTTGTCTGTACTCAATATTTATTTGTTGTCCAGTAAGCACTTTTTGTTTTGGAGCCATATGTAAAAATGGTAAGAACAGTGGGAATAGGGGTCTTGGTAATTATATCATTAATGACAAATTGTTGTTTATGCCAGCAATCCCACAATCTACCTTTGAGAAAATGGTAGCAAAATTGCCCAATTTACTAATGCTATTTATAGCATTTCAGAAATGTTTAACAAATATTCTATTTGGTCTTTTGGCAAAGGAAAAATAATTTCAAATAAATCATACCCCGATAGGGTCAATACCCATTGCCAGGCCTGTTGAATAATAATTGCCAACTGTTGTTCATAAGGCATAATATTTTTTGTAAATCCATGCCTTGTATAAATCCATTCTAATGGTAGCTCATTTTGTCCTATAATTCTTGTTGGGTATTTTTATGTATCCAAAATATATAAATTTATGGGATGATTCAGTGTTACTCGATGTAAAAACATTAGTTTTATTTTACAAATTATAATTCTATTTCAGCTTCCTTAAAGTTCTTTTGCTATGTAAATCAGGCTCCCCTTGTAACAATGAAAACAAATTATGTAATTTATAAGTAGGAATTTCTAAGGCCATTCGCTTCCAATTAATATCTCCTAATAGATTTTGAAAATCATTTAACATATGTAATTGATCACGTCGTAAAGACATTTTTTGAGGTGTCACTGTTTGTCTAGAAACAACATATTCTAAATATTTTACCACCGTATCTTTTTGTATTTTTTCAGGTGCTATTATTAATCCAAAATCTTTAAATATAGAGGGTAAGCACTGTAACAGCAATTCTAATTCTGTCATATTTGGTCCTGCAAATAAATTATCATTCATATAATGAGAAATATAAATGTGAGGCCATTTTTGTCTAACAGGTTTTAAGGCCTTATCAACATATATCTGACATATAGTTGGGGAATTCATCATTCCTTGGGGCAACACCTTCCATTGGAAGCACTGATGAGGGACTTGTTGATTTATTTGTGGTAAAGAAAAGGCAAAACTTTTACAATTTTTACATGTACAGGAATGGACAAAAGTTCTGAATAGACATGTTTTCCAATAGCCTGAAAATCGCCAGTGGCTTTATAAAGTTATGTTTAATACCACTTCTATTCTGGCTTAATGCTTTCTGAACAGAAGTCCTTAGAGAAATGCAATTCAAAATTAATATGATACTACTTCATAACTATTATACTCATTAAAAAATCAGAGGAACCTGGTGTGGTGGTAAAGGCTTGTAATTCCAAGTAATTGAGAGGTTGGAGTAAGGGGATTTGAGTCTAAGGCCAGTCTAGGGTACTACACATAGTAAAAACATGCCCTTTCAAAAAACTAAGAAGGTAATAATGTTGGTGAGAGTGTAGAAAAAAAGAAAATTTTCTACACTCTTGGTCAAAATACAGGTTAGTATTCTCATTATAGAAAGTAGTATGTAGTTTTCTAAGAAATGCAAACTTGAAATATCTGATCCACCGATAATGTGATTATTTCTCTATGGGTAACTGATAAATGTATCTGTAGTTCATTATTATTCACATTATTCACAACAGCCGCCAAGATAAAAATCGAAGTTAAGTGTTCAAGTTCAGACTAATAAAGCAACTGTGGTGCATGCACAAATACATTTTTCTGTTTCATACTTAAAATAGCAAGAGACTTCTCCCATTAGCCACAACTTACAATAACCTAAAAAATGTATTCATATCAAGAAAAATATTGTCTTCGTTATCTTTGTAAAACAACACAAACACACATACACACACACACACACACACACACACACACACACACACACACACACACACACACCAACCTCAAACATTTAGAGAGAATTTTTTAAAAAGTAAAGCAAAGTGGAATTGCTGGGGCATTTAGGTCACAATGTAGAGGATAGTAGATATACAGGATGACCAAGTAGAGAGTTGTAATATACAACATGAGGATACATACAGGGGACAACACTGGCCTTACATAGGAATGAAGATAAGTAAGTAGGAGTTGTTCTTCCTCATAGGGGTTGCTCTTTCAGTTGTTCTTCCTTCAGTAATGGATAAGATGAACATAAGCCTTTAAGTATAACTGCCTGTTGCCCCATTTGTCAGGAAATTAAAAGACTTGAAAAAAATTATATTAAGGGCTGGGAAGGTGGCTCAGCGGTAGAGCGCTTGCCTTGCATGCTTGAGGCACTGGGTTCGATTCCCCAGCACCACATAAGGAAAAAGAAAAAAGCCAGAAGTGGCACTGTAGCTCAAGTGGTAGAGCGCTAGCCTTGAGCTGAAGAGCTAAGGGACAGGCCTAGAGTTCAGGCCCCACGACTGGACCAAAAAAAAAAAAAAAAGATATTTAAGCCGGGCGCTGGTGGCTCACGCCTGTAATCCTAGCTACTCAGGAGGCTGAGATCTGAGGATCGCGGTTCAAAGCCAGCCCGGGCAGGAGAGACCGTGAGACTCCTATCTCCAATAAACCACCAGAAAACTGGAAGTGGCGCTGTAGCTCAGGTGGTAGAGTGCTCACCTTAAGCTGAAGAGCTGAGGGACAGCACCCAGGCCCAGAGTTCAAGCCCCACGACCGACAAAAAAAAAAAAAAAAAAATTATATTAAGTGAAATAACCTAGGCACAAAGAAACGTAGGTCCCATTGTTTCCCTTATTTTTTTTTTTTTTTTTTTGGGGGGGTCCGGTAGTGGGGCCTGAACTCTGGGCCTGGGCACTCTCCCTCAGCTCTTCAGCTCAAGGCGAGCGCTCTACCACTTGAGCCACAGCACCACTTCCAGCTTTTTTCTTTTTGTTTATGTGGTGCTGAGGAATCGAACCCAGGGCCTCGAGCATGCAAGGCAAGCGCTCTACCACTGAGCCACCTTCCCAGCACCTGTTTCCCTTATTTTTAATAACTAGTATATATCTGAGACAAACAGAAATGGTCAGATAAGTTGATGTTAGGTGAAAAGTACATCAAGATAAGAACTCTTTTTTTATCTTTCTTGCTATTGTTTCTAACATATTTATAAGGTATTTCTGTGCTGCTTTGTATGTCCCCCCACCCCCACGGTATAACCCCTTGTTTGCACTGTATTTGATGTAGGTATAATTTGTGGAGGGGAAGGAAAAAATTGTTTAAATAGGGATACAGGTGGACGCATTTCAACAATGAGATGTACAAGATGTTATGTCAAAAAACTGACTTTACAGCTTTGGCACAGGGCAGGGGGAGTGATAGGAAGGGATGGCAAGGGGAAACAAAGGAGGAATCAACAGTGCTTGATAAGAAATGTACTCATTACCTTGCCCATGTAATTTTAACCCCTCTGTACGGTATTTAACAATAAAAAATATTAAGAAGATATATTATATTACACCTGATACAATGGCTACATACTTCACTTTATTAGTTAAATAAATGTTAGGCCTCCTCAAAAAAAAGGAAATAATAACAAACAATATAGCAATAATGTATGCTCAACATAGAACAAAATGTCAAATTAAAATACAGGAAATTTTCCTTGAAGTAAACTAATTATTACAAATAAGGGAAACCTTGAGACCTATGTTCCTTTAAGTCTGGCTTACTTCAGTTAATATGATTTGTTCCAAGATCTTCCATTTCCTTACAGATAAGGTGGTTTCATTGTTTCTGATGGAAGCATAGTATTCCATATATGTGTATGTGTGTATGTGTGTGTGTCACATTTTCTTGATCCATTCTTCTACTGAAGGGCATCTGGCTTGATTCCATATCTTAGCTATGGTAAATAATACTGTGATAAACATAATTGTGCTGGTTGCTTCAGTGTGGTCTTGTTTGTAGTCACATGGTTAAATGCCCAGAAGTAGGATTATTGGGTAAAAAGGGGAGCATTATTGTGCACATAAGGATAATCTTATTAGATGAGCAGAATAACTCAATAGCTATGTTCATATGACCGTATAAGGCGAAATGAACTCCAAGACATGTTCTTTGTTGTTGTTGTTCTTAATGTACTACGTGATTTCTTTTCATCCTTTTGTGTTTTCCCCAGCAATGGTTTATCCCCTGTAGTCATTGTATTTGATTTTGATACCCTGGGTATTAAAACTAGGGAACTAGGGAAATAGGGAAAGGAAAGGGAAAAAATAAAATGGTGAGACAAAGGACAAAGGGGGAACCTATGCAACAATGTACTCACAAGACAATATGTTGGAAATGATCTTGGGGGGGTTGTTGGCAGTGAAGAGGGAGAGACATTGGAGAAAGGGTAAAAAAGTTAGAAAAGAAATGAATTGATTACTTACTTATGTAACTATAACCCCTCTGTACATTACCTTGACAATCAAATTTAAATAAAAATAAAATATATGAGAGCAGCAATACAGGAAATGGGAGTGGGAGAAGTACTGTAGTATAGTAGAGTAGAACAGCTGTGGAGAGCAATAATTTGACTTTACCATAGGAAGTAATAAACTAGCATACAGATTTTCAGCCTAATGTCAGTGACTGAAAAGGGAAAACAAAATGCACAATCAGCAAACCAATAGAGATAAAATAGAAAACTAAAAAATTAAGGTGAAGAGATGACTTGGACTAACAATAACAAATGACAAATGTTGTTTACATCACTATTTGTTAGAAATATAATTCAAATCACAGTTTGATAGTATATCATTTTAATAGTAGGTTACTTATTATTGATTTCTTAATATTCAATGTTAAATATATAATTTTAATTTCAGCACCTACAGAAAAGAAGAAAATGAAATTAATTTTAACAATATATTTTATGAATTGTAAAATTGAGAAGCATTAGAATTTTAACACACAATATGTCATTATTGTTTCATTTCTGTGAATTAATGTAATAATTCACAGTGTATTCTGCACTTAGAAATCATCTTAACATCAAATAATAAATTATTGCACATGACTCTTGGTATTAGGTGGAACGGTTCAGAATTGTGGCAAAAATTCACCACACATTACATGACGGTATGAATCCTCGCATCTAGCTTATATTCTAGAAATTTGATTTCTACATGCATGTTAAATTCTTGTCTAGGTGAGAGCTATACAATTATATGCAATTATAGACACGAGGAGTATTTCAGATGATACTTAAAAGTCATATTCATTAATTAAATTTTTATTGTTTTGTACCAAATAAATATTTATAGAGAGACTGAATTTCTGAGTAGATGATGGTGTATGTGTGCCAGATTATACGTATTAAGGCTTATTTTATATTTCTGACATTGTTTCTACAGTTGGATTTAATTTTGTATAAGAGGATAAGTGTATTATATTGGATATATGAAAATAAACTCAATGTTTATTCCATTCAGCCTTTGCCACTTTTCTAATCTCAATATAAATTATCCATGTGTTTTTAGTAATGAAAATAACAACAGATATAAGCCAGATAAATCTGTCTGTAGTAGACAAGTATTTTCACCTTTATTTTGATAGTTGATCCTCCTTTACATTACAGAATATTCTTGGGAAAATGTGCTCCAGGCTGGCCACAACTGCAGAATATTATGGTTTGATCTATCATAAGAGAAGGAAGGAAGGGGAACCTTCTTTCCAAAATTTTGTTCCCAGGGATGTGATCTCTTTTATGGTGGTGAGTTGGAAATGAACATTTTTTACAGTCAACATTGAAAAGTCATCTTGATAGACCATTTCTGTAAGTGGTACAATGGATTATTCCTGGATTTCCAAGGATGCCAGATTGCCTCATTTTGAGACAATTAAAACAGGAATTTAGTCAGCTGTATTTGTATGTTTAGGAGAAAAACCCATTGACTCTAGGCCAGCGGATCACTGGGGCCCAGAGAAGCTAATACATCAAAGAGTAATCCTAGACCTCTAAAAATAAAACAAACAAACAAATAACTCCAGTAAGCACTGCCAGTCAAGGCTGCTATCACAGCCTATATGAAGTCAGGCAAAAAACAGAAGCTGAGAGTAATTTAGTTGATAAATAAGATATTTTTGATGAGGCAGACTGAAATGAGACTCCAGAGAGAGGGTCAGAAAGATTGATCAGAGAGATTAAAATTGGTCACACAAAGATTGGAAAATAGTATTCCTTGTAGGACAAATAAATCATAGAAGTCCTGTACATGTAAGAAGAAGACAGCAGACCACATTCCAGAAATGCACATTTTCTTAGACATCAGCTTAATGGAAATCTTTGAATTCTTAAATATTTGACCACATTTGGGAGAAGGCCAATTGCTGAAGAAAAAGAAAATATCATCACTCTGTTAGGAGTTCCAATATCACATTAGGAGGTAATAAAGCACAGATTTGTAATAAAAACAGAAAACAATTATTCCAAATGAGGGTTTCATTTGTTTTGATGTAAATGTTCTTGATTTAGGTGCTAGCAATTACCATACAATTGATCCAGTCCCACAGCTGAGTTGATATTGACTGCAGTATTCCAACATGAAGGAAAAGAGAAAATTTACAAATGTCTGATGAAATGAGTCAACGATGAAATGTTCTAATAGTGATATCTGAGGTTTAGACACAGGTGAAGTGGTAGATTTTCTTTTATAAAAGTCTCCTATTTTTAGCCTGCTGCCAGTGGCTCACAGCTGTAATCCTAGCTACTAAGGAAGCTGAGATCTGAGGACTGTAGTTCAAAGCCCCCATGGGCAGGAAAGTCTCAGAGATTCATCTCCATTTAACCACCAGAAAAACAGAAATGGCACTGTGGCTCAAGAGGTATAGCCCTTACCTTGAGTTGAAGAGCTCAGGGACAGTGCCTAAACCCAGATTTCAAGCCCCTATAACAACAACAACAAATCTCCCTTTTCTTGGACTGCTTACATCTTTTCCTAACATCCAATAAAGAAGCCATTTTATCACCCACTACATTTAAATCCTATCCTAGCTGCTACAAATAGAATGATTTGGTATCTTATGTCAAAAGATTCATATTTAGGGCTGGGAAGGTGGTTCAGTGGTAGAGGGCTTGCCTTATATGCATGAGGCCCTGGGTTGGATTACTCAGCACCACATAAGCAAAAAGAAAAAAAGCTGGAAATGGCGCTGTGGCTCAAGTAGTAGAGCTCTAGCCTTAAGCTGAAGAGTTGAGGGACAGCACTGAGGCCCAATGTTCAGGACCCATGACCAGACTCCCCCCCCCCAAAAAAAAAGGTTCCTATTTGGGGAAAAAATACCAGCAGTGGTAACTTGTTTTCCAGTCTTTGAACTCTGGGTCAGGGCCCAGGACATAGTTATGCTGGTAGCTTTCATGTGAGCTTGCTTGTTATTTATTGCATTACTGCCCAAGACAGGAATTACTGGGTCTTAAGGGCGATCTATGTTTAGTCTTTTGAGGAACGTTTGTACTGCATTCCTGAGTGGCTGAACAAGTTTAATTTCCCACCATTTGTAATAAGTTCCCATTTGGCTACATCCCTGTCAGCATTCGCTATTGTCAGTTTTCTTGAAAATGGCCATTCTATCTGGGACGATGTAGAATCTGTCTTGTACTTGTATATTTGTAGGCACCTTCTAGCTACCATAAATGAATGAATCTATGAAAACTATATTGCTCTGAGTGTGCATTCCTTTCTTTTAGTATAATTTTCCCAAGCCTTTCATTTTCCTTAAGACTGGTGAAAAGTCATCCTTTCTGTTGGGTGAATAGAATTCCATTGTGTGTGTGTGTGTGTGTGTGTGTGTAAATTGGCCCATGATTTCATTTCTAAGCCTTTGGTTTCATCTGTAATTTTGTAATTTCTTATTACAGTCAGATTGCTTTCTCTACTGCATTGAAGAATATCGTTGGGATTTTGATGGGTATTGCATTGTCAATTGTTTGGGGGCAGTATTGCAGTTTTCACGATGTTAATTCTTCCAACCAGGAGCATTGAAAGACTTTCCATTTCCTTGAATCTCCTTAAATTTCCTATTTTAGTGTTGTAAAGTTTTCAGAGCAGAGGTCTTTCAAATTTTTAGTTAAATTTATTAATTCCTAGTTTTGTTGTTTTGTTTTGTATAGATTTGATTTTATTTTGAGGTTAATACATATGAGGTTGTTTTTTTGATTTCATCATGGATCTTCCCATTGTTGGTAACACAGAAAAACTACTGATTGTTGTGGGTTTTATACCCTGTTACATTGCTGAAGGTTAGCATCACCTTTACTAACGTGGGGGAGGAAGCTATAGTGTCCTTTAAATACAGGATCATTTCATCTGCAAAAAGGGATAGTTTTACTTCTTCCCTATTTGGATCCCCTTTATGTTTTTCTCTTGCCTATTGCTCTTGCTAGAAAGTCCACTACTATATTGAAGAATAGTAGAGTGGACATCCTTTTCTCATTCCTGGTTTTAATGTCTTCCTGCTTCCACCATTAAGAACACGCTTATTATCTCTTATCATACATATACTCTATTATATTTAAGAAACTTCCATGCATTCCTAGCTTCTCAGACCTTTAATCATAAAGGGGAGCTTGTTAAAAGCTATTTCTACACCCATATAGATGATCATGAGGTTCTTTTCCCTGCTTCTACTGATGATGTGTGTTATGTTTATTGACAAGTATATTGAATCCAATTGTATCCTAGGATGAATACTGTTTGATCATAGCAAAAGATTTTTTTTGTTAGTTGCTGAAATTGGTTGGTGAGAAATTTATTGAGAAGTTTGCATCAATGCTTATCAAGGAGTTGGGTTCATAGTTCTCTTTCTTTGATGAGTCCCTACTGATTTGGGAAAGAGTCTAATTCTAGCTTCATAGAATACGTTTAATAATTCCATTTCCCTTTCTATTCCATTGAAGAGTTAAATCTGATTATTGTAAGTTTTTTTCAGCCCTTAATTTCATGATAAATCCATTGAGTACTAGATTTTTCTGGTATGGGAAATTTTTTATTGAAATTTAATTTTCATTACTTCTTGTGTATCACTTCTTGGCTCAGCTCGAGAATAGGAAAGCATCAATTTCTCCAGGATTCTCCAGGTGATTGGCATAAAGTTTTCAAAGTATTTTCTTATAATATTCTCAATTTTCCTTATTTATGTTGTGATGCCTCATTTTTTCTCTAGTTTTCTATATTTGGGTGAGTTCTCTTATTAGTTGTTCAGTGTTTTTTGTTATGAAGGTGATATTCAGAGAAGTGCATTACAGTTACATAAGTAATGAGTATATTTTTTGTTACTGATTCCTCATTTTTTTCCTGCTTTCACCAACCCTGACATCCCATTCCCCCAAAGTTGTAAAGTTCATTTCTAACATAGTGTCTAGTGTATATCACTGTTGCTTTGTTTAATCGTTGTCCCACCATTTCTGTGATTTCCATTCCCTTCCCCAAATCAGATTAACTTATATATAAGACAAAGGGTACAGAAATCAAAAACAGTGACTTAAGGGAATAAACCAAAGGGGAAAAAGTAAATAGAAAAAATTACTAAAAACAGTTCACTATAAGGGTCTCATATCTAAAATATACTTGGAACTCAAAAATATAAATCCCCCAACAACAAATTCTCAAAGAAACAACTGCCCAATAAATAAGTGGGCTAAAGACTTGAAGAGAAACTTCTCTGAAGAAGAAAAAGGATGGCCAACAGACACATGAAGAAATGCTCAACATCCCTAGCCACAAAAGAAATGCAAATTAAAACAACATTGAGATACCACCTCACTCCAGTTAGAATGGGAAGAATCAAGAACTCTAACAACAACAGAAGCTGGAGGGGATGTGGACAGAAGGGAACCTTACTGCATTGTTGGTGGGAGTGTAAACTTGTTTAACCACTTTGGAAAGCAGTGTGGAGGTTCCTCAAAAGACTTCACATAGAACTCCCCTATGATCCAGCAATCCCACTTTTGGGCATTTACCCAAATGTTTACAAACAAGACCACACTAAAGCTACCAGCACAACTATGTTTATTGCAGCATTATTTACCATAGCCAAGATATGGAACCAACTCAGATGCCCCTCAGTAGATGAATGGATCAAGAAAATGTGGTACATATACACAATGGAATTCTATGCCTCCATCAGAAAGAATGACATTGCTCCATTTTTTAGGAAATGGAAAAGCTTGGAAAAAATTATATTAAGTGAAGTAATCCAGGCCCAAAGAAACATAGTTCCCATGGTTTCCCTTATTTTCAATATCTAGTATATGTATGAGTCAAGCAGAAAAGGTCAGATAAGGTGATGTTAGGAAAATGAACCCTTAGATATGTATTTTATTGTTTTATTTCTTTCATGCATTTGTTTCTAACGCAATTATAAGATTATCTCTTTGTTGCTTTGTATGTCCCTCGCCCACAGTATAACTCCTGCTTTCACTATATTTGCTGTCAGTATAACTTGTGGAGGAGATGGGGAAAAACAAGTCGTTTAAGGATACAAGTGGACCTGTTGCAACAATGAGAAGCACAAGTTGTCATGTCAAAAACGAGCTTTATTAGTTGAGGAGTTGGGGGGGGGCAGGGGGGAAGCTGGGAAGGGATGTGAAGGGTAAACAAAGGAGGAGGCTGCAATGCTTGATAAGAAATGTATGCATTATCCTGCCCATGTAATTGTAACCCCTCTGTACAGTATGTTCACAAAAAAATAAAATAAAAAGAAATTAGAACAAAAAATTATCTTGTATTCATTTCTTGGAGCTCATTTCAATAAGCATCATTTTTTATGGTGATACACATATAGCTATTAAGATATTGTGATCTTTTCTAAGAATAACCTAGGCATATTCTAGTTTTTCCAAATGAATGAAAACATGTAGCCCATGATTCTTTAGGTCTGGCTTGTTTGACTTATTATGTTTTCCAAGTGATTCCATTTCCTTACTAATGGGGCAATGTCATTCTTTCTGACGGAAGCATAGAATTTTTATTGTGAATATATATGACATTTTCTTGATCGATTCATCTACACAGGGGCATCTGTGTTGATTCCATTTCTTAGCTATGGTAAATAATGCTACAATGGAAATAGTTGGATTGTAGCTTTAGTGTGTCCTTGTTTGTGGTCATTTGGGTAAATGCCCAGGAGTGGGTTTGCTGAGTTATAGGGGAACTCTTTGGAGTAATCTCTATAATTCTTTCTGGAGTTTTTGAACAAGTTTACATTTCTACCAATAGTGTAGTAATGTTCCTTTTTGGCTACATCCCCACCAGCCCAGCATCTGTTGTTATTAGTTTTCTTCATAATGGTCATTCTAACTGGGGTGTGGTGGAATCACAATGTTGCTTTGATTTGCATTTCTATGGCCAGAAATGTTGCATATTTCTTCATGTGTCTATTGGCCATTCATATTTCTGCTTCAGAGAGGTCTCTCTTTAAATCTTTAGTCCACTTATTCAGAGGGTTGTTGTTTCTTTTTTGGGGGAGGGGGACGTGTCCGGTCGTGGGGCCTGATCTGTGGGCCTGGTCGCTGCCCCTCAGTTCTTCAGCTCAAGGCTAGCGCTCTACCACTTGAGCCACAGCGCCACTTCTGGCTTTTTTCTTTTTGCCTATGTGGTGCTGAGCAATCCAACCCAGGGCCTCAGGCATTCAAGGCAAGCGCTCTAACACTGAGCCACCTTCCCAGCCCGAGGTTGTTGTTTTTTGAGGATTTGTTTTTTTTGGGGGGTTAACTTTTGGGGATCTAAATATATTTTATATATGAGGCCATTGCCTGTTGCAGAGCAAGTAACAATCTTCTCCCAATCTGTGGACTTTCTATTTATTTTTCTATATATAAGAGTTCTCTTCTTAGTCAGATTTGTCAAGGGTCTGTCAAGTATGTTAATTTATTGAAAGAACCAACTCTATTTTGTTGATCTTTTTATGCTTTATTTTGTCTTTATTTAGTTATTTCTGATTTAATTTTTTTGTTTGTTTCTGTCTACTGCTATGAGTTTGGGCTTATTCCTGTTTTCAAGAAATTTGAGGTATATAATTAATATACAGGCTTGAGATTTCCCCAATTGCTTGATGTAGGCACTCAGAGCTATAAATTTTCCTTGAAGTACTGCATTTCTGTGTCCCAGAGGGCTTGGTATTTTGTGTGTTCAATTTGTTAAATTACAGAAACTTTCAGATTTTCATGCTAATGTATTCAGTGCCCCATTGGTCATTCAGCAATGTGTTGTTCAGTGTTCATGGGTTTGAGAATTTTTTTTTTACTTTAGCTGTTTAATTATGTTTATTCTGTTGTGTTCTGACAAGATTTGGGAATTTGATTAATTTTTTTTTCAATTTAGATAAAATTTATTTTATTTGTGGTGGGGTCCGGTTGTGGGGCTTGAACTCTGGGCCTGGGCGTTGTCCTTCAGCACTTCAGCTCAAGGCGAGTGCTCTACCACTTGAGCCACAGCACCACTTCCGGCTTTTTTCTTTTGTTTATGTGGTGCTGAGGAATCGAACCCAGGGCCTCATGAATGCAAAGCAAGCACTCTACCACTGGATATGTTCTATTTTGGAGACTCTTCCATGAGCTGCTGCGAAGAATTTATATTCTGACACTGAATGTATATTCTGTAGATATCTGTTAGGGTTAGGTGGTCAATGTAGCTATTTAGGTCTTCAGTTTCTTGGTTGAGTTTTGCTTAGATGACCTATCCATTGATAACAATGATGTGTTGAGATGTGTTTTTAGGTTAAGTAGTATTTGGTTGATGAAGTGGGGGTGCTCCAGGATTCAGGACATTGATATTTAGACTTGTTATATCCTCCTAATGGAGAGTTGCTTTTATCAATATATAATGTCTCTTCCTACTAATTTTAATTTGAATTCTATTTTATCTTACGTTAGTAATTCTGTGGCCTTTTCATGGTGTCCATTTGCTTGAAAATTTTCCTTACAGCCTTTCAGTTTAAGTATGTGTTTGTTTTTGTCAATAAAATGTGTCTCTTATAGATACTATATAGAATGCATCTTTTTTGATACTAATATTTAATCTATGTTTTCTAATTGGAAAATTATGTCCATTTATATTAAAGGTTAAGACTGTGAAATATCTGATAAGTCCTGCTATGTTAAGCACCTGCTGTTAGGGGCTGTGCCTCATCTACTCTTAATATATTTACCTTGTTCTCGGGTAGGGAACATTTTATATAACCAGTTCCTGTTCTTCTTGATGTTCTCTATGTAGGATATATTTGAATAACTTCTATCCTGCTGATTGGTAGAGATACATTGTTTCAAGATTTCTTTGTCATGAAATATTTTTACATATCCTTTTAATGTAAAGGAGAGTTTGTCTTGGGACCATAATCATGGTTGGTAGTTGCTTGCTTTTAATGTTTGTCATATATCATGCCAGGCTCTCCTTTTGACCACATCAGCTAAGAAACCTGTATTTATTCTGACTGTATATCCTTTATAAATAATCCGTCTTTTCTCCTGATAGATTTAAGAATCCTTTCTTTGATCTCTAATGATCCTCTAATAGATTATGACGTGGTGGTGGTTTGTTCTGTTCTGGTATTCTCTGTTTGGTGTTCTAAAGGCTTCTCTTCTCTGAATGAGCCTATCTCTTTGGATATTTGGAATGATCTTTGCTAGAATTCTGTAATATGTTTCCCATCCATTTAGTTTCCTGTTCTTCATCTTCTTGATACTTATCTCCCCCAATTTGATCTTCTGAGTCTTGAACTTCCAGCAAGATCATTTTTGATTTCTTGGATTTGTTCTAAATGATTATTTCCTCTTTCCTATTAGACCTATTCTGTCTGTGATCCCTGAGATTATCTTCTATATCATCTATTTCTGTGGAGAGATTCTATTTTGTTTTTTATTTCCTTTTTTATAATTGGTTATTTTTTAGGGCTTCTATCTCTTTAGTAAAGCTTTTTTTTAGATCTTGTATGGACTTTCTTTAAACTATTCTTTGGGTGGGGGGGTTGGGGGATATGGGTTTTAGCTGTGACTTCTCTCATATCGTTTAACTAGGTATCTATTTTTTTCCTTGGACACTCTTGCTTTCTCAGAATTTATTTTTCTTTCTGTTTGGAGTCTCCATGAATTATTTTGCTAATCTTTGGTAGGGCTCATCTTGTTCAAAAGTTTCCTTGTAGAGGTTTTGTATCTTTTCATTAACTATATTTTTCAGCAGTATTTGTAATGTATTTTGAAAACTATCTTCTAGGTCCTTGATTGTCTGTTCTAATGCCTTTTTATTTACTGTGTGAATTATATTACCTTGGCATCACTTTCCTCATATTTTTCTGATTTGTTCTGTCCATTTGGAAGATTTCTTGGCTTTCATTTGGGGGATCTATTATCTTAATAGATGACTATCCATGTTCTTGGTTGATTTGCCAGGTGTTGCTTTGGTCTTCTGTTGTGATTTTTTTTTCTGGAATTAGGTTTTTGTCTAAACCATTAAGTGCAGGAGAAGAGATCAGTTGTGATGAGATGTTGTGATGTTAATACTTGTGGTTCCAATGACAGTTCTGACTGTCCAGTGATAAGGTGAATTGTGTCTGTGTTTAAATGTGACTGACTCTGTTTGTGATGTTTTCCCATGTGGACCTTTTATTTCCACACTGCATTTGTGCTTTTGAGTAGTTGGCCAACACAGTCACAGCAGTCACTTTCCTGGCTGGGTAACTTTTCCTAGATTTTTGTGTGCTTGTGAAGACAGTATAATATCTTCTTTTGGATTCTATATCTACATATAATTATAGCTGACTTGGTGTGACCCTCTAGAAGTGGAGTACCTGCTAGGACTCTAAATCTCTGTTTCATTAGAGAGAGCTAGCGTAATTTTCTGTTGTTATTCTGCCATTGTTTTTCCTCTTCCTCAGGTTTATTTTTTATATTGTGAATTTTTTCACATAATTTAGGATTTGTGATGGTTTTATCAGGGTATTTTTGTTTTTCTGTTTGCGTTACTTTGAAATAGTGATTTCAGGCATGTATGAAGAGACAGTAATAATATGAAATCTGAAGAGCCTAAGGCTTAAAGAGGCACAAGGAAAGCCTAGTAACTCCATTACACACCAGCAACCATCTTGTGAAGTATGAATTATAAAAATAACCATGGGCTTGACCCAGAAATGACACAAAAAGAAAAACAATTCCCAGACAACTGAGACATAAGCTATCCTTTGGAAAGCCACAGGAATTTTCTCCAGATGCGTTGACCCAACAAACAGGTGGCCATGCAGGACACAGTGACCCAGTGGCCAGAGAAATCCTGTCAATAACATGTCAATAATAATATTAGCCAATCACATATGCATAGCTGAGTTTGCTTAAAATTTTAGCCAATCATGTAAATTCTCATGTAAAACTTCTTTAAAGTTGTTTGTTCAATACTACAAAAACTGTGCTGATTCTATGCTTGGGGCCTCTTAGCCTCACCAGTTACTGAGTGTGTAGAGGACCAAGATCGAGCTTGCAAATAAACGACTCCTTTGTCATTTGAATTGGTTGTGGTCTCTGGTAGTCTTCGGTGGGTCTTGAATCCAGGTACAACAGATAGGTGAGCATCCGGGATCTCCCTCATAAGCCCACCCTGACACCTGATCAGGGAATAGCAAAGAACGGCTGGTAAGTTAAGGCATTGGCCCTTTGTAACTATCTGGTATTTTTTTGGGGGTGGGTCCAGTCGTGGGCCCTGAAATCTGGGCTTGAACACTGTCCCTCCCCTCTTTAGCTCAAGGCTAGCACTCTTCCACTTGAGCCACAGCGCCACTTTCAGCTCTTTTCTTTTTGCTTATGTGGTGCTGAGGAATCAAACCCAGGGCCTCATGCATGCAAGGCAAGTGCTCTACCACTGAGTCACCTTCCCAGCCCCATGTATGGTATTTTTTTGTAGCTTGCAGTTTGGGTACTGGAGTTGGCAAGAAATCTTGGTGGATGCACTATAAAGCAGCCAACAGAACCAGTGGGAGACATCCTCTGGATGCCCTGGGGAGGTAAACTATCCACTAGTACGGGCATTTGGGCCTGCCTGTAGCCTGCCAGTTTCTGTTTGATAGCTTACAAGGTAGACTGTCCACTAGTGCGGACATTTGGGAGTTTTCCTGTCTGTAGTCCATCACTTTCTGTCTGACAGACTACCATGCACATGCTGTTAATGTGTCTTGTCTTAATGTCTGTGTGTCTGTCTGTATTGTGGCTTTCGTGGAACATTTCCTCTTTCACATTCATTCTGACGTGGATGCCTGTAAACCCTATTCGCCTCCATTTAAAATTGTTACTCTTTGTTCTGTTCCTTGTCCAACAATAATTACTTTCTCTTTCAGACGCTCTTGTCTTCCTCCTCGAAGGGCGAAATTTGGCTTAGAAAGTTGGCCCACTTGAAGCAAAGAGGGAGTAGGGTAGTCTTTTACCAGATGACACTGCTGAAACATCAAGTATCTCCCTCTACCCCTTTGGGATTGTAGGCAGGCCAACCAATCCACACTTTTCTCCTTGGGACACTCTGAGTTGTGGTTATATCCTAAATCCCCGAAAGCACAAGTTGTTTCATTTTGTGACATTTGTAATTGCCTTCCTCCTTTTTTCTGGTCTTGTGTGTGGATTGATATATGTTGAAATGGGTCAGAACCAAAGTATACCTCTTACCTTTCTGACAGGTAATTTTAAAGATGATAAGGAAAGAGTTAACAATTTAGATGTTGAAGTTAAAAAAGAAAAATTACTTTGTATAAGTCAGAGTGGCCTACTTTTGAGGTTGGATGCCCCCCCACCAAGGAACTTTTGGTCTAAATACTATTTGGAAGGTTAAACGAAGGGTTTTTTTTTTAACAGATAGCACAGGGAACCCCGATCAGATTCCCTATACTTTAGTATGCAGAATTTGGTCTAGGTACCCCCAAAGTGTCTGTCTCCCTTTCTACCCCTTTCTGTGGATAAAAACAAGATTTTAGCATCAATAAAAGATACGTCAACTACCCCCTCAGTCCCCAAATACACCATTTTACAAGAAGGGAGTAAGGATCTTCTTCTCTCATTAGACTCCGTTCTCCCTCCATACCCTTCACTGCTGCCTCCTCCACCCCCATGGAGCAAGGGGAGGCAGCAGGAGGCAAGGATCAAGGAGCCAGCAGCAACTTGGAAGGGCCAGCAGTAAGAACTTGTGGTCACATTCAGAGAGCTGCCAGCCTGAGACTCCCTGACACCACAGTGATTCTGCCGCTCAGAGGAATTGGACGACTGGATGAAACTGGATACCCCCGACTTCACTATTGGCCCTTCTCAATGAGAGACTTATATAATTGGAAAACACAAAATGCAGAATTTTGAAATAATCCCAAAGATTTGATTTCTCTCCTAGATAGTGTAATGTTCATGCACCTGCCGACCAGGGATGATTGCCAGCAGTTATGGTGGGTCTTGTTCATCTCGAAAGAAAGAGAAATGATTCAAACCGAGGCCAAGAAACTAGTTCCTGGTGATGATGGGCAGCCTACTGCTAATCCTAATTTAATCAATGCATCTTTTCCATTAGCCAGGCTCCAAGCAACGGTTGGGACTACAACACGGCAGAAGTTAGGGGAGATTATGGGTCTATCGCAAGATTCTAATGGCGGGTCTCAGGGCAGCAGCCTGCAATCATACCATTTTGGCTAAATTATACATGGTCTTGCAAGGAAGGAAACCCTACAAGGCCCAAATAGTCGAGGACTATGCAGAGATCAGTGCACTTACTGCCAAGAAATAGGCATTAGGCCAAAGAATGTACTAAGAAAAGGAAACTTTGAACAAAGCAGTGCCAGCTGCATAGAACCTGGACACTAATGGTTAACAATGTTGCTAATAATGAATAGGGACCTCAGGGTTCAGTTACCCTCCTTGAACCCAGGGTAACGCTAAAAGTGGAGGGGACTCCAGTAAAATTTTTAATGGATAGCCAGGCTTAATACTCGGCTTTAATAAAGCCTCAAGGAAAAATCTCAAATAAAACCTTTGGGTGCAAGCAGTCATGGGGATTAAACAATACTCATGGAACACCAAAAGAAGAGTGAACCTGGGGATGGGACCAGTGTCCCACTCATTCTTGGTTATTCCAGAAAGCCCTTATCCCTTTTTGGGAAGAGACTTATTAATCAAGGTGGAGGCACAGATTCACTTCTATCCAGAAGGCCCCCAGGTGGAGGATGCTCAAGGAAGACCAATACAAGTATTGACTCTGGACCTGGAAGATGAGTACCGGTTGCTCCAGCCCAGCCTCCTGAACAAGAAATCATCTATTGGCTGGAAAGGTATCTGGAAGGTTGGGCAGAGACTGGCGGAGTGGGACTAGCGAAACATATACCAGTTAGAGTTCAGTACCCTATGTCCATGTGGCATGGATGGAATAACACCCCACATTAGGTGTTTGCTAGAACTGGGTATATTGTGACCCTGCCAGTCGATGTGGAACACTCCCCTGCTACCGATCTGTAAGCCCAAATGTAATGAATATAGGCCAGTACAGGACTTAAGGGAAGTCAATAAAATGGTAAAGGAAATTCACCTTACCGTACCCAAACCCTACATTCTCCTGAGCACCCTGCCTCCAAATAAGCAGTAGTATACGATATTAGATTTAAAAGATGCCTTTTTCAGCCTACCCTTGGCACCCAAAATTCAAGATCTCTTTGCCTTTGAGTGGACAGATGTCAAAGGAGATATCAACAGACAACTGACCTGGACAGGCTCATTCAAGGATTCAAAAACTCACCAGCACTCTTTAATGAAGCTCTGCATGAGGTCTTGGGTGAGTTTAGGGGAAGCCAACCTGGTCTGACTTTGTTGCAATATGTGGATGACTTATTAATTGCCACTGAAACCGATAAAGAATGCATGCAAGGAACAGAAATTTACTTCAGACTTTGGGAAACCTTGGTTAACGAGCATCGGCCAAGAAAACTCAAACCTGCAAATCAGAGGTAACTTGCTGGGGTTATTTATTGAAAGGAGGCACTCGTGGCTCATGAAAGCCAGAAAAGAAACTGTCCTTAAATTTCCAACACCCTGGTCACAGCTCCAATTAAGGGAGTTTTTGGGATCAGCCAGCTTTTGCCGTCTGTGGATTCTCGGGTTTATGGAGCTGGCTAAACCTCTTTACGAGGCTACCAAGGAGAAGCAACTGTCTCAATGGACAGAAGAACCTGAATGAGCGTTTGAACAGATAAAAACTGCCTTATTATCAGCTCCAGTGTTGGGACTCCCTAATGCCACTAAATCCTTTAACTTATATGTGAATGCACATAATGGGATAGCAAAAGGATTCCTAACCCAATATTTGGGCTATGGGGGAGACCAGTAGCTTACTTGTCAAACAAATTAGACTCACTAACAGCAGGATGGCCATAATGTCTGAGAATGATAGCGGCTACTGCTCTGATGGAAAAAGACACAGATAAGCTAACCATGGGAAAGGAACTCTATGTGATCACCCCCCCCCTACACACACACACTATTGAGGGTTTGTTAAAGCAACCACCAGATCGGTGGCTCAGCAATGCCTGATTAAACCATTACCAAGGACTGCTAATCAACCCTCTCAGAATCAATTTACAGGCTCCCTCGGCTCTCAACCCGGCGACTCTGCTACCAGATCCGGACCTAAACATGCTGCTACATAACTGTCAGAGATCCTGGCCCAAGGCCATAACATCCAAGAGGACTTAAGGAACCAGCTGTTGCCAGACGCTGAACTCATGTGGTTTACAGACGAAAGCAGCTTTGTTCATCAGAGACAGAGTTATGCGGGAGTGGTAGTAGTGACTGAGACTGATGTGGTCTGGGCTGAACCTCTACAAGTAGGCACATCAACCTTGAGAGCCAAGTTAATAGCCCTGACCCAACCTCTAACACTGGGAAAGGACAAAAGACTAACTGTGTACACTGACAGTCGGTATGCATTTGCAATGTCTCATGTACACAGAGTTATTTACAAAGAAAGAGGATTACTGACAGCTGAAGGAAAAGTCATCAAAAATAAAGATGAAATCTTGCCTTTAATTACTGCTGTTTGGCTGCCTAAGTTAGCCATTGTTCATTGCCCTGGACATAAAAAACCTAAAGATGCTGTGTGTAAAGGCAATAACCTGCCCGACAGAACAGCCTGGAAGTTGGCAATACAAAGGTAATCTATAATGATGATTAACCTCCCAGACTCTGGTACAAGAACTCTTCTGGACACTCCAATATACACCACTGAGGACATGAAATGGATTGATCAACTGCTGATGGCACAATGCCTAAATGGTTGGTGGAGAGATTCTAGGAGCATCATTATCTTATCAAGTAGTTAGGGAGTAAAGTACTGCTTAAGTTGCATCAAAGCACCCACGTGGGTGCTAGGAAGATGCAAGATCTGGTGAGAAATGCTGGACTTAGGATCAAAAATAGTCATGCTAAAATAGAACAGGTTGTCAGGGACTGTAAGGCATGTCAACTGACAAATGAAAGGAAGAACCAGAGAGGAACAGGCAGTCAAATAAGAGGAGATAGACCAAGAACTTACTGGAAAGTGGAATTCACGGAAATTAAACTTGGCAAGTATGGATATAAACATGTTAGTTTTCATAGGTACCTTTTCTGTATGGGTAGAAGCCTTTCCTACAAAGCACGAAATGTTACAAGTGGTCGCTAAGAAGTTACTAGAAGAGATCTTACCCAGGTTTGGCTTCCCTATTATGATAGGATCAGATAATGGACCAGCTTTCTTGTCCAAGGTAAGTCAGGGACTTGCAAGTACTCTTGGGGGAGATTGGAAATTGCATTGTACTTGTAGATCCCAAAGTTCAGTACAGATGGAAAGGATGCATAGAACTCTAACAGAGACTCTGAACAAATTGACCATGGAGACTGGCGGTGACTTAGTAACTCTCCTTCCCTTTGCCTTATACAGTGTATGCAATTCCTTATGAGATTGTATTCGGAGTGCCCCTTTCTCACAATTCTTAAATTGTTAGAACAGTTGCTTAGAGAAGATGATTACTCAGAAATTTTGTTCTCCTTACAGATGGACTGAAGGTGCTGTACAAGTTGGGCCCTCCACCAATCCCACATCACTTCCACCCTGGAGACTGGGTCCTGGTGAAAAGACACCAACAGGAAAACCTGGAGCCGAGGTGGAAAGGAACTTATGTGATCATCTTGATGACTCCAATGGCCCTCAAAGTCGATGGCATCACTACCTGGATCCACCATTCTCATGCAAAGCCTGCAGATACTATAGCAGATCTCGTTGAGGACCCAGTGTGCCAAGTCTTGTGCTCCAAAGAAAATCCTTTAAAGCTCAAATTGAACCGTAAAAGGACTTAGTCATGAATTGGTTATTGGTGTATGACTTAAGTGGAAATTGTATTAGCATAGTAGTAAGTGCCGGCAATCCCCACTGCCCATATAATTGGACTTAGACTGTTAGTAATCAGGTAATGGGTAAACGTTTACCTTTGGCCATGAAAGAGGGACTGTCCCTATGGTTCCCCGACAAGCTTACATTTAACTTGTGTCAGCTTGCTGATGGTGTATGGGAAGGACATAGGCTTATGAAATGTAGATGGAGGCAATGGTATGTATACCCAGGGGAAGGAAAGACTAGTAATTGTGGGAGGACCAGAGGACTTTTACTGTAAGAGCTGGGGCTGCAAAACAAGTACCTCAGGAAAATGGAAAGGAAAAGGAGGAGACCTTGTTATGTTTAACAAACCAGGACCAATGGGCATCCATTTTAATGGGATGTCTGTACGTAAACAAATTAGGGTCTCCCAGGAGTATGATGCCAGAGTGCAAGTTCAGTTCACAGACAAGGGTAAACAAGCCCTAGGATGGGAATTAGGAAAGACTTGGGGACTAAGATTGTACAGATGGGGAGAGACACATGATGGCATTCTCATAACCCTACAAGCAATTGCCACAGCCAGTTATTCCCCTTCAGCAATGGGACCAAAACCAGTCTCTGCCATAAGCCCAAAGTAGACAACAAGAAAGAGCTCTGGGCTGTAGTGACCCCATCTCCTTCGAAAAAGAGAGACTAGACTTGGGGAGTGCATCCCCTGGGCAGAGGATTCCCTATGGCAACTGTTGGTTCAAACTTACAATGTGATCAATCAGACCTGTGCTGATATTACAAGCTCTGGTTGGATGTGTTCTGATATGAGACCTCCATTTTATGAGAGTATTGCATTGATACAGAATGTGACTAATGTTAAAACAAGTAAATCATGCAGGTGGGAACAAAAGGAAGCAAAATTTATTCTACAGACAGTTATAGGACAAGAGTTATGTGTGGAACGATTACCAACTAACTTTACTCACTTAAGTAATCAGACTCAAGAATGGATTCCAGAGGAGGGATACCTATTACCTCCTCAAGATGCTTGGTGGGCATGTTCAACTAGCCTAACCCCCTGCGTCCATTTAGAAGTTTGAAATAGGACTAACAGTTTTTGTGTCATAGTACAACTTATCCCACAACTGCTCTACCATTCTCAGGAAGACATGATTAAAAAGATGTCTGCAGCAAGCTATTGGCCACGAAAAGCTAAAAAACAAATAGTAACAGCATTAACAGTTGAGGTTCTAGTGGGCTTAGCTGGACTAGGAACTTGGGTGGCATCCCTAATTACTCAGAGATCATTTTACGTTAGCCTCCTTGCCACTATAATTGAGGATATCAAAAACCTGGAAAACACTATAGCCTACCTTCAAAAATCACATGACTCCTTAGCTGTGGTAGTGTTACAGAACAGATGGGAGCTGGACTTAATTTTCTTACAACAAGGAGGTCTATGTGCTGCCCTCGGGGAAGAATGATGCTTCTACGCCAATCATTCCAGAATTGTAAAAGAATCTTTATCTAAAGTAAGAGAGGGACTAGCAAAATGAAAAAGAGATAGAGAAAAACAAGAAGGATGGTTTGAATCATGGTTTAATTATTCCCCTTGGATAACCATCTTAATATCCAATCTGATGACCCCATTATCATTCTGGTACTTGTGTTCACAGTAAGGCTTTGCGTTGTCAATCTACTAGTGATGTTTGTTAAGGAATGCATTAATAACATGCAGCTGATGGTATTGAGAACACAATATCGACTGATTCCTGACAAAAGACATCGGGCAGGCCCGTAAGGACCATGATTGGCCCTTAAGGTGCATATTAGAAAGGGGAGAAATGAAGAGCCTAAAGCATAAAGAGGCACAATGAAGGCCTAAGTAACTCCATTACACACTAGCAACCATCTTGTGAGGTATGAATTATAAAAATAACCATGGGTTTTACCCAGAAATGACACAAAAAGAAAAACAATTCCCAGACAACTGAGACATAAACTATCCTTGGGAAAGCCACAGGAATTTTCTCCAGATGCGTTGACCAAACACTGAGTGGCCTTGCAGGACACAGTGACCCAGTGGCCAGACAATTCCCATCAATAACATCAATAATAATATTACCAATCACATATGCATAGCTTAGTTTGCTTAAAATATTAGCCAATCATGTAATTTCTCATGTAAAACTTCTTTAAAGTTGTTTGTTCAATACTATAAAAACTGTGCTGATTCTATGCTGGGGGCCTCTTAGCTTCACTGGTTACTGAGTGCGTGGAGGACCAACCTCGAATTTGCAAATAAACGACTCCTTTGTTATTTGTATTGGTCGTGGTCTCTGGTGGTCTTCAGGTTGGGGGTGACTCGAGTACAGGTACAAAAATGTACGTTATTACATTGAAAGAAAGCGAGAAGATATTTTAATGTACTTGCTACAAGTAAGTTAATATTAAGCAAAGCTAATTAAAATAATTACTTATTTACTCCAGAGAATGAGTATAGTACTCTTGGATATCTTGGAGGAAAAGACTTTAGACCCATTACAATTGATGCCTTACATTGAAATTACTGGCTAAATTTTCTTCTTCAGAAAGGCAAAACCTCCATTTCTTTCATATTAGTATTATAAAATCATAATATCTGCATGTTGAATTGTTTTCCTCTGTTGTTTTCAATACCATTATTCATCCATTAGGTATCTAAGGCTTTGAATGACCAATTCCTTAAAATACCTATATTGCTTATATGTGATTGAAATCTCAATAATATTAATATGAATTTATCTCTGATTCTCATCTTGAGCTACATTCATATGAAATTTATACATTTCAAGCAAGAAACCTGACTATTTTACTCTTTTCTATATTTTAATCAATAAATCTATTCTCTTTAGAAATATATTCTCATCTTTTAAATTGCTCTAGTAAACATCATGTATTTCTAGTACTTTTACTGAAATAAATATAAAGTATGGAACATGAAGACAACCCCCTTTATCACTTTAAAGTAAATCCTTGGGGACTATTTTATATATAAAAATAAAAAAGTGCAATGCACATGTTTATTCATGAATAATCTAATGGTTAAGTCAATTAGACACAAGAACTACCATACCACATCAAGTCTCAATTTACTTAAAGGCACCAAAATATAAGTGTTCATGAATATCACTCATTTTTAGAAAATGACTAGTCACAACAAAGTTTATATTATATTTCAAATTTTAAAAATGAAAATTACACCCAGATTAGATGTGAATATCCTGTTTCCAGGAATACATTTATTCAGCAAACAGGGAAACAAAAAAATAAGGGTTTGTCATATAGAATGAAAGATGTAAAAGCAGACTGTCTTTCCTTAGGATGATAAGTACATGCAAATTGTGTGATTTATTCAAAGATACTATAAAAATTCATGAGAGGATTTGTGATCAGAAGTGATAGGTAAGCAAAGTAACTGGAAAACTGTATGTAAATTGTGCTTTCAATATAGGATGACAAATTTTCAATAAATGAGCCTATAGATGATAATTTTGTATCTGTAAGACACAACCAGGATTCTACATTTTAGACATACTCCAATTCCCTTACCTCAGTTCTTGATCTATATTCCTCTACTTTCATGACATCAATTGCTACTAAAGTAACAAGGTGGGTGTTTTCTTGGTTTCTAGATCAAATAAATTTTAGTATTTTGGAACAGTAGTATAAATTCATGGAGTTTGACTTGAATGTCAAGTTTGAGGATACTGTATTCAGGGTATTGTTAATTAGCCTGAAGCAGCGAGGAACATATTATGAATACACAGATACACAGTATACTAAGAACTAGAGACTTGATTTCAGGGAAAGATAAAGGTCCAGGCAAGACCTTGTAGTCGAGATAAAGAAATGGAGCAAACATCAATCAACTATCATAGTAAAGGAATGGAACTGATCTCTGATGTGTCTGGTTGACAGCTGTGTGTGTGTTTGTATGTGTGTGTGTGTGTGTGTGAGAGAGAGAGAGAGAGAGAGACAGAGAGACAGAGAGACAGAGACAGAGAGACAGAGAGACAGAGAGACAGAGAGAGAGTAGAGAATTTTAGTGTGGCTTCCATATTTACAGCCCATAGAGCATTACTTGTTAGGGACAAGGTGCTCATACCAGAGCTTTGATACCACTGTCATCACTTTTTGCTTCAAAAAGCACTTGCTTAATCCCTAAAAAGGGAAAAATAAACAAATATCATACATGATTATTTTGAAAATTAATTGGCATATTGAAGGCCAAAGGGAGGAATTGGAGAGTAATATAATCTCTCTTCTGATTATTACACCGCAATAGCTGTGATTTTCAGGAGTCTTCTGTAATGTACTTACAGCTGAATTACTACTATGCTTGATAATATGAAACATATGATAGAGAAATAGATCAGCCAGCAAGCACAAAGAACTAGTGATAAGATGGAGCTTTTGAGCAGGGTTGCCACATCTTTTAGGAATGTAATTCCTTCATATGAACTTCAAATTTTATGGCTTTCCCTGTGTGATTAATAGGTAAGAAAGTACTGTAGAAACAAGAATTCCTGTTCAGCCAAGTAGAAAGTGCTCCTGTTCCCATCCTCATGTTGCAAATTTGGATTTTATAAAGAGTCTTTGTTAGAGTGCTTTCATTTAATATACTTCAGCACATCATCTTTCCCTGTTGGAGACAGGAAAAAAGATAATTTTGTTTGAATATTATCTTATGTAAATTAGTGTGTACAGGCATGATTTGCATAATTACAAAATTTTGTAATAAATATAAGTAGGGATCATGTCACAACTAAAAAATGTAATTAAAATCACATAACAAGACTAAAAATCACAGCATTTTGTGCATGAAAACATACATTAGATTAGTTGCAGAATTTCTATTTTGAGATAAACTTTATATTGAAGTTTATACATAAACTTTATATGTATATTTATATTTGAGATAAACTTTATAAAGCCTTTTGCTAAAGGGTTGAAACATTTTATTGAAAGATATATTTCTTAGAGATATTTTTGCTTCATAATTTTAAGAAGAAAAATGGTCCCAAAGTAATTACTTTTTAAATTATTTTCCTGTTTCCATGTGATTAACCTTCAAATTAGAAACCCAGATATATAATTTAATTTACTTTAACCAAACATATATATTGAGTATAAGACCTTCTACTCTCAACATTCTTCACACTAAGTTTACCAAATCTGATGAGTCTGAAATACTTTGTGATGTGTGTTGATATTATTTACTATGTAAGTGAAATGTTTAAAAAGTAGTATTTATTTTAGCTTAATTGCTCTGAAGACACAATAAGTGATATAATCAAATGTTAAAATGATTAAATTTAAAATTTAGAACTCAGGAAATGTTTTTGACCACACTGGACTGGAGTCTTCACAACAACCTCATGAGATAATTTATATTGATGAAGCAAAAATCCCAGAGGTTAGACATTTACAAATACAAAAATCGTGTCATTCTGAATATGTATAGCTTCATATCAAACATAGAAAATTTAGCTTTTAAATACCTGACTATACTAATACATTTCATTGCAGGGAAAGTACTAGTTCTGAAAGGAGATAAAATTGCATTTATTTTGATAACTAAACCTAATAAAAGACAATGTTTAAAATATCACTCATTCAAGAAACAAGATGTACAGTTAGTTGATTTTCATGTCCGTTATGTTCTCTAAACTTACTAGAAGTACTAGATTAGTAAACCTAAATCATTGCTTTGTAAGGAAATAGAAATTTAGTTTCCTAAAACTCATGATTATAACTTTCTCAAACAATTACTAAGTAATTGTTTAATATTTTTTGTCATGGAATCTTATTTGATATATTTGTGTTGATTAAGTTAAATAATTGGCCAATAATAATATAAAATATGCAAGAACAAAGTTTATCTAACACAGTATTTTATTCACAAGACATATCATGGCTCTCTTAAAGAACGCTAGAAGGCAGTGTGATTTTTTATTAAATTTTAGTTATTTTGTTAATGGTTATTAATTGTCAGAAGTGTTAATTCCATAATATATTTAAAGCATTTGATTTTACTCCCTCTATTTCCTTTTCATTACTCCTACTCCCAAAAATCTTCTGTGTTTTACATAAAATTACATCTTTATATAAGCACATATAATCTAATTTGGGGGAAAAAAAGATTTAAGGTAAACTGCAACTTGATTCAAGAAGGACAGTGGATTAACAGGATGAATAAAAACTTGAATATTTTTTGTTAACTTCTGAATTGAGCTTTCATTATTATTATAGTTAGGGTTAGGATCACAGACAGAATTAGAATTAGGGTTAGATAAATAGAAAATTTAACTTCAACACAGGATGACACATTGCAACAATGATATTCACAAGACAATATATTAAAAATGAACTTTACACCATGGGGAGGGAGGAGTAAGAGAAGTAGGGGAGTAGGAGAACAAAAAAGAAGGGGCTAATAATACTCAACAAGAAACGTACTCATTACCTTACACATGTAACTAATCCCTCTTTAAAGCATCTCTACAATAAAATAGAATTTTAAAAAAATGAAGACGAGAGCCAGTGGCTCACGCCTGTAATCCTAGCTAATAAGGAGGCTGATATCTGAGAATCATGGTTCAAAGCCAGCCCAGCAGTAAAGTCCCTGAGACTCATCTCCAATAAACCACTAGAAAACCAGAAATGGCGCTGTGGCTCAAGCAGTTGAACGCTCACCTTGAGCTGAAGAGCACAGGGACAGGGCCCAAGGCCAGAGTTCAGGCCCCACGGCTGACCAAAAAACAAAAACAAAAAGAAAAAAAACAAAAAAAAAAGAAAAAAAAAAACAAAGAAAACCTGACAGGAAATAGAAAAACACTTAAAAATTTATGCTCAAAATGCAAGTAAAATTTAGACCTATATGCTGAGCAAGAGAATAAATGTGCAATAGAGGTGTGCTATTAACAATATGATTCAGTTATATGTAGGCTTAGGATTAGGAAAGGTGTTCCAGTTAGAGCTGGGGTTAGAATAAGAAAAAGATGTAAGATATCAAAAGGTGTATATAAGTAAGGTGTAAATAAGATTTAAGATATAAAAAGGTGTAAAACTGCAACATATTTTAAGAATAATGAATGGCATCAGGTTAGAATGAATGAACACCAGTGTCTGTAACTTTAAGCATTCAGATATAATTTGGCTTAAAGTGTGAGTTACTTTTTTGTTCTCGTTAGAGTTAGGGAAGAATAAGCTTTACGGTAAAATTTAGTTTTCCAATAAGAAGTAGAAGCAAAAATAAAGTGTGATTGAATAAAATCTAGACAATTTTCTTACATTAACCATTTGGTGTTACATCAAATTATGATTAGGATTAGATTTCTGGCTAAAGGGGGTTGAGAATAGGATAAAGAAATTGGTTAAATGGGCTGGGAAGGTGGTTCAGTAGTAGAGCGCTTGCCTTGCATGCCTGAGGCCCTGGGTTCTATTCCTCAGCTCCACATAAACAAAAAGACAAAAGCTGGAAGTGGCATTGTGGCTCAGGTGGTAGAGCGTTAGGCTTGAGCTGAAGAGTTGAGGGACAGCGCCCAGTCCCAGAGTTCAGGCCCCACGACTGGACCTAAAAAAAAAAAAATTGGTTAAACTAGTGGCTCGCGCCTATTATCTTAGCTACCCAGGAAGCTGATTTCTGAGGAACCCAGTTCAAAGCCATCTGAGGCAGGAAAGTCCATGAGACTTTTATGTCCAATTAACCACCAGAAAACAAAAAAGTGGTGCTGTGCCTCAAGTGGTAAAGCAAACACTTTGAGCTAAGAACTCAGGGATCGTATCCATTCCTAGAGATCAGGGATAGTGCCCTGGCCCAAAGTTCAAGCCCCACGCCCAACAAAAAGAAAAAAAAATGTGTTAAATGTTAAGTAAAGCTGAACTTATTTTACTTCCTAGGAATGCAGGAAAAGCTGGGATAATGGAAGTACAATGTATTTCATAATATCAGGATTTGAGATCAATGGATATAATGATGCCTGTTTTGGAACAAGATAGATTCAGAGTTAAGAGTGAGAAAATCTGTAGGGTTTAGGAAAACCTGCAATTTATTTCAAGAATTACAAGTGGAATTTCAGTTAGGATGACACAAAATGAGCATTTCTCATAAATTTTAGAACTGGGATACTATTAGTGTCAAGGATATGGTTAGGATTCTAGCCATAGTTAGAGTTAGAGGAAGGGAGAAAAAAAATGAGAGTCAAATTGAAGGTAAATTTTAGAATAAGTCTGGTAGGAATTAGAATGAATATGAACTAGAGTATTGCTACTAATATTAGTATCTACTTACAATTAGCCTTATGGTTATTCTCAATGTTCCAGTTTAGATTAAGTTTAGGGTTAGAAAATGACTAAGATATTGGAAAAAAAAATTGAAACCTGGAATGGGAAGGTGGCTCAGTGGTAGAGCGCTTGCCTTGCATGTATAAGGCCGTTTTCAATTCCTCAGCAACACATAAGCAAAAAGAAAAAAAGCCAGAAGTGGCGGTTTGGCTCAAGTGGTAGAGCACTAGCTTTGAGCTAAAGAGCTGAGGGACGGGGCCCAGGCCCAGAGTCCAGGCCCCACAACCGGACCCCCCCCCCAAAAAAATTGAAACCTATTTTTTGAAGGCTTATTTGAATCAAGTTAGGATGAGTGAAAACTAGTGTACTTGTGTTTGTGTTAGTATTGACATATACTTTGGATTAAGATTAGGGTCAGTATTATGTTCTGATTATTATTAGTTTTATAAATAGGAAAACTTTTAGTATAAAATTCAGTTTTCACTAACAAGTAAAGGGAAAAATGTGATAATGAATAGTAACTAGAGTATTATCATTATATTTATTTCCCAGTGATCATTCTTGCAATGATTAATGAGAGTTTTCCAGCCAGGTTTAGGTTGAGAGTTAGCGTTAAGTAATGGACTAGATGGTAAGTAATCTGAAATTGATTTAGGGTACAGAGGTCCAGGAAAAAGTAGGATCAATGGATGGAAACTACAGTATTTTTCCTGATAAGAGAACTGGAGGACAAATAATATAATGGTTCATGTTAGGGAACAAGATAACTTCAGAGGCAGAGGCAGAAAATTGTGGGAATTAGGTAAAACTGAAACGCATTTCCAGAGTGCAAACTGGAGTGTTCATTAGAATGAATAAGAACGAGAGTATTATTCTTAAACATTAGAATTGGACTATCATTATCGTGAAAGTTAGGTTTCAGTTCCAGTTGGAGTTAGTTTTAGAGTTAGGGAAAGGGAAAATTTAGGGTCAAACTGATACTAAGTCTTTTAATAACAAATCGAATTAGAATTAGGATGAATGTGAAATAGGAAAATGCTGAAAATATTCAGATTAGTGTGAGGGTTAGTCTCAATATTATGATTAGTATGATTAGTGTGATTATTATTAGTATGATTAGTGTGAGGGTTAGTCTCAATATTCCAGTTAGGTTTAGGGTTAAAAAAATGGCAAGATATTGAGTAAAACTATGAACAATTTTTTTTGAAGATGAATTGAATCAAAGTTAGAATGAGTAAAAACTAATGTCTTTGTATGGCTTTTAGAATCCAAAGGCTATTTAGGTCTATGGTTATGGTTACATTTCTAGTTCAGGTTAGACTTAGGCTTAGGAAAGGGTAAGCTTTAAGGGAAAACAGTTTTCTGCTAACATAAGTTTGAAATTTAACAAAAACTACAGAGTTTTCCTGTTTCCTATACAGGGTTCAATAGGGTTAAATTTAGAGTTAGGTTTCTAGTAAAGTTTAGATATATAGTTAGGGTTAGGAACTAGAGTAGATTTTAAGTAAATCTGCAACTTCTTTTTGGAGATCTAGGAGTTCAGTAAAAGTTAAGATCAGTGGAAACTATGGTACTTTTCATGATATGAAGATTTGAGGCTAATGATTCATAATAGGGAACGATTTCAGAGTCCAAGTCAGGGAATCTATAAGATTTGGAGCAAACTGCAAATCATTTCAAAGACAATGAGCATCTGTTAGGATGTGTCTAAACTTGAGTATTTTCCATTAATTTTAGGATTGGATTACTATTAGCATTAAGGTTACTCTTAAGGTTCTGACCAGGATTAGAGTAAGGATTAGGGCAATGGAAGGTTGAGAACTTGAATGACTTATTTCCTTTGTGTATGTATATGCACTATTCTAAGGCTTGGATCCAAGGCTTGGGTTCTGTCCCTGAGCTTTTTGCTGTAGGCTAACATTCTACACTTGAGCCACGAGTCCACTTCCAGCTTTCTTTAGCAGTGAATTGGAGATGAGAGTCTCACAGACATTCCTATCTGAGCTGACATTGAACTGAGATCCCCAGATCTCTTCCTTCTGATTAAAGGTAGGATTAAAGGCATGAGCTACCAGAGCTCAGGAAAGTGCCTGACTTACTAATTGCTTTTACTTTTGGTCTAGATCGAGACATAACTTCAATATCTGACCGCTTTGCTCACTAGGTAGCACTGCTACTGGAGTCATATCTCCAAAAATGATTATTTTAAATAGCTGGAAATGATTAAATTTTCTTCAGATGATATGTATCATTAGTGTTGTTCTAAAACTTATCCTAACTAAAAAAAGATTTATAGACCCTAGAGATGATCTGAGGAGATTCTCATGTTTTGCTTCTAATTGCAGAACATGTTAGGGACATGATTTTTAATTATTAGTTTAAGTAGCAAAGGAGTTCTCATTAAACAATGCCGTTTATGCGTACAATATACCTTGGTCAATGCCAACACTTCAACATTCTCATCCATCCCTCCCCTATGCACCTCTTCCTTCACTCTGCTTAATTTTGTAGCATATTTACTGGATTCCTCTGCATTCCTCCCCCCCTTTTTCCTGTTCATTCTTCTACCATTTCTAACTTCACCCCTCTTTTACTACCCACTTCCATATGATCCAGCAACTTTACTCCTGAGCATTTACCTGAAAGATTACAAACCAGGATATAGTAAATGTTTCAGCAAAACCATGCTTACTGAATCAGCCCAGATAGCCTTCAAGAGAGAAATGAATCAAGTATATGTAACACACACACACGAAATTCTACTTATTGATCAGAAAGAATATTTTACCATTTGTATTTCTCATTTCTCATTTCATCTACCTGGCATCCCATTGTCATCATACTGTCCCTGTACTGCAGTAACCGACATAGGCAAACTGATGGAAAAGATTTTCAAGGTTATCGGCTAGCCATACATTCCTGAATATGAATTTTCTGCTCATTCTCTTTATCTATTCATGCCTTTGAGTAGTGATTGTGCAGATTCATTTGTACCATTTGCTACACAGAAAAGAGATGAACCACTTGTATATTTATATATGTATATAAATATACATACATGGATATATGCACACATATGGATATATATTAAATACTTGAGTACATTTTATGTTTTCAAAATTATGGAGCTAACAAAAATCACATGCATTTTTCTTCCTTTTCATTTTTTCAAAACCTAAATAAATTTGTCTCTTTTGAATACCTAATTTTAAAGAAGAGAATGTCATCATCTCTGATCTGTCAGTGGCCTTGAAATTAGATGTTCAAATAGGACAAAGTTGTTTAGGCTTTTTGGTAGAAGAAAGAAGTATTACTAGTATTCAGGGGTTCTCTGCTTGCTAGATAGGATTTACTTGTACCACACCTAGCAGCTCAACTACTTTTGCTATACTTCTAATCCGTTTTATTTACTTGAGGTCCTGAACTTTTTGCCAGGGTCTGATCTTAGATTGACTGAGACTTGATAACTATGCCTCCCACATAATTAGCTAGGATTACAGATGTGAACTACTATGGCAAGCTCATTTGTTGAGATGGCTGTCATGGCAGTTTTTTATCTGGCTTGGCCTCAGACCATGATCATTTTCATTTCTGCTTCCCAATCAGCTGGGATTACAGATGTGAGCTACAATATTTGGTGTACATAACACCTTCTTTTTTAAAAAGAGGTTTTTATTGTAAAAATACTTTATAGAGGTGTTATATATACCTCCTACTTTGTTTTTCCCCTACCCTCCCTTTCCTCCCACCTCCACAACTACACTCCCCCTCTCCTCCCTTCCCTGCTTCCCCACCTATATTGTAAAGTTCCTTTCTCAACATAGTGTCTTGTGCATCTCATTGTTACAATGTGTCAGCCTGTACCCTATTTAAACATTTTTTTCCCTTCCTTTCCCCAAGCTAGAGAAGGGTGTATACAAGATGCAGGGCACCAACCTTAAATACAGTGAAAACAGGAGTTATATCATGGGGGACGATCATACAAAGAAACAAACAAATCACATGGTAGATTATAAACCCTATCTTGGGGTTCATTTCACTTAACATCATCTTATCTGGTCATATGTACATAGCTTTTGAACTTTTATGCTTGTCCAGCCATATACTAGTTGTTGCAAATAAGGGAAACAATAGGACCTATGTTTCTTTGTGTCTGGATTTTAATATAATTTTTTCCAAGACTCCACGTAGAGCTCCCCTATGACCCAGCAATCCCACTTTTGGGCATTTACCAAATGACCATACACAAGACCATACTAAGCTACCAGCACAACTACGTTTATTGCAGCATTATTTACCATAGCTAAGATATGGAACCAACCCAGCTGCCCCTCAGTAGATGAATTGATCAAGAAAATATGATATTATATATATATATATATATCTTTATATATATACACACACACACACAATGAATTCTATGCCTCCATCAGAGAGATTGACATCACCTCATTTATTAGGAAATAGAAAGATGCAGAAACAATTATATTAAGTGAAATAAGCCAGGCTCAAACAACCACAGGTCCCATGGTTAACATTACTTGCAGTAATTAGTACATGGTACCATATAACCATATAAGAGGATGTTATGACACAAATGAGTTTTTATTCCATGAGATACTTATCTCTATATAATCTCCCAAATTGGCAGGAGAGCTGTGGATCAAATACAGAGCACAACCCTTGAGGGAAAAAGCTTAATTGAGAAGGTAAGGTCCTTAGTTTAAACCATAACATAAGCACTCAAAAAAGTTGATATTTTCTTGAGGTTTTTATTAAATTGCTCAGATAATAATCAACGTTGTATTTATGGTTAGCATTACTATTAAAATCATGTTATATTTCCTGATGTTATTCTTTATTTTCATACATTTTATTTACACATTAATATCCAGTAATGATAAGAGATTATTATTGTTTCACAAGTTTTTTATGGCAGTTGAATATATGGATGAGCGGTGCATACAAGGTGTTTGGACTGAAAATAGATATTTGCAAGCTCTTCACATAAATCAATTATAGTTGAAGAAGCTGTTGGCATGTATGAAATAAACTAAAGGAACCAGCAAGGAAAGAGAAGGTTTGATTCTGGAAAGCACACAATTTTGGAAGAAAAACACAACAAGGAAAATATGTATCTTTTGGTAAGTCTTTTTAACCCACCTACACATTTGATTCCTTATTTCTAGTGGAAGGCATTTCGGTTAACTTTATTTAACAAAGTTAAACATGATTGACATTTAATACTAACTGGCTTATGTCTCAGGGAAACAATTATTCTACCCAGGTGCCAGGCCCTTATGCCTATAATCCTAGCTACTCAGAGGGCTGAGATCTCTAGATCCTAGTTCAAAGCCAGGTTGGAGAGGAAATTTGGTGAGATTTTCTGTTCAATTAACCACGAGAAAATTGGAAGTGGCACTGTATGGCTCAAAGTAGCAGCAATAGTCTTGAGTAATAAATCTCAGACAGAGAACCCAGGCCCTGAGTTCAAGCTCTCTGACATTATTCTTAAAATACTTGTTCCCACTGTTCAATGTGTCTAGAAGAATGTTTTAAACTTAGGGATTTTTTATTTCATGTTGTCAGCATTGATTTTTAAGATGTGCAAAGAAAAATTATAGTCAGAACTGGTTTGTATTGCTTTGTATTATCCATTGCCTCTACACTCAGAGATCAGCTGGAAAGCAGATAGCCAAATCTTAGCTCTTGGCAATGAAGATGGATATGTGTTTCTTTTAGGAAAGTAACAAACTTATGAAATGGTAGCCTTTATATATAACACCTTAATAGTAACAATAAAATTAATATTATTGCTATGTTTTTTGTCTCTTGTGGAGCTTGAACTCTGGGTCTGGGTATTGTCCCTCAGCTCTTCAGCTCAAGGCTAGCACTCTACCACTTGAGCAACAGTGCCAGTTCACATTTTCTGAACCTTTAGTTGGAGATCTGGGTCTCACAGACTTTCCTGCCCTGGCTGGCTTTGAACAGAGACCCTCAGTTCTCAGCCTCCTTAGTAGCTAGGATTACAGGTGTTGAGCCACTGGGGCCTGGCAGTAAAATTATTTTGAAAAAGAAAAAAACCCACGATTGTATACTTAAAAAAAATCACAGTTTGGCAATTGTATCTCTAACGTTGTTGTATCAAAGTAACCATAGGCAGCAATCATTTTTAGATCTCACTATGTTCTTTCCAATGCCAGATAATATTTCATCAATTAATTTTAATTTTAATTTTTCCTAACAAAGTTCATTATGAATACTCAACAGCACAATTTTCTTCAACATATTTATTTCAACAAACTGCATTTTGCACTTGGTTGGTGTTTTTTTTTTTTAATTTTGCTAGAGGTGGAGCTTGAAATGAGGACCTGGGCACTCTCTCTTAACTTCTTTTACTCAAGCCTAGCACACTAACAATTGAGCCACAGCACCACTTCCAGTTTTTCTGCTTACGTAATACTGATGAATCAAATCAAGTGCTTCATGCATGGGAGGCCAGCACTCTACCACTAACCACATTCCCAGTCACTGGGCCTTTTGTTGTTGTTGTTTTAAGATTGCATTTTACTATATGTCCTTCAGTTGGCCTAAAACTTAGGCTGGTCTCAAGCTAACTTCTAAATTAGCCTCCCAAGTTCAGAGATTACAAACAATGGTTACCATATTCAGCTCAGGATTCTTTGCGAGAGAATACTCTTTTCACATATACAAAGAGTTATTCTGCATATAAGGGAAACCATGGGACATATATTTCTTTGAGCCTGGCTTAGTTCACTTAATAAAATAACTAGTATATGTCTGAGACAAACAGAAATTGTCAGACAAGTTGATGTTAGGTGAAATGAAACCCAAGATCAGGTTTCAAATGTTTTTCTTTGTCCTTTCTTGCAATTGTTTCCAACATACTTATAAGATGATTTCTTTGTTGCTTTGTATGTACCTCCCCCATGATATAAGCCCTGCTTTCACTCTATTTGATGTTGATATAATTTGTGGAGTGGAAGGGAAAAAACAAACCATTTGAATAGGGTTACAGGTGAACCCATTACAACAATGAGATGTACAAGATGTCAAAAAAGAAGATTACAACTTTGGCTGAGGTTGCGGGGTGGTGATGGTGGTGGTGGTGTGGGGGTAGGGGGGTGAAGAGGGGAAGGCATGCAAAGGGGAAACAAAGGAGGAGGCAACAATGCTTGATAAGAAATGTACTCACTGTCTTGCCCATGTAATTGTAACCCATCTGTATGAAATTTATCACAACTAAAAAAAAAAAAAAAGACTTGAATTTAAAAAAAAATGAAAGGAGCTATTCTGTCTTCCTTGGACTGGATGTTTTTTGCATTCAGCACTGTTAATCACATTTCTTGTCCTGGTATGTTTCCCCTTCTAGATCAATAGAAATATTTCAGGTTCTGAACTTGAAGCTGATCCTTGGCATCCAACAACATCAGATTCTTGTGAATAGCACTAGCTGGCCTCAAGAGCAGAGCAGCCAGATTGAGTTCAGCTATCTGATGGCATTGGGCTCCAACAATGGAATCATTTCTGTGCACAGACTGAATACTGTCATAGGTAATTTTGATTTATTCCACTCTATTTTCAACTACTTGCCATTCTCAGCTTTGTATGTTTTAAATTCTGTTAAACATTAATTACTATTTCCTGCCATTCTCAAAAGTAACATATATGTCTTACTTTAAAATTCATTCAAACATGTAAAAATGTTAACATAGTTGCTGTATACCAGTGGCTCATGTTTTAAAACCTAGCTATTTAAGAGGTCAAAAACTGAGGATTCAGGTTTAAATCAGCCTATGCAAAAAATCTGAGATATTTCTCCAATTAAAAAAGCAAAATCCAGAAGTGGAGATGTGGCTCAAGTGGTAGAGTGTTAGCTTTGAGCAAAAAGACAAAGCAAGAATAATAGGTCTAATTCTAACTCCATTATTTACTCATAGAAAACACACACACACACACACACACACACACACACACACACACACACAATTTACATTCTCCTGGTCTCCCCTTCTTGAACAGTATTCAATCCCATTAACTTAATGCATATTTTCACCAAATTATTATGGTAGGGATTAAACTACATTTGTATTTATGATAATGTACATTTTTGTACATTTTGTTTTGCAATTTTGTGAACTTATGTGACAGAACAGTGTTTTGTAAAGACTAAACAGAAACCAATGTGTCAGTAAATATGTATGTGACATGTAGACTGAAAGATGCAGATAATACCACTTGAAATTTTATTTCTCCAAGTTTAAATATATATGCATATGTATGTATTTAAAATTTCTGCCAAGATTTTACTTCCATTAACAATGATCTATTTGTTCCATTATATAAATTTAAGATATTGTATGTTTCATAGTAGATTACTATTTAAGAATTCCTCAACTCCTTATTCTCCTGTGTCAGGTTCTTGAGTATTGGCTGGCATTACCATATAGTAGGATAGTACCATGTCTAGCTATATTATTTAAATTTTGTTCAGTAGAATTTTTATGCCAAGGTCGCAGGACCCCCACCAAGAAGACCACTGAGAGTCAGACTCTACAGCTGTTTTATTTAAATGGGCTGCAGCTCGGCCTCGTCCTACATTCAGACACAGTGGAGCCCAAGAATATATCCCCAAGCTAAGGATTTGCAGGTCTTATAAAGGCACACCATCAGGTGGTTTAGCACCACGTGTTCCTTTGCTCTGAAACAAGCAACAAATGGTCACTGCTTCAAGTACTTTAACCCTTCATTCCCCCCCTTGATTTATGGTCATGAGAAACAATCTTGTGGCTCTGGCCCAAAACTTATGAAGGGTTAAAGTTTTGAGGCAGTGACCACTTGTTGCTTGTTTCTAGCCAAGCAACACAAGGTGGTAATCCAAACACCTGGTTGGTTGTGTGCTTTATAACCCCTGCGAATCTTTAGCTGGGGGCTCTCCTCCTAGGCTCTGCTGTTTCAGAGTGTAGGATGAGGTCCGAACTGCAGCCCGTTTAAATAAAACCTTAAAACAGCTGTAAAGTCTGACTCTCAATGGTCTTCTTAGTGGGTGTCCTGCGAGCTTGGAACAACATATTAGTTGGGGCTCATCCGGGATCCCCCAAAGGCCCCCAAGACCTCAGACTCCAAAGGTAAAACAGCACTGTCTTTGTTAATTTGTCTTGACCTGTCATTTGTCTGTTTTACTTTCGTTTTCCCTTGTGAGGATGGCCCTCAGATTCATAAAGGGTTGTGGAAGCGGACTCGCTTGCACGACAACCTTGGAGGAACTGGGAGCCATCCCAGATCCTATTGTGGTGCGGGAGTAACCCTGCCATGTGGAGCGGGATTACTTGGAAGCCCACCATGTGGGGCAGGGGTCCTTGGAACCCCGCCGTGTGAATTATGGAGAGGGGGTGGGTTCTGTGTTGGGCCAGAATTGACCAAGATGGCCTCCTAACTGAGGCCCAACTCACCCACTGTGGGTCTGTTCCTTCTGCTGTGGGGCATAGGTGTGGAACCCCGACGTGACAGGAGTCAGTGGACCAATTCAGAAGATCTCCACTTTGTAAGTTTTTTTTTTTTTTTTTGTAACCGTCAGGCCTGCATGTTTTTTGTTTGTACTGTTTATTGTTTTTTCGACTGTACTACTGATAGGACTGGAAACCATGGACAACACTCCATCTAGCCCCCTAGACTTACAAAAAGAAACTAAGAAAGAGGAAAAGAAATTGTTCCCCCCTGATTTTTCAGGGAGATAACTTGGAAGAAGAAATGTTTCCTTCTAAACATTTGGGTAAATGCCCAAAAGTGGGATTGCTGGGTCATAGGGGAGCTCTATGTGAAGTCTTTTGAGGAACCTCCATACTGCTTTCCAAAGTGGTTGAACAAGTTTACATTCCCACCAACAATGAAGTAAGGTTCCAGCACAACTATGTTTATTGCAGCATTATTTACCATAGCTAAGATATAGAACCAACCCAGATGCCCCTCAGTAGATGAATGGATCAAGAAAATGTGGTATATATACACAATGGAATTCTATGCCTCCATCAGAAAGAATGACATTGCCCCATTTGTTAGGAAATGGAAAAATTTGGAAAAAATTTTATTAAGTGAAGTAAGCCAGGCCCAAAGAAACGTAGGTCCCATGGTTTCCCTTATTTGTAATATCTAGTATATGTATGAGTCAACCGGAAAAGGTCAGATAATGTGATGTCAGGAAAATGAAGCCTTAGATGTGTATTTTAATGTTTTTTTCTTTCATGCATGTGTTTCTAACACATTTATAAGATTATCTCTTTGTTGCTTTGTATGTCCCTCCCCCACAGTATAACCCCTGCTTTCACTATATTTGATGTCAGTATAACTTGTGGAGGAGATGGGGAAAAACCAGTTGTTTAAGGATACAGGTGGACCCGTTGCAACAATGAGAAGTACAAGTTGTCATGTCCAAAAGGAGCTTTACAACGTTGGTGCGTGGGTGGGGGGGAGGGGGAGAAGGAGGGGGAAGGAGGGGAAGGAGAAGGATTGGGATTAGGGGGGAGGGGGGAGGCTGGGAAGGGATGTGAAGGGTAAACAAAGGAGGAGGCTGCAATGCTTGGTAAGAAATGTACGCATTATCCTGCCCATGTAACTGTAACTCCTCTGTACAGTATGTTCACAAATAAAATTAAATTAAATTTAAAAAAAAAAAAACAACAACAACTAAAGGCAAAAAAAAAAAAAAAAGAATGCATCATATATATCACAAAATGAAGAAAAGGTAAGGGAAAGGTAGGTCAAATAGGAATGAGAATGTTAAAGGAGGTAACAATGATCAAGAACACATTGTATTCCTAGATTTCTTTTTTAAATTGCCTCTCCTTTGTACTACTTAAAGATAATAAAACATTAAAAAAAAAAAGAAAAAGAAATGTTTCCTTCCCCCATACTCCCATTCCCAGGTTCCTTCTGCAGAGCCTGAGAATGATCAAGAGAAGGAGGGAGCTGTAGAATGAGCAGCCGAACCCTCGGCACCTGCCTTTAAAGTTTCTGAGGTGCCAGTCACTCGACGATGCCATGGGATCAGCCCACCTTCTAGTGCAGCTGTTTTTCCCTTAGGCACTGTAGGTCTTGTGGATGTGGATGGTCAACAGCAACGCCAACATTGGCCATTTTCTACCAGTGATCTATACAATTCGTGCACCCAAAATGCCCCCTTTTCTGAGAAACCCCAGGATTTAATTTGTTTGCTTGAAACTATGCTCTTTACTTATTAGCCTACTTGGGATAATTGTAGTCAACTTTTACAGGTCCTTTTTACAACGGAAGAGAGAGACCGTATCTGAGAGGCAGCCCAGAAACATATCACTGGCCCCACAGGAGCGCCCATTATGGTTTCTGTCCTGATCGCTGCCATTTTTCCTGAGATCCAACCAACATGGGTCTACAATAAGGTTGAAGGTAGGGAGCGACTCCTCATCTACCGCCAGGCTCTGTTGGCAGTTCTCCAGGCCGCAGCTCGCAGACCTACAAATATGGCCAAAGTTTATGATGTTAGACAGGGAGGAAGGGAAAGTCCAGCAGCATATCTTGAGTGGCTCATTGAAGCTTTTAGTCAATATACCCCATATGATCTTGAGACCCAGGAGTTGGCTCAGATGGTTATGTTTGTCTATATAAATCAGGCTGCACCAGATATACAGTGAAAGTTGCAGGCTCTAGACAGACTTGGTAAAAAGTGTATTAGGGATCTAGTAGCCGCGGTGGAAAAGGTTTACAATAAGAGAGACAGAGGAGCAAAGACAGGAAAGGAAAGACAGAGAACATGAATTGAACGTGAAAAGAGAGACCGGGCCAAGAAAAGAGGCCAGACTTGTTGGACATGCCACCATCGTATGTCGAGCTTACTTGGTTCACAGACAGCAGCAGTTTCATATGAGATGGAGAAGGGTACACGGGTACAGCAGTCACCATGGACACTGAGATAGTGTGGGCAGAAACACTCCCTCAGGGAACGTCTGCACGAAGAGCAGAACTAGTGGAACTAACAAAAGCCCTACAAGTGGGAAAAGGGAAGAGACTAAACATTTACACAGACAGTCAGAATGCTTTTGCCACCGTGCATGTCCATGGAGCCATTTACCAAGAGAGCGGGCTACTGATAGCTAAGGGAAGACTATTAAAACCAAACAAGAAATTTTAAGCCTCATCCGGGCCATATGGGAACCAGCAAATATTGCCATTATGCACTGCCCTGGCCATCAAAAGGGAACTGATTCTATAACCAAAGGAAATAACTTTGCTGATCAGGCAGCTAGGGAGGCGGCCCTCCAGCCCAGAGCAGAAGTACTGATTCTAGAAGACCCAGATCCATGAGCTTTGCCTTCTGAGCCTCAGTACTCCCAAGAAGACTTGGCATGGATAAAGAAAATTCTCATGGCCTATAAACCCCTGGACAGAGAAGGAAACAAAGACTGGTGGAAAACTCATGAGGGGAAACTTATCTTGCCACAAAGATTGGGCAAGGTGATTCTTAAGAGAATCCATCGGGTCTCTCACATGGGAACCCGAAGAATGCAGGATTTGCTCCGGCACTCAGAAGTAAAAATTAAGCAAGGAAATCAACTCATTGAAGACATAGTTAAAAATTGTAAAGCCTGTCAGCTTACCAATGCCCCTAATCAACCAACTGCAAAAGGAGCTCTACTCCGTGGAGATAGGCTAGGTGTATATTGGGAAGTAGACTTCACAGAAATTAAAACTGGAAATTTTGGATATAAATATTTGCTAGTTTTCGTAGATGCCTTTTCAGGATGGGTTGAAGCCTACCCAAAAAAGCATGAGACCCTGAATGCCGTGGCTAAGAAGATCCTGGAAGAAATCCTACCCAGGTCTATGGCTTCCCATCCACCATCAGGTCAGACTGGCCTTCATCTCAAAAGTAAGTCAGGGAATAACTGCAGCACAGGGGACGAATTGGAAATTGCACTGTGCTCATAGACCTCAGAGTTTAGGGCAGGTAGAAAAAATGAATCAGTCTCTAAAAGATACCTTAACTAAATTGGCCTTGGAGACTGGCACAGACTGGGTATCTCCCCTTCCTTTTGCCCTGTTTAGAGTAAGAAATTCACCCTATCAGCTTGGCTTTACTCTTTTTGAAATAATGTAGGGACACCCTCCACTATTATCCCTATACTTCAAACTGAATTGCTTGCTGATTTGGATGATACTGAATTTCTGTGTAAGCTTGACTATTTACAGCTGGTGCATAAGAGTATGTGGCCCCAGCTTAGAGCATTATATGATTATCTTTCTCTCTCTTTAACTGTTTGCACTCCCTTTCATAAGCTAGGGAAAGCACAAGTGATGAGAAGATTCATTTTGGAAGGGGAAATTGGTAATGGGGTTTGACGTTGGTATCACATAATATTAGTCTGACCTCCCATTTGAGTAATGCCTCTCGCACTATTTTTTTTTTCCGTTTGTATTATTATCCTAAAAGTGAATTACACAGATGATACAGTCATATAAATCAGGTATGATATATTTCTTTTTTTTTTGAAAGGTCACCCCTTCCTTTGCTCTCTCAAGTTTTCTCTCTCATTGGTTTGGTTTTATTAACTTCCTTCTTTTTCTTCTTCTTCTTCTTCTTCTTCTTCTTCTTCTTCTTCTTCTTCTTCTTCTTCTTCTTCTTCTTCTTCTTCTTCTTCTTCTTCTTCTTCTTCTTCTTCTTCTTCTTCTTCTTCTTCTTCTTCTTCTTCTTCTTCTTTCTTCTTCTTCTTCTTCTTCTTCTTCTTCTTCTTCTTCTTCTTCTTCTTCTTCTTCTTCTTCTTCTTCTTCTTCTTCTTCTTCTTCTTCTTCTTCTCCTTCTCCTTCTCCTTCTCCTTCTCCTTCTCCTTCTCCTTCTCCTTCTCCTTCTCCTTCTCCTTCTCCTTCTCCTTCTCCTTCTTCCTCTTCCTCTTCCTCTTCCTCTTCCTCTTCCTCCTCCTCCTCCTCCTCCTCCTCCTCCTCCTCCTCCTCCTCCTCCTCCTCCTCCTCCTCCTCCTCCTCCTCCTCCTCCTCCTCCTTCTTCTTCTTCTTCTTCTTCTTTTACTATTATTGTTGTTGTTGCTGTTGTTGTTGTGCTGTGGAGGTTTTAGTTACATTCATGTGGTAGTGATTACATTTCTTTTGTCTTTGTTTTTGTTTTAGTCAGTAATGAGGCTTGAACCCAGGGCCTGGACACTGTCTTTGAACTCTTTTGCTGATGAATGGCACTCATATTGAGCCACAGCTCTACTTCCCTGAGGATATTTCTTTTTGGACAATGTCATCCTTTCTCTCATCTCTTCCAGTTTTCCCATCCTTCCACACAAACAAGTTGCATAGATCATTTTCAAAATAGTACCAATTGAATACCGCTATTTCACATGATTATTCTTTAACTTCTCAAAGAGAGATAAATTTTTTTAAAAATGACAAAAAAAATGAAAAGTGTAAGAAAAATACCATCTTGTGTCTGATTCCTGGTCACTGGTTATTTTTGAGATAGGGTCTGTGAGTGTGTGTGTGTGTGTGTGTGTGTGTGTGTGTGTGTGTGTGTGTGTGTGTGAATACTGGGGCTTGAACTCAGGGAGCTGACCTTTAGCTTTCTTACTCAAGGGTAAAAGAATACAACTTGAAACAAACTTCCACTTCTTGATTTTGAATGGTTAATTGGAGATCAAGTATCACAGGTTTTTCCTACCTAGTCTAGCTTCAATTCACTTTCCTCAAATCTCAGATTTCTAAATAGCTAGACTTACAGGTGTGAGCCACTGGCGGTGCTTGGCCTACCTTCTTTTCGTTAAGTAGTTGAAATATAAAAGACAATTGCAATCATAGTAAAAAATGAAATCAAATTAACTTTCCAAGCTTCAATAACTTTAAATATTTTGTCACATTTGATTTGTACAGAAAAACATTTTTTGTAAATGCTCCTGCAATTTGGTTTTCATCTTGATTTTTTTCCTCATGATGAACTTGAATTTATATAGCTTTTTACCTACTAAATATTGATGAAAATAATGCCCTCTGGGCATTAATGACCTTCTTTTGGCTTTCATAAGGAAATGGTGGAAGCTAACACTTGTGATAAATTCGTGTGCAGGACCCCACATTCTTAGCCAGAAGACAGTAGTGCCTGTTACAAATCATATATATCTGACAAAACTCTGACTCAGGCCATGTTACCACCTTCCTCTATGTCCTCTTCGAGTGCAATCCTGACTCTCCAGTGGCCATGACAAAGCCCTGCTGGGAGTTCTCAGTACACAGCCAAGGTCACCAGTCAGGTGTGTCAGCTACAGTATGATGGGAGACTGGTGACTGCTTCTTATGATGGAACAACACAGGGAATGTTAGGTCCTTAAGCTGTCATCAGTTCTGAATGCTCCTCATTGAGCATTCGATCCTAAGAGTTAAGGAGACATCACTCTCTCTTCCTTGTGCCAGTTGTGGACCTGTATTTATTCTGCTGCTGTCATCTTCTGTGGAAAGAAATGAACTGAGCTCTATAAGTCATTTTGCTTATTCTAGGCCATTAGTGTAAGGCTGGCTTTTATACTTAGACAAAAAGGAATACAGTGATAAAAAAATAGCAAATAACATTTTTTCTAGTCTATTTATTACCAAAATATGTTTTCAAATTCTACCAATAATTCTTCATCATAAGAGCCACTTAACTAGCAGTCACAGTCTCAAACTCCTAAATTCCTCAGTGAGCTGTGGGAGAGAAACCACAGTGAGTGTTAGGGGTCCTCCAGTCTAACTTCTTCGCCAGGGAGGAGTGCTTCTATGCTAGGCCTCCAAATTGAACAACGAATACTTCTTATACCTCAGATTACATGTCCAAGCTATACATACCAAAGAAAGCAAAGAACAAGACATTAGTCTGACTTGGGAACAACACAGATCACAAACATAAATTATAAGGAAACAGAAATGAAATTTTCCTTTACTCATATGATACAATAAAAAGAGCTACTTTTCTTATTATCACTTAATTGTGGTTATATGTACTTAGTACTAGCTTCTTAAAAGTCCCCAAACACTCTTTGACATGAACTCAGTAGTTCCATTGGTATCAGATTGAGATTTTATGGGAAAAACACTTTTTTAATTTTTATATTTCTAAAAATCTATTTTGTAATAGAGATGCTGTACAGAGGGGTTACATTTACATGAGTTAGTTACATTCCTCATTGAACATTGTTACCCACTTCAGTTTTTTTCTCCCTTTGTCCCTTCCACCCACTGCCCCTCTCCCACCATTACATTGTAAAGTTAATTTCCACCGTAGTGTCATGTGAGTATCATTGTTGCAATGGTTCACCTTTTGTACTTCTTTCAGCAATTTGGTATTTCCCTTCCCTTTCCCCAATCAAATAAATGCACATACTGGATGCAGGGTACCAGAATCAAAGACAGGAATTGCCATGGATAAAACATAGGCAAAGAAAAATGACATAAAGTAAGAAGAAAGAACTAGCTGCGGTACATTGGCTACATCAAGCTTGACAAACAAAAGAAGACCTGCTGTTTCTATGTCTTGGTGTTCATTTCAATTAGCATCATTTTGTATGGTCATATACATGTTCATGACTCCTGAGCTATTATGATCCCCTTTCAGGAGTAACAGGCCAGTGCTAATCATTGCAAATAAGGGAAATCATAGAGCTCATGTTGCTTTTGGCCTGGCTTGCTTCACTTAATATGATTTTTTTCCAAGTCTTTCCATTTTCTTACAAAAGGGACTCTCTCATTGTTTCTGATAGAAGCACAAAATTCCATTGTGTAAATATACCACATTTTCTTGATTACATTCATCTATTGAGTCAATTGTGTTGGATCTCTATCTTAGCTATGGTAAACAATGATGAAATGAACATAGTTGTGCTGGTAGCTTATTGTGCCTTAGTTTGAGATCATTTGGATAAATGCTGAGGAGTAGGATTGTTGGATCTGTAGTAGGAAGATCCCTACTCAGGCAGGCCAGACCACCTATTCGTCCAGAGTGACAGAGCCCACAGCAACAAAGTTGTTAACAAAGAAGCGACTTTATTAATAAGGCGCCTACACTGACTGGTCAGGGCCGCAGCACAGGCTTGGGAGCTGATACTGTGACCCCTAGGGGCCCATGTACTTTGGTTTTTAAAGGCAAAATTCAGGAGGCCAAACCTGGTCATGCAGGTAACCAATGAGATTGACACACATACAAAAGATTGCACAGTTATACTAGACCACATGGAGGTGGCAAATGAGGTTAGTTTGTCACATAATGGCTGTTTAAACGCGCCTATAAATTTTGGCTTAAATGACTCACTAATTCAGTGGGTAAGGTGAAGTACACGCAAAAAGCAGAGTTTACGGTAAGAATACACAAAGGAGGAGTTTAGTGGAGTTTACCATAAGCACGTGAAAAAGGTGCAGTTTACGGTAAGCTCGGTAAGCTCGAGATTTTGCCAGTAGGAGCCAGTTTACAATCTATCTGTTTTATTGGTCAGTCTGTAACAGAATAATCAAGGTGACTTAGGTTGTTAAGGGGAGGGGACATAGGGCAATTCTGTCCATTCCAGGAACTGGGCTGGTTGGAACCAAGTTCTAGTAAACCTTGATTAGAAGTTTTTCTTCTTCTAAAATCCCTAAAACAAAGGCGAAGCCATGACAGAAAATGTACCAGCTCAAGTCTCCTCTCAGGACCTACTTCAGATCTTAGGGGAGTTCTATGTTTAGTCTTTGGAGGAACCTCCATTCTGCCTTCCAGAGTGGTTGAACCAGCTTACATTCCTACCATCAGTTTAGTGTGTTTCCATTTAGCCACATCCACCCCCACATCTGTTATTATTTGCTCTCTTGATAATGGCCATTCTAACTGGGGTAAGGGGCATCAAAATGTGGTTTTGGTTTTGATTTGCATTTCTTTTATGACCAGTGATGCTGAGCATCCCCCTTCTCTTTCTGAGAGGCCACACTATTACAGGTTTGTAGTGTCTCAACAGAAGCATAGAAAATTATAATATTGTATGCTTTTGGTTGTACATTCACTTCACTTGGCGCTTCCAATGACTCTTAAACTTATAGTAAAGGTTTATACTATTTCCCTTACTGAAAAAACAACAACACTGATTTTCAAAAAACATAGGAAAAAATCCCTTTGTCAGGGGTCCCAGTGAATACTAAGGAAGATTCTTTACTGGGAAATTTTATTTGGTTGCTTGTTTGTTACATCACTTAAACACATGTTGAATTTGGGGTTTCCCCACCAAATCTTCAACAAACCAGAAACTATGTTGCGTCATTGGATTTTGCTACAAAAGTTACAAAATATTTTGACATATATTTGATTTGGTGTTTTGGGTTTTTTTTTTTTAATTTTGGAGGGCTAGTGGGCCAGTACTCAGGCTTGAACTGAGGGTCTAGAGCTCTTGCTTAGGTTATTTTACTCAATGCTGTCACTGTGCCACTCGAACCACATCTGCACTTCTGGTTTTTTGCTACTTAATTGAATATAAGAATCTTGAGGATGCCGGGCGCTGGTGGCTCACGCCTGTAATCCTAGCTACTCAGGAGGCTGAGATCTGAGGATCGCGGTTCAAAGCCAGCCCAGGCAGGAAAGACTGTGAGACTCCTATCTCCAATAAACCACCAAAAAACCGGAAGTGGCACTGTAGCACAAGTGGTAGAGTGCTCGCCTTGAGCTGAGGGACAGCGCCCAGGCCCAGAGTTCAAGCCCCACTACGGACAAAAAAAAAAAAAAACTCTTGAGGATTTATTAGCTTGTGTTGGCATCAAACTGTGATCCTCAGATCCTACCCTCCTGAGCATCTAAGATTACAAGAATGAGCCAGAACCTGGATATATTTTGCTCCCTATGAAACCTAAACAATAGCACACAATTCTGAAGCATGTGTGTATTGGTTATGTATTTCAAAATTAGTTAGAAAAATATAGACCTTTATGTGTATGTGTGAATGTGCTGAGGGAAATGAGGATGTATCTGCTGATTTTGAGGAAAGATTTAACCTAGGGCTTTTCACAGACTGAGCTACACTGTACAGAAAGCTTGAGACTAAAAGTGAGGTAAATGATGTCATCATTCCATTCATCTACATCCCTTGCTAACATATGCATATACTGTGGTGCTGTCATGAGTATTTTGTGTATGAGAGCCAGTACTGGGGCTTGAATTCAGTACCTAGATACTGTCCCTTAGCATTTCATGCGATTCTAATACTCTACCATTTGAAGCACAGCTCAGCTTTCTTCATTTACTGTTTAATTGGAGATAGAAGTCATTTTTGCTCAGTTGTCTTTGAACTGTTTCTCATATCTCAGGGTCCTGAGTAGCTAGTTTTACAGGCCTGAGCTTCCAGTGTTTAGCTTTTCATTATTACTTTCACAAGCTACATGCTCAAACACATTCCTTGCACTCAAAAATTTCACTGTTCAGGCTGACTGACAGGTTGTGAGGAAACATGGTGGAGTGGATAAGTTACCAAATGGGCCTCTAGCCCCATTAACATCATTCTTGTCAGTAACTTTCCTTTAAGTGAGTGAGTAAGTACATATTTCCACTTTAACTCTGACATTTTAACTGGAACTCATGAAATGTTTTTGATATATCTTTTAAATATTATCTCCCAAACAGGAGATATTATTTGAATGTTTTGATAATATTTAAGATGGGGGTGGTCTTGTGTGTCTGGATGTCTGTGGACAGAGGCCATCCAGCTGGGCTTCAGGCACAGAGCTGATGCTTCCTGTCTGCTGGTTGCAGAGAGGAAGGTTTTCTTCCTGGCCAGGCGTTGAATTGAGATCCTTTCTTCTTAAACTTCAAAGTAGCTAGGATAACAAGCATGAACCACCAACTACTGGCTTGTTTTAGAAGCATTAATTGTTTTTCATTCATTGCTTTTTTCCTGGAAGGTTGATCTAGACAGGCTGCTTGTACCTCATGATAAGGTGATTTGAATAATACTCTTTGCCTCTGGCATTTCTGAAACCCATTTCCTCAGTCAAATGAATTTGTTGTAAAGCCAATAGCATTTTCCTTCTTAGATGTTATGTAGCTTATTTAAATCTCTTATACTTTCATTTGGCAAAGCAATCAGGACGTTTCTGTAAAACCCTACTTCTTGAGAGTATTATAGTAAGAAGGTATAATGTGCACACTTTCATATAGTCTCGCCTTTTATAAAGATATGTTACAAGATTGGGTGGAAGAATGACTATTGAATTAACTTGATAACCACTGTAGAATTTTTAAGCCTTAATGCTTATTAACTCAAAGGAGGATTGAAAACATTCAGAATAGTAGAATGTGGCTATTACTCATTTGATGTATGTGGAAAGATGATCAGAATTCTGATTAATAAAATATATCTTCAAATTTCCAGTGGTAGAATGCTATGCTAACTAGGAGGAGACAGTGGTGATGCCAGGGCTTTGAAAGCTGGTAATGCAGCAAAATATCAGGGGCGAACATTTGCTAAGGATAAAATTTCCAAGGCTCATACCAAATATATTGAATTAGAATGCTAAGTGATGAATGACAGCACCAAATTTTATTTGTTGGCTTCTTTGTTTTGGAATTCCTGGGATTTGATCTAGGGCCTGGGTGCTGTCCTTTCGTTTTTTCCTGAAGGGTAGTGCTCTACCAGTTGAACCACAGCTTCATGTCCATATTTCTTGTAGTTAATTGGAAATCAGTCTTACCAAATTTCCTCCTTGGACTTGCTTCAAACCTGATCCTCAGATATCAGCCAACTGAGTAACTAGGATTCCAGTTGTGAGGGACCAGAGCCAAGCTAGAATCACATTTTAAAAGTATTCTTTACTGAATCAGATGTGTCTAACTACTATTGTAGCACTTTGGTTACAGTGGGTTGTTAGATTTAAACTAAAATCAGAACTTTTCTTCTTGTAACCGGCAGCATCCAATATCTATCTAATTTATACCTATCTTCATTTTGGATCTTTTTCTTCTTTGTACCTTTCCATTCTTTCTTCACAAGCAAGCATGTCAGTGCTGTTTTCCTTTTCTGAAGCAAATCAGCTCCATTCCCATCAATGGGCGATGTATTTGCTGTCCTTACTGTCTGGAGTACCTGCTCCTAGATAATTGCCTGGATGTTGGCTCTCATATCAACATCCCCAATATGAAGTTGTTGCCACAAAATCACCAATTTCATGTCTCTGATATATAGAAATTATCATTATGATTTCTGGTTTTCTTTACCTCAAGAAATTGCTGAGGAGAGAGCCACATTCTGTTTCTCCAACACCTGTAATAGTGCCTAGTCCTTAGTGCTCAGGGGCCTTACATGGAGATCAGCCTTCCCCAGCTCAATTTATCCTAGATTCTGGTCAGGACAGCTGTTCAAGCTGAAGTTTAGTGGCTAGTATTCATTCCCTCTCATTCTTTGTGCCTTTTGCTGTTGTTGAGCCCACTTTAGGGCAAAATCAGTGCCTGAGACCTATTTGCTGCTATGGCAAAGATGGCTATGACATCATAGAAGTTTTGGCCATTGTATTGTGAAGTTGTGTGAGGACACCAACCCCCAAACAATTTCCCCAAGATATGTGTCTCCTTTGCCCAGGAGTGCATTCAACAATTCAACAACCAAACTATCACCCAGTTCCTGATAAACTCAGAGTATGTTTCCATTTCCTTTAAAAAAATTCAAGACATGCCTTTGATGATTTGTCAATGAATTACTGAAACAGAGTAGATAATTTTATGTATTTGTAAGTCTTTGACCATCTCTCTTGAGCCCTTGCCATATTTCTATGTGTTTGCATCTTGGCAAGGGAAATAAAGTTTAATTCAGTATGCTCAGAGACTACAGTTTGGAACCTTTTGAAGGGAATGCCAACTTTCCATCTGATGTTCTACAAATTGCCATGTTGGTACAGGAACTGAGTAGACTGTCATAAGATAAGAGGCTTGTCCTGATTTCTACTGACTTTCCTCTGGGGTCAGGGGGTGTGATCCCACTGCCTATGTGTTTATTTGCTACACTGGAGGGACCAGACCTCCTCTGAAAATCTACGACTTGGTTGTAAGAGATACTAAATCTCAGAACCCAGCTTCCCTCATCACTAGGATTACAGGACTGAGTCTCATGGACTCAACTTTTTTATACATACTATAGTCAGTTTCATTACATTCATTTTCATTTTATTCACATCATAGACAGATATATACAAATATATGTATATGTTTATTCATCTATTTATAATCAGTGTTATATCTAGAAACACACAAATATATTCTTATAATTATAATCAAATTATATCACTACTTTCCCCAATAATATTTACACTAATATTTTGTGCAAAAAACTCAAGTCTAAAATTTAAATGCCATTGTAATTGGAAAAATCATATTCAGTCTTATATATTATGTAATATACTATATATAATATCAAGAATATAACATATATTTACATATAACTGATTTAAATGTGGAGTATTTTTTCTTCCTGATTTTGAATTTGTTCATCTATGTAAACCTTCTTTTTCCTATTATGGCTTTTGCTTTCCAGTATACATATTTTCTATATATTTTGTCAAATATTTTCAGCCCCAAGTAGACTTTTTATAATATTGGAGCCAAATTTTTCTTCCATATTTGTCCAAAGCACAATGAAGTTGTATTCAAATTCGAACTCACTGTTGGCAGAGAGCCCACATACCACTATAAATATTGTGGCATTTGCCCCATTTGACAGGATAGCCTTCTAGGACATCTGATCTTCTACGTACTAGACCTTTTATAGCCACCTTATGACCCCATGCAGGCATGGCTTGGCTTCCTTGCCACTACCTGTGCATTTAACATTTCCCATTATATCCAGTAGGCTCTCTAATACAGCCCCCTGTCTCTCTGTGTTCCCCCCCAGAATACATATGCACAATGTTTCAGATTGTAAGATTAAAAAGAAATATATTTAGAATTCATGAATTTTAGAATATGTCAAAAATATTATTTTAATAAAGTTAAAAAATAAATAGGGTGAACCTTTTACATCAGGACATAAAGAAAAATAAGGATTGTCTCAGGAAAAGGAGAAGGAATCAGAAATTCTCCCTCAGAGTCCTCAAAGAGGTCTACTTCCTCATTAAAGACAGGATTTTCTTCCTGAGTCCAGGTAGGGACAGATTCTAATTTCTTAATTGGAAATTGAATCCCCTGCAAGAGGTCAGATTGGTTTGGGTATTGTGAGGAAAGATTCCCTTTCCTCAACTGAATCTAGATTTTGGACCTCACTCATTGGTTTTGCTGAAAATAGACTGGGGTCATTTTCCATTTGCACACATTTACCCTGCACACCAAGACGTGTTTTTTTTGACTGGCTTGGTGGCGATCTAGTTGGATTGTGAACATCAATGGAAGACATTCTGTATTGTCTTCATCCTTGGTGTTATGTGCAGGTATGCCTGCATCACATGTGGGGTTCAGAACCAGTGGGATGTCCACAGGACTCAAAACCTACTTGGGCCTTTCTACAAATTGAAAAAAAAAACCTCTATGTTCACATGCTTTCTGGAGATCTTCCAATCTCAGTCAGTCACCATAGACGACATCACTGATGGGTTCTTTATCTGAAGTTCTGCAGGAGCTGCTTTACGGTGATGCAAACTTGAGAATGGAAATAGGTACAGAAATCTTAGAGTAGACCCTAGAAGTTAAGGTGTGACTAAACTTCTGAGGATCTAATGGGAGAAGCTGTAGAATTTGTACTGAACACTGATTAGAATGTAGGGTGTTTCTAATGAGTGGCTACTTCCAAGTTCTTTCAAAAGGAGAACAGATTATACCTGGCATAGAATATCCATAAAAGGACATTTTGCCAAACTGAGGAGTACTAAGGTCTCATGACCAATTGGGCCCATCCCTAGAGACCCAGCTTCCATCCTTCCTCACGAGCCCTGAGGCATCTAAACAAGTTCTTCCTCTTTTTCTTGGTCTCACAGGTCATGGGTTCCTCCAGCTGGTCCAGAAGAATATGTAAGCAGAAGAGCAGGTCTGAAGAGACCATGTTGATCTTGACATTCTGTGTAAGTTCTTTCAGGGTGTCATGGTTCTTAGGCACATAGAAATCATCAGGGTAGAAGTCCATCCACATAGGGAAGATAGAACAAACAATGCTGTGGGAAGATTAGTGACAAGGAAAATGAGAGCCCACCCTCTCCATCCTGAACCTTGTACTATAGCCTCTTTCTGGCAGGACTTGCATGTTGGGAAGTGGGAAGAGAATCCTGCAAGCAGGATGCTCCTCACAACCCACTTCTAGAAATTTCTCAAATATAATCTTAAAAATTTCTCCCTGTGATAGGAAGAGAAAGTTGTTTCCCCAATGGATCTGACTTGTTATATACAGCCCTCTCTGGCATCCATGAAAGTCCAAAACCACAACCACATCCACAACCCTGTAATCTGCTATCCGCTGTTGTGCCAAACCTCAACCCTCTGATGAAAATAACAACTGGTGTGCGAAGAAGAAAATTGACTTTGATTCAGAAACGTCAAAGGTACCAAGTTTCAAAGGACAAAATTTCTCTTTGTGCCAATGTCCACTTATTTTTTCACTTGTTCATCTTCCTTCTAGTTATGGTACAAGGATCTGTACCAATGGGAAAAGGAAGTTAACTCTTTGTTTCTCCTGTTCTGAACCGGACACACATGGGACTGTCTAAGTCACAAATGGTAATGTAAACATGACAGACAAAAAGTGAAGATATGTCTATACAATTTCATGGAAATACTGTGAGTATGCTTATATACATCTTTCCAAATAACTGCAGAAGGGTTCATGCCTCTAACCCTAGTAATCAGGAGGGTGAGATCTGAGGATCAGATTGAACTCAGTTTGAACCCAGTCTAGTTTGTAAAATCTAACGACACTTATCTTCATTTAACTAGCCAAAGGCCAGAACTGGACTTGGGGCTCAATTGGTAGAGTGCTACGAATGTTACAGAACTCAGGCCCCAAATTCAAGTTCAAGTTTCATCCTTTCTTCTGTCTATATTCCTTCAAAGGCCTCCAAGATAGTGATTTCCTAGGTGAGGGTGGACGTTGGATGAAACTGGCTCATTCCTTTAATCCTATTCTTTCAGCAAGAAAATCATTAAGGCTCCACTAGCTTATGAGGCAAATGAAATGTTCTGGCAGCCCAGTCCTCAGGAATTAGTCGAAGACTGCCCTTCTTTGTCTCAAGCCAAGCTCCTTTGATAAGACCCCAGTGAAACAGTCTCAGAGAGGTACCAATTATTCCAATATTCTGGAGGGGGTCTCATCAGTCTTGGGTTTGAAGGAGGAAATCTCACTTTTTTTTTAGTCGTGGGACTTGAACTCTGGGTTTGGATGTTATCCCTCAGCCTTCAACTCAATGTGAGCACTCTACCAGTTGAGCCACAGCATCACTTCCGGTTTTCTAGTGGTTTATTGGAGATGAGTCTCATGGACTTTCCTGTCCGGGCTGGCTTTGAACCTTGATCCTCAGATCTCAGCATCCTGAGTAGCTAGGATTGCAGGTGTGGGCCACCGGCACCCGGCTTAGGAACACTCACTTTTTAAACAGAATATCCAGCAACTGCTCTATTGTCCCCGCTTTCTATAGTGGTGGAGGAAGTTTCCAACATAGAAGAGATCACCTTTCTGGTAAGCAGGGACCAGGTCCATTACTAGAATTTCCAGCAAACCTGAGTCCAGGCACCATATATTATAAGGCATATTCAGGGTTTGGGCTGACTCATTGTCACATTGAGGTGGTAAAAAAAGAATGGATCTTTGAAACATGGAAATGGGAGTACACTTAAATTGAGTAATTATAATAGAGTGGATTGAAAACTACACAGTAAATATTTTCTCAGTCTACTCATATAAAAGCACACAAGAAGAAGGTTCCAGTGTGGGCTAGGATGAGATTAAATAGGTTTCCTTCATAGTTTTACCTTGCCGGAGTTGCCTTGTGTTTCCCTTGGTTTCTTCTTATAACAAGGCCTGAGACATTGGTTTTGTGGTTTAGCACTGATCCAATGTCTGCAGCATCGAGTGAGGCACTCACACCACTCATGCCTGAGACCTGAATCTCTTGAACTTTGAAAACAACACAGGAGCATCTTTCTTGTTCCTGAGCCACAGGCCAAGTGAACTGGCTTGAGTTGACTTTTAGTTACAGTTGCTTGGCTCTCAGAGTTCCATATTCTATTCCATTATGAGGGAGGTAGTGTCATATCTCAGAGCCTAATCATCTAAGCTGCTTGCTCACATAAGACCATCCCAAAGACAAACTGTAGGCTGAAATCTCCCTTCTCACATCACTCTATACACATGTGGATATTGTCAAATCCCAACATCCTCAGCTAGGCCTAGATAAAGTCATAGTCTCAGCCTCAAAGAGCCCTTCCTAGCTCAGATCCAGGACTTATTTGTCATTGTTCTTCTCATCCTTCACAAATCATTTTGCCTCTCAGGGCCCTCTCAGCCTGCCATGTGCTTCTTGCATGTATTTTTGACATCCACTTCCTAGGACATTGTTAGGTTTTTTGTTTCCTAATCTTCTGTTTGCTCTTAAAGGCTCTGTGTGCTGTCACCTGGAAAAAAGCTAAGTACTTAGAGGTGGGAAAATCAAAAAAGTATTGGAAAACAAACATTATACATGTAGTCAAACATTTTGTAAGACAGAAGAGCATTTTTGAAACTTTTATTATATTTTATGAACGAGGGGAAGGGGAGAAGGGAAGAGGTGCTGCATTGTCTTCTCATAATTCAATGGTTACTATTTTAAAATACTATATTTGAAGGAATGTAATATTTAAAGATAAAAACTGTACTCCTGTTCTTTTTATAAACTAGTCATTTATAAAGCATTCCTCACTAAAGTCTTGTCGTTTGTGTCCCATGAACTATCCTCCTCCTTCAAAATGATCAAGGAAAACCCTTCACAAATAAGTCTGATGTTGTCCAATATCTGGATAAGAATTTAAGAGACAACATTGCCTGCCATTTTGTGCGTGTACATGTGAGTGTGTGTGTGTGTGTGTGTGTGTGTGTGTGTGTGTGTATGTGGGTGAACGTGTGTCTGTGCATAAAGGTGTTTTAGGATTTGAGCAAGGACTATATGACAATCCCAAGGATCTTTCCCTTCACTGTAGTGCTCTACCAATTGTGCCAAAGTTCCACTGCAAGTTTTTGTAGTGAACTGTAGAGGAGAGAGCCTCCAAAACCTGGTGATAAAACATTGTTACTGGAGGTAGTGGGGTTGCATGTTTCAGTCCAGCTTCACAACACTCAATATCATAAAACAACAACAGCCAAACCCAATATCAAAATGCAATAATAAGATGTAATTAGAATAAAATTTAGTGGTATAGTCTGCTAGCATAACTTTCATGAAACCTTGGTTGTAATGATTTAACAACACAAAACCAAATAAATTAGATAATTTCAGTAGATTCTACAAATTTTTTAATTCCATCTTAATAAGAGGGAACAAGAAAACATTCATACTCATAAGGAGAATGTAAAAATGATAAAAGATGGCAGATTATGAAATAGGAACTTCTACACTGCAGGAAAATTATTGTCATGGTTAATATATGGTGGTATTATTATGGTGAATATATGATAATGTTCTTCAGAACAGCAATACATAAATATATATTTACTGCACATAGTTTAACTTGTCTATCTCTATCAACTTCCAGTCTTCAAGTGCACGTTATCAATGCATTCATGTTTATGGTATATTCCAAAAAATAACTATCAGAGGCAGGAGTTACCAAAATATATTAGCTTCAAAGTGTTAGGAGATAAACTTGCTAATTATATTGACTATTTTAAATATTAAACATGTAGTCTGTTATCATTGTATCTCAAAGTATGTACAAACACTACTTCAAAGTGAAACGAAATACAACAAGGTTTTGAAGACATATGCCTGTAAAGCTAGCTATTTAGGACATCACTTCAAGACCAGTGTAGTTTTATCTGCAATGCTTCACAACCCCTGGCTCTGTGTGATGGAATACGTCTATCATCCCAGGTCCATTGGGAGCTTAGAGCAGGAGAATTTCAATTCCATGCCATACTGGGCAAAAACTTCCACATGGCTCCATCTCAACCAAAGAAGGTTCAACACTCCCCCACCTAAGTGAAAATAAAAATAAGAGCATTGTAGTATAAGAAACAAACAATATTAAAACATGCCAATACAAACCATCATGAACAACACACACCTAGTGTTTGTTTCTCATACCTGTAATCCTAACTATAGCTAGGATTATATATGTGAGCCAGAGGCACTAGGCAGTTCATTATTTTAAAAATTACTATTTGAGTGTCTGCTTTGACTCCGAGGTCTTTGATTCATTTGGAGTTGATTCTGGTGCAGGGATCTAGCTTTAGTCTTCTACAAGTAGATAACCAATTTTGCCAGCACCATTTATTGAAAAGGCTGTCTTTCTTCCATTCTATTTTTCTAGCTCCATTATAGAAGATTAGATGGCTATAGGTCTGTAGGTTCATTTCTGGGATATCAGTTCTATTCCATTAGAACTGAGGTCTGTTCTTGTGCCAGAACAAAGCTTTTTTGATTACTATGGCTTTGTAGTAGAGTTTGAAATTTGGTATTGATATTCCTCTAGCACTGTTCATTCTATTAAGGATCATTTTTGCTATTCGGTGTCTTTTACTGTTCCATATGAATTTTTGGACTGCTTCTTCTATTCCCTTGAAGAATGAGTTTGGAATATTGATAGTTATCGCATTGAATTTGTAGATAGCCTTGGGAAGTATTGACATTTTCACGATGTTGATCCTTCTAATCCAGAAGAGTGGGAAGTTTTGCCACTTTCTAAGTTCTGTTTTGATTTCCTTTTTCAGGTTTTTAAAGTTTTCATCATAGAGGTCCTTAGAGGGTAATGAGAAAATATGAAGCTAGAGATCCTTTCAGATTATCCCACCCACTCTTCTATTACTTTAAGTAAAAAACAAAACAAAGGAAAGCAAACAAAATAGACTTTATGGTTAATTAAGCTGCTATTAAAGATTCCAGGCAGAATTATAATGTTAAACGATGAGTTAGTAAAAAATAGACTTTATGGTTAATTAAGCTGCTATTAAAGATTCCAGGTAGAATTACACTGTTAAACGATGAGTTAGTACAAAATAGAATTTATGGTTAATTAAGCTGCTATTGAAGATTCCAGGCAGAATTATACTGTTAAACGAGGAGTTAGTACATATATTTTGTCGATACTGATCTTACATGTGTCACAAAAATATCCATGGATTTATAACTAGAAATTCTGAAGTGTTAAGTATATTAATTAGGTGAGTTTCATAAGATAGCCAATGAATGGAACACCACACAGAATTCAGTCTGGTAAAGTAGTTTATTTACTGAACTGCTGCCCATGCCATACATGGTTGAAAGGCATGTACAAAAAATAGGGTGGGAGTTCTGGGAAGTTGGAGGAGGAGAAGTTGGCTAAACAAGCTCTCACATAGAAAGCAGTTTTAGTGTTCCAGGAAACAGTCCTAAGCCAGAGAATCACATCAAGTGTGCCATCACAGGACAGAGAGTTAGTCCAGAGAGGGAAAATCCAGGCAAGGAGACAAATCTGACCATTTGCCAGCAGCCGCGGCTGCAGCCTCAGTAGCACCGGCTGTTGCCACCATAACGGTAACACAGAGAGTCCGGGACAAAGGTGCAAAATGTGGCGGGCAAGCAGATTTTACACAACACCAGCAAGAACTGACAAGGAGCAGACATCTTCATTCTGAAATTTGTAGACAGAGAGGACCCAGGAACTAAGACTCTGGCGTTAGTAGAAGCCTGACATCCTCACCCCTTCTGAGGGAGCAGAGGAGGGAAGGTCACCCTTCCAGATCCCCACTATAAGAGATCTCCATATCTGATACTGACAAAGGTCTGGATGAGCAGCTAGCTCCAACTCAGGCCTTGGAAGAAAACAAGAGTCATTTAGCAGGTCACAGAAACCTAACCTGAGCTGCCAGTCTTAGCTCTACCCAGGGAAAACTCACCCAACCTGGCTGAGCAAGCTCCACCAGACCAGGAGTGGATTTCTTCACTGGGTAAACAGAGCCAGAGGCTGCCCCTCCCTACAGCATCCTTGACAACCAATTGAAATTCAGTAAACATAAACCCAGAGAATGGCTCCAGGCTGGGCTCTGTGAGTATCTCAGGAGCTAACTCCTCAGGGAAAAGTTGCTGTTTGCTGAAAGGACTCAACTCTACCCAGAACCTAGCCTCATCACAGCATCTTCAAACTAGAGGAAACAGCCATCTCCCTCTTTTGAGATAGTCAAAGCAGATCTCCCTCCCATTGAACAAACTTGGGAGGGGATCACAAAATCCTGGGTAAAGCAGAGAATTTTCTGCCTGCTCAAACAAACTGACTTAAGAAACCATCTAAGCCACAGGAAAATCAAACACCACAAGCATACCAGAGACTCCAACAAGAGACTAGTTACATACACAAGGGAGATAGAAGATATTCCCATCCCCCCAAAAAAAAATCAAAGAGAATTTTTTGTACCTTTTATAAAAAAAATTCTAATTTTTTTTAAATTTTAATTTTTAACATTAAAAAATTTTGTTTTCTATTAACTTTTTTTTCTTCCTCCTATAACATTTATTTTAGGGGTATATGTGTGTGTACTTTTTTTTCTTTATAAAAATTTGTTTTTGTTTAGCTCTACTGACCTTTTGACCCTTTTTTTCTTTCTTTCTCATTCTTTTCACTTTTTCTTCTCTTTCATTCTTCTTTGCATGACTTAATTGCTGTTCTGCTCATCTTCAGATAAACCCATAGTAGATTATTAGACTTTAACTCCCTGTTGTGTATACATTTAATCCAGAAATTTATTACTCAATTTAAAACCTCTTAGACTTAAATTCCTTAATAGAAGTACTACCTCTTTATACCTATATAATATTTCAAGCATTTTTATTTTTGAGTTTTACATGTCTCCTTTCTATCCCTCCCCTTCTCTTATCCTATCCACAGTCTTCTCTGAATATTACATATTCATTTTGCATAATTTGTAAATGTTGCACTTTTTAATTTTTGTTTTTCTATTTTTTCTTGTCTTTTTTCTTTCTCTTTCTTCTTTTCCTCTCTCTCTCTTTATTATCATTCTATCCAACCTATTTCCCGCTTTGGGATTAGGACTTAGTTAAGTAAACTCTCCCTCGGACTTTCCACATCCCTCTATTCTTATTTTTAACCACATTTCTCCCTAAACCAAATAATTTCTGTTTGCCAAATTCTTCTTTGCTGTTCGTAGCCCATTAATACATAGTTGATTGATGTTGAACAGCTATATCTGTTTAGCTAAATTGTATCTGCAGACTTTTGACTGTGCAACTACAGGCTTTGGTTGATTCTTGCCTTAAAATAGTGTGCTAGCACAAAACTGGTTTTACTTTCATCCTAAATGGGCAGAGTAAGCCGGAAAAAAAAAACAAGAAAAATGGCAAGTCCGGTTATTTCAACTCCCACTCATAATAATCACAGGACAGAACAGATAGTGAATAATCCATTGGAGAGTTCCCAAAAAGCTCAACAAACACTACTGGTAAACATGATAAATGAAAAGATTGAAAACCTGCAAAGGACTCTGTTTGAGCATGATAGGGAGAGAGGAGGTCAAAGGTCAATACAGGAATATCAGCATGAGGAAGCTACTCAAAGATTGATAAAGTAATGGCGTGAGCAGGCTGAGAACATTCAAAGAGAAAGTCAAGAATGGCATGAGTAGGCTGAGAATACTCAAAGAGAACTACAGGAATTGCATGAACATGAGGAGGCTAATCAAAGAGTAATGCAGGAATTGAGAGAGCAGGATGAGAACACAGAAAGATCACTAAAGGCATTCATGGAATCCATAAACTGAGAGCTGAAAGAAGTCAGGGAGACTACAAAGGGAACGCTGAATGCAACCAAACAGAAGGAATGAGAGTTCAAAGAAACCATAACCAATCAATTAAGTGATTTGTGAAAAAACACTGAACACCAAATTAAGGAAGTAAAGAAGTTCATACAAGATCTAAAACAAAGCTCCAACAAAAAATTTGAAGCCATCAAAGCTGAACAACTTGAAGGAAAAGAAAAAACAAAGTAGAAAGTCTTGATAATAGGGTTAGACTATTCAGAAGACCAAATTTCCGGGATTGAACACAGCCTAGATATTGTAGAGAAAGGACATACAACAATCCAAGAAATATGATAGATCTGTTTAACACTTGGAAGACACCATCAGAAGGCCTAATCTGAGGATAATGGATATAAAGGCAGAAATTAATGATCTAGCAAATTTGTTTCACAAGATCCTAGCAGAGAACTTCCCAAACAAGCAAAAAGATAAGCCTATTCATATACAAGAAGCTTTTAGAACTCCAAATAGACCAGAAGAGAATAGCACATCCCACCATCACATTATAAGCCACACAGGATCAATTCAGACCAAGGAAAACACCCTTAAAGCTGTCAAGAAGAAAAGATCAATAGCCTATAAAGTGAAACCAATTAGAATCACCTCAGATGTCTTAGCGGTGACAATCAAAACCACAATAGCCTGGAATGAGGTATGCAGGCCCTAAAGACAAACACCTATTAAACAAGAATTCTGTACCCTACTAAACTCTCCTTCATAACAAAGGTGAAATAAAAAAACTTCCATAGCAAAGAAAAATTGAAACATATCTCCACCAAACCAGCCCTACAAAAATTCTTAAATGAATTAAAATAAAAAAAAAACATAGAAAGTATCAACAAAACAAATAGTTGGTTCTTCGAATAAATTAACAAAATTGGCATACCCTTAACAAATCCTTATCAGAAAACAAGAGAACACACCCAAATAAATAAACTCAGAGATGAGAATGGAAACATCACCAGAGAAACAACCTAGATGCAGAACATTATAAGGGAATACTTCTCAAAACTTTATGTTAATAATTTTGAAAACTTGACAGAAATGGACCGTTTCCTAGCAAATATCGAAATGCCAAAACTAAACCAAGATGACTTAAACCATTTTAACAGGCCCATATCAAAAATTGAAATAGACACAGCAATAAGAGACCTCCCACCTAAGAAAAGCCCAGGAGCAGATGGTTTTACAGTAGAATTCTACAAGGCCTTCAAAGCAGAGGTCACACCCATACTCCTCCAACTTTTCAATGAAATTAAAAGGGAAAGTTCACTACCGAACTCATTCTATGAAGGCATCATAACCCTCATCCCAAAACCAGGCAGAGACTCATCAAAGAAAGAGAACTGTAGACCCATTTTTTTTGTTGAACATTGATGCAAAACTTCTCAACAAATTTTTGGCCAATCGACGTCAACAATTCATCCAAAGGTCAAACTGGGTTCATTTCAGGGATGCAAAGCTGGTTCAATATATGCAAATGAATTAATACAATTCATCGCATCAACAGGAGCAAGGATAAGAACCACATGGTTATCTCAATAAATGCAGAAAAAGCACTTGACAAGATCCAACACTCCTTTATGATGAAGGTTCTGGAAAAATTAGTAATCCATGGGACATTCCTCAATACACTAAAGGCTATATATGACAAACCTACAGCCAGAATTATACTTAATTGTGAAAAACTAAAGCCATTTCCTCTTAACTCAGGAAGGAGACAAGGATATCCACTCTCTCCTCTTCTCTTCAATCTACTATTGGAATGCCTATCTACAGCAATAAGACAAGATGCAAACATAAAGGGGATCTGAGTAGGGAAAGAAGAATTAAAACTCTCCCACTTTGCAGATGACAGGATCTTCTATTTAAAGAATCCCATAGACTCCACTCCCAATTACTCAAGCTGATTCAAACTTTGGCAAAGTAGTAGGGTATAAAATTCACCCGCAAAAACCAATGGCTTCTCTACATGCCAAAAATGAGAAAAGTGTAGCTGAAATTAGGAAAGCAACTCCATTCAGAACAGCCCCACAAAAAATAAAATACCTAGGAAGTAACTTAATCATAGAAGTGAAGGACCTCTATGATGAAAAGTTTAAAAACTTGAGAAAGGAAATCAAAACAGAACTTAGAAAGTTGCAAAAACTCCCATGCTCCTGGATTGAAAGGATCAGCATGGTGAAAATGGCAAAAGTGCCAAAGGCTATCTACAAATTCAATGCGATACCTATCAATATTCCAACATTATTCTTCAAGGAAATAGAAGAGTCAATCCAAAAATCCAAATGGAATAATAAAAGACCCTGAATAGCAAAAATGATCATAAACAGAAATAACAGTGCTGGAAGAATAGCAAAGCAAATTTCAAACTCTACTATAAAGCCATAATAATCAAAACAACTTGGTACTGGTACAGGAACAGACCTCAGAACCAATGGAATAGTAAGGTAAGCAAATCCCAAATTATTCATTGAAGAGATGAGTTGAAATTCAACATTTTACACACTAATACTCTTTCCTCAACAAAACCAGAGGATTTAAAATAACTAATATTTTTTATGTTAATGGGCATAAATGTGCACGAATTTTCTAGAAATAAAATGATCACTCATAAAACCTTACTGGTACTTCAAAAAATGCTTTCCAATTAGAGGAATAATCTTCACACTTTTTCACACAATGTGAATCTGCCTGGTAACAGAACCCCAAGTGAGACTAAGGCAGCTAATAGCTATCTAAATTTTGTTGTCTTTTTGCAATACTGCTTTCTTATCATATTGATTAGTATAAATTCTATGACCAGTATAAAATCACATTTGTTATAAAAGTTACTAGGTGGGACATTCATGGATGAGGTGGTGTGGTGTTTCTGATAGAGCCCTGTCTGGTTCAAAGGAGGAGTTGGTACTGGCAGAGAATCTGTGGTGGAGTAGGGCAAGGCTTTGTGGGTGAAAGCATCTGTGTAGGGATTTGAGACAGCAGGGAGGGGACAGGAAGGACTAGATTGTTAGCGGCAGGGTCTCTTGTGAAGTAGGTGCGACTTTAGGATGGAGGCTGGCAGGTGGATGGGTTTTCTGTGGAAGAAAGTGGGGTCATTGGGGAGGATGCTCTTTGGGGCAAAGCTTTGAGAAGGAAGAACAAGGCTACAAGGAAGGAGGTTACTTAGAGGAGGATTTCTGGTGGAGTACTGTGAGCCCTTTTGGGATATGTAGGGTAGGGTTTCCCATAAGGCAGGGAAGGGCATGGAGACAAGAGGCTGACAGAAGGTGGGGTTTCTGGTGCCAGAATGTGGAGCTATGAGGGAGAGGCTTTTCAGGGTCTGGTTTGAGAGGGCAGAGCGGTGCTAGGAAGAAGTAGGCTAGTAAGGGGAGGGGATTCTGGAGGAAAATGGCAGGCCTTTGGGAAGTGTGTGAGGGTGGAGGTAGGGTTTCTGGCTGAACAGGATGTAGTCATAATGTATGGAGGAGTTTTTCAGGACCACGGCTTTGTGAGAGCAGGGATAGGATCCAGTGGACTAGACTAGTTAGGATGGGCTTTCTGGTGTAGCCAGTCACCACTTTGAAAAGAGGAGTAAGTTTGGGTGGGGATTTCAGTGTTGCAAGGCAGGAAAAGGACTTTGGACAGGGTTTCCAGTAGGGCAAGGCAACCTTCAAAAAGGGACTTCAGTGGGACAGGGATTAACAGTTGAGCTTGGTGAGGCTTCCAGATGGAGGCCAACTGTTGCATTGGTTTACAGTGGAGCAATGAGGGTGTTGAGAGATGAGATAGTGTGGTGGGCATTTTCTAGTGTGGGTTTTCTAGAGCAGGTCAGGGCTTGGAGCCATGGGGCTAATTGGAGCAGGGCTTTGAGAAGGAGTGGAAGGTCTACAAAGGTGTAGGATAATTATGGGGAGGGTATCTGGTGGAGTAGGGTGTGAATCTGAGGGAGGATGCAATAGGGGGCGGGATTATCTGGGGAGCAATACAGGGCATTGAGAGAGTAGATATGGAAGGTGGAGAGGTTTGTGGTGAAGCAGGGCTGGTTTTCCAGGTAAGAGATGGGCTGTGTGAGAAGCTTCTAGCCAAGCAAGGCGGGGGGGGCTTTAAGAACAGTTATAGGGAGGTGGAGGGTTTTTGGTGTAGCATGATGGGCTTTGTGGGAAGAGGTAGTTTCAAGGCCGAGTTTGAGAGGTTAGGCCACTTAGACGTAGACTATATATGGGCAGAGTTTCTGATGAAACCAGGAGGGGCTCGAGGGAGAACTCTGGTTGGGGGTAGGGTAGGGAAGGGAGTAGCTTGGAGGTACTAGGATATGGGAGTAATGGGACTATGAGTGACTACAGTAGTTAGGAGTGGGGTATCTGGTGGATGAAGTGAGGATTTGAGGGATAAGCCTGATGTAGGCGGGGTGCTTGGTGCAGCAATTCGGGACATAGGAGGAGATATGGATGTGGCCTGGTTTCTGGTGGTGCAGAGCAGGGATTCCAGGAAGGGGCGTAGAAGAAAGCTTTCCCTATAGCAGAGGAGGGCTTTCAGGAAGGAGTCTGGCTGCAATCAGGCCTTTGAAAGTTTATAGCAGGACTACTAGGGGATAGGTTAGTTAAGGATGGGATTTTAAGGAAGAGGCTGACTGGAAGTGGGTTTCCAGGGGATCCAGTCAATTTCTATGGGAAGGGGGAATAGGAAAGGGGCAAGAGAGTGAAGAGTGAGGCTACAAAAAATAAACAGTTACTCTTAATAGGATCACCATTTTCTGTCAGTGTAGAATTATATTCCTTTTATGTATGTGAGAGATAATCGAGAAAGTAACCAGGCAATAATTCCTTCCTAGTGAAATTTTTCTTTATTCCAGTTCAGTGAAAATAAAATCACATCAGGTTCAGAGGCACAAAGTAGACTAAGACACAGGAAGCACTGGACTTGGTTCCCAAGCACAACCTTTAAGGACCAAAAATAAAAATTTTAAAATGACTCACTTGGTCATAATGGACACTCTATTGTCTTAAAATTGTGAAGGAATAGAACTTTTACTCTGATCATTTTAGAAATCCTAAAACTAAGTAAGTAGTAATGTTTTAACTTTATATAATATTGGCAAGTATACTAAAAATAATTAGGAAAATATAAATTTGTATGCAGAAGGTTTGTTCTCCATAATCAATTTTAATGTAAAAGAATTTAAAACTAGAAAATTACCATATAGTGAGATTGCAGCATGGTTTCCTTTCCATCATCAAAATGGTGACTTAAGCAATGTGTCTTTATCATTGGATACATCGATGTTAAAACATATCTAAGAATGTGAAGCACTACTATACAGACCCTGAAGAAACTCAGAAGGATCTATGAAATGATGTTGTAATAAAATTAATGACTAATTACAGTAGGAATTGATCTTCACTAGGCCCATAAATATGTTCCAGAAGAAAAGTCTACATTGAAAAATAAACAAAACAATGAAAAGGAATCAGGTAGGCAAACATTGAGGTAAACATTATCCAATGAACAACATCTATTGAGGCATGATCATAAGCTTCTTTTACCTGTTACAGTTACTGATGTATGTTCTTCCCTAATGCCAAATAACAAAGACATGAAAATGCAGTAATCATTTTCAAGGCATTAGAGCTTACAGGAAGAATTCAATGAATGTATTGCTAGAAAGTAAAGATAGATGTCTGAGATAAAGATTGAAGAAAATATCCCCAGTTTCTGGCCCTTAGAGTTGAGAGAGGTACAAGTCAAAGCACAAGGAGAATAGACAGAAGTACAGTAGTGCATTCCAGTAGTTCCCAAGAGGCAATGATGAATGAAACAGCAGAGAAAATCAACATGACCATCACTGGACATAGCACTGGAGAGAAGAGAGAATAACAGTGAAAATCCAAGGAGAATTACAAAGGATGCCCTAGCATATTTGGCAGTAGAGTGCATGGCATTGTGGTCTAAAATATGTGGAGATATTATGGGAAACTACTTGTGCTTAAATAGTGCCATGAGAAGTGATAAACTTATGATTTACAGGACACTGAATAATCATAAAGGTCTTGCTTCAGTAGTGCAGAGTTAAACCTTGATAAATTCTATTTTGAAACACCTAACACACTACAAAACGAAGACAATTTAAATTATATATAAATGACTTGACTGCAAGAATAGAATTCAAAATAATCAAATCATATAATGTGGATGCAAAAGGGAAACATTATTAAAGTAATCTGTAAACAACACACAATTTAGATGAATAGTCCTGATTATAAAAGATTTGTTTTCCTTACAGATTTTGGATGCACAAAAACAACAACAACAACAAAAAAAAATTACAAAGCAAATGACACTTGGCAATAAAGGTGAATGCCAGTATCTCATCTCATGTGGCTGATATTGGAAGATCATGATTCACAGATGGCTGGGGTAGCAATCCACGAAACATTTATGTTCAATTGTTCAAGCAAACAGAGTGAAAGCTTGGTTCAAATATTACAGACTCAGTCAGTCACACACACACACACACACACACACACACACACACACACACACACACGAAATGAGAGAGGAAGAGGGAGAGAAAAAAAGGAACTTTATGTGCTTAAAAAGTGAACCTATATGCAGGACTATCCTAAGCATATTTTAATTAATAAAAAATGAGGGAAACCATAGAGCCTATGTTTCTTAGAGTCTGGCTTCCTTCACATAATATGATTTTTTTCAAGACTTTCCGTTTTCTTAAGAAAGGGGCTGTGTCATTCTTTCTGATTGAAGCATGAAATTTCATTGTGGATATATATCACATTTTCTTTTGTTTTTTGAGGGTGGAGGGTCCGGTCGTGGGGGGTGAACTTTGGGCCAGGGTGCTGTCCCTCAGCTCTTCAGCTCAAGGGCTAGCGCTCTATCACTTGAGCCACAGTACAACTTCCGGCTTTTTTCTTTTTCCTTATGTGCTGCTGAGGAATCGAACCCAGGGCGTCATGCATGCAAGGCAAGCACTCTACCACTGAGACACCTTCCCAGCCCCACATTTTCTTGATACATTCATCTATTGAGGGGCATCTGGATTGGTTCCATATCTTAGCTATGGTTGTAATGCTGCAAAAAACATAGTTGTGCTTGTAGTTTTAGTGTGTTTTAGCTCGATATCATTTAGACAAATGCCCAGGAGTGGGATTGCTGGCTCCAAGGTTAGGTACATTTGACCATACAAAATGATGCTAATTTAAATGAACTCCAAGACATGGAATCAACAAGTCTTTTTTTTCAGATGTCAACCTTGATGTCGGTAAAGTAGTGTATCTAGATCTTATTTTATTTTATTTGTCTTTTGCCATTGGCTTATCCCTGGCAATTTCTGTCTTGATTCTGGTACCTTCCATCTTGTATATACATTATCTTATTTGGAGAAGGAAAGGGAAATAACATAATAATAAAAGAAGTACCAAGAGTGACCCATTGTAACAATGATATTCACAAGACACTATATTGGCCATGAATTAACAACTTTGGGGTCAGAAGAGGTGGGGTGGTCAAAGAGATAGGAGGACAACAATAGAGTGGGTAACTATTCAACAAGTATATACCTTACTCATGTAACTGTAACCACTCTGTACATTACCTTTAAATAAAATAAAAATTTTAAAAGTGAGTCTACCCTAGAAAAAATATCCTTTTCAAAATAATACATTTGTAACTGTACTTGTGAGGGATTCTAGAGTCAAGCTGTTAGAGCCTGGAAAGGGATAGATTGAGAAGCCATCTCAAAGAGCAATCAAAAGGCTGAGAGCTGTGCTCTGGAAAGGTCAGTCAAGGGAAGACAGGGGTATGATTTATTACCTCAAGAGTATTTAAGTTAGATCTGTTGGACACTAAAAGTTTAAGAATGTGGAGACAAGATGGATGTCTGTGCTATGGTTGTAATGACTATTGCTCCCTTCTGCTCCCTAACAATAACGGATTCAATGATCAATATGTATACAAACAATAACACATGTTAAAAGTTATAATCACAAGTAGGGGCTGGGAACGTGGCTCAGTGATAGAGCGCTTGCCTTGCATGCCTGAGGCCCTGGGTTCGATTCTTCAGCACCACATAAGTAGAAAAAAGAAAAAAGCCGGAAGTGGCGCTGTGTCTCAAGTGGTAGAGTGCTAGCCTTGAGCTGAAGAGCTGAGGGACAGTGCCCAGGCCCAGAGTTCAGGCCCCACGACTGGACCCAAAAAAAAAAAAAGTTATAACCACAAGCTAGATTGATGCCTCAGTTTGTGGACATACCTGTAGCCTCTCACCTTCCACCACTCTAGTAGAATGAATATAAAGCATGTTAAGCAGGATTTTGGGATCCAGAATCTAGCAATGAGGCTTTGGATCCTCTGGTGTCTTCTTTCTTATCACTTCCTGTGATTTCTCAGTTCTTTGGCCAGGTATCCCACCATCTTTGCTGTTCCATGGTTGAGGTTAGTGACAGTACAGATATTCTGAACACTTCAAAACAAACTATGGAAAAACACTTCCTCAGAGAAGAATCACAAACTTATGGGAGCACCTGGAAAGATACCATACATCAGCAGTCATCCTGTGATCCTCTAGCAATAAAGTATAATTCAGGAGTATATTTACTTCTAATAATATAAGAGATGGACAATTGTCCCTTTTGTACATTTGCTATTTGGTATTGCATAAATTTTCAGGATTCATATACATTGTGAAATAATGTTGTTTGTTTTATAGGTCACAAACTTCGTCACTGGAGTGATGACCCTGTCTTATCTCAGTTGCTTGATTCAGACTTAGATGAGTGTGAATTGCCTAATTATGAACATTTCTTCATGAAACTCAACAGCACAGAATGAAGTGTGAGGGTCAGGCCATTCCATACTTCTAAGGATTTCACATATATTAGAGTACTATATACCTACACTGCTCAGCACTCATGGCACATTGGTGTGTTATAATTGTCTTCAGATCAGAAATATGCTAGAGCTTAATCTAAAATGATGAGCTGTACATTTTCAACGCAAGTGTGATGATCACTCCCTGCAATTATTCTCAGTGGAGAATTTTTCCTATACATTTTACTGACTTAGCTTCTACTCTGTGTTTTACTATTATCAGGGACAGTCACACTGTATCTAGCTACAATACTGCAGCAACCTTAGCTGTCCTTGAATTTTACCTCCAATGTTGATACCAAGGTCAATTCCGCAACTCTAATCACATACTGGACACCTAAACTTTTCAAGCCTGGTTAAAAATTCAGCTATCATTGCTCATTGCCAGAGTTAAAGATCTTACTCCTTTAGACTTATTGTGTATATTCTTGTATTTCCAACACTGCCTTAGATGTTGGTTTTTGAAGTAGAACTTTTAGTTTGCATTTGATTTATGGAGGTGTTAGTGATGCCAGTTGAACTGCATCTAATATAAGTAATTTTGACATATGAATTTAATTTTGACAATTGAAGAAGTGAATACACATCACTCACAAAAGTTTCTTTATATGTACTGGTATTGCTTTATTGTGAGCTTCATAAAAGCCTGTCATGGGAGCACATATCCCAAATCCCATCACATCTGTCACTGAGACAAGGCTTGAAAGGTTCAGACCACTTGACACTTCATAGTGAAAACCTTTCTCCAAGAAGGGTGAAAGCATAGCAAAAAGAGCAAATGAATCTTCCAACTGTTTTGTTACATGTTCTTTATACTTAGCCATTAAAAACACCATAATAGTAATTTTTATGACTTCTTACCTACTCTTTTCCTCTTCTGAACTGTTTTATTTATGGATCTCTAAGAAATCACATTAAAATCATATAAAAATCTATATAAATCATATAAGAAAGCATAAACAATATTTGTTAGGGATATATAACCTAAAATGAATAATTTTAGGAAATTATTAAGCACATAAAATGTAATGCATACCTAAAATTTTCTCTTTATTGAAAACTTCAGCACTTGTAGTTTATTTATTCTGATAACAAAGATTATAAACTAAGTTACCATAGTATTCCAAATGGAACACAGAATTAGAAACATGAAGAGTAGCACCAAAGAATGCTACTGCTACCACTAATAGAGTAAGAATGAAATTTAGATAAAACTACTCCAGAGTAAAAGCCACAGAATAGCTCCAATATTACTGACATTTTTTAGTAAAGGCACATTTTCACAGATATTAACATCAATTGGGTATATATTTCTTAAGGCCTTCAGGAAGGATGCTGTGACCATGTTGATAGAAGCTGACTTCTCTGGGACCTACTACACTATGTGCAGACACCATTCCAAACACTGCACCTGCATTAGGGTAACTTTAGTGCCCTTGACAGTTCTTCAAGTTAGGAAATTAATTAAGTAATTTATTAAAAACAGAAGTAGGCAACAAGACCAAACAAATTTCCCAAGTACCTAATACTGATCAGTTGTAGACCCATAATTCAAATCCAGGTTTCCACCAGACATATCTGAGGATATTCTGTAAGAGTCACATTCATTATCTTTCAAGACCTATGGAGCAGATGAGCCCACATTATCTTCCTAATTATGGTTATAACGGCAATAACATTGCTACAGAATATATTTAAAACGAAAAGTGTGTGAGTAATGACATTGTATGTGATCTTTATACCAAATAAAGATCAGTTTAACGTCTAAAGAAATACCTGAATGAACATCATTCAGCTTCCACTGTTTAGCATTCCTGGAGTGATTACTTAAGGAGAACAAATTCATGTAAAAGACACCTGTGCTGATGAGCACAGGCTTTTTATTATTAAGTACCGTGAATACACAGGGTATAGTTTGTTATGGATATATAATCCAAAAGGAATAATTTTTGTGAGTAATTACTTTCTTGTTGTACCAAAGAAAATCTATTTCCTATTCTAAAACATATATAAATTTAATGGATATTAGTGCTATCAGTATAAATTATGCATGAATAATATATGTAATGCACTATATTATATAACATATAAATGATATATTTATAATATATGTATAATTACTTATATTCTATAACAACTATAAATAATATATGTATAAAACTGATTTTAGTATTATACTGTGAAAGATACAAAGAATGACAACTTTATTTAAATAAATATATTCGTATGCTTTAGTCACATTTTTTGTGTGCCAATACTGAGGCTTGAACTATGGTCTGGGTGTTGTCCCTGAGCCATTTCACTCAGACTGGCTTCACATAGCTATCTTCAGATTTCAGCCCCTAAGTAGCTGGGATTCCAGACATGAGTCATATTATTTTTTTTTAATTCCATCCTTGGCATGTTCTTATGTAATTATTTTTGAATGTTAAATTATATTATGATATGATATTTCATTTCTAAACCAATTCAGAATAAATAACTACTTATTGGGTAAAACTATATATTGCAATAAAAATTGTAAGGACCCTACTTTACAATCAATTTTCAAAGATATTGCTAGTTTAATTCCTGGACAGTCAAGTAGAAAATTTAAATTAAGTGTTCATAATATATTACATAACATGTAAATGATACATTTATAATATATGCATAATTAGTGATATTCTATAATTACTATAAATAATATATGTATAAAACTGGTTTTAATATTATACTGTGAAGTATAGACGGAATGACAATATTCCTATCTTAACTTTCTCATTTTCAATGGTAGACAAACTATGCTATAAAAATATATCTTCAAGAAAGCACATGTACAATCTTCATCGCTATAAACATCTTCTAAGATTGGCTACACTTATCCACTAGAGTCAGCTTACCACTGCAAACACTTTGTGATACTTTCTGGATAAAGTTGCTTGTCCTCATCCTCATCAACCTTTCAGCAACTTCAGTGCAGCGCATTTTCTCCTGCTTAGCCTGTAGATGATATCATCCTTTGTTATTTCCCAGCAAAGAAATTGTGGCTAGCAGGCTTGAACATTGGTACATTCAGAAGTTCTTTGGTTGTGAAATTTTGCTTTCCTTTCTTGGCAAGTGAGCTGGAATAATGAAAAACATTTAAGGCAATATGTTTTACGGTAAATGAAAACATACTGATATGAAAATACTACAAATATTCATTCTTTGATTTTTTTAATTCAAATATAATAGGGGTGGTTTTAGTAGAGCATGCCTTTAAATCCAGCTATTTAGATGGCTGAAAACAGAGGATCATAGTTTCAAGCTAGAACAGGTAAATACACCATGAGTCACTTATCTTCAACTAAGAACCAAAAAGGTAAAAGTGGAGCTGTGGTTCAAATGGAAAACTGCCAGCCTGAGCAGAAAAGAAAAATAAAAGAATCTAGGCCCCAAATTTAAGTCATAGTACTAGCACACATATACCATATATATATATGGTTCCTAAAGTATTCGAAACCTGGTCATAGATTAAATATGAGGTGTGCAAAAGTATGTAAGTCTGAAATGACTCCGAGGTATTTTGATAATCAAATAGTAATGAAGGATTGGTTTGTAGATAAAGATCAAAGCTCATTTGGGGATCTTCATAGTTTGTTTAAATCAGTAGCTAGGAGTTTTCAGTAGACAGGATGCTATTAAGGACTTGAATTAAGGAAAGAACAGAGCTGGAGAAAAAATAAATTATTACATATACTCAGTGGTAACAGCCATGAGAAGGAATATTATGGACCTAAACCCTGGGATACAAATATGTAAAACATGACAAATGAAGAAAAACATTAATAAGTATGTAATGCAGACTTATATGGATAGGTATTTTTAATGTTTATGGCCTATGAAGTGATTGTGTGATGACCTAAAATTTAAGAAATTGGTAAGGTCAACTAAACCTTGGGCCAACCATAGCTGATAATTAAAGTAAAACGGGGCCACAATAGTGTGTCTTGATTTACCAAAGTGAAAACAGGCCAATATTTGGAAAGCCAATTTTTGGACATGTGGTTGGAGTGACAATTACTGCAGTTTGTTCAAGTGTCAGTAGAAGTGTACAGTTTTAGCACAATGATAGAAATCTTTCAGGGATCTGATAGATTTTCAATCTGTCTTCAATTTTCCTTTTTTTTTCTGAGAACCAAAATTTCATTACTGGAAGCCATGCCCAAATTTTGCTTTTGGCAAGTTATCAGATATTCAGTCTATTACATGCCCAAATAATAGAGAATGGGAACAGGTCTACATTGAGCACTCACAGTAGACAGGTCTCTGGAATTTCTCAGGAAGATCCTTCTGCCATTGTGGGATGGATAAGGCTGGATAATATACAAAATAGACATCATAGATTGAAAGTAATCTGCTAAGTTGACACTTGAGATATTGGATGTTTTAACTGCATTGTATCAATTTTTATGAATCAGTTAATCAGATTCTTTATACCATATGATGTTACTAGACTATGAAATGCATGCTTATTGCATTTACTTTGTATGTTTTGAAATTTGGAATAAATGTTCTTTTTTTTTTTTAATTATGGATTAATCCTAGTTCTGAAGAGTGGGGAAATGCCCTGGAATTTTGTAACTTGAAGTCATATGTGGCCATGTGTCATATCCTATTTTCCTTGTACAGACTTGGTAATAAATTATATGTAATTTATTTTTTTATTTTTATTTATATTCTATTGCAGCACCTGGCTATGTGTAATTAAACTGTAGTTTCCTTCAAGTATTTTATTCTACAGTGAAGTTTTTTTCTTACAAGATTTCTAATAAATATGTTATCTACTCAATTTTGAAAAGTACTGCTGTACCTCCCACTTATTTGTGGCATTTCTGAAATCTAAGTTCCTCTGTGTGCCAAGGTGGATACTTTTGTCTGTAGCAAGTATTGTTGAATACATAACATCTGGCTACTTAGAGAACAAAGGATGTGAAGGGACACTAGCCAGATAAAGAACTTCCAGAACAATTCAAGGGCACCTCATGTACTCTCTGTGTAGGTGGATAGGGAGCATAGAAATTCTTACACTTGAAAGTGATTGAGTGTGTGTGCACATAGGTGTTCACTTATTTATCTGTTGCTATAGTTTTACACATTCACTATTATAAAACAATACTTCATATAAGTACACACACACACACAAACACACACACACACACACACACACACACATATATATATATGTATATATATATATATATATATATATATATATATATATATATATATATATATATATATATATTGATCACCGTTTCCAAAATGCAGAGAACCACATCCATGGGCATCTGGGCATCGCTTTCCTATGTTGCTCTTTGGGTAATAAGAATGAAACCTGGTATTGTCCTGTGGTAGAGAAATTACTCAGAGATTCAAGTATTTTTCTTTCAATATGTTGCTTGTTCCTAAAACTAAATTTAGGAAGTCTGTTAATACATAATATATATTATATTATAATATATTTAATATATAATATATTGTATATTATATATAATAGCTGACAGAATTATATATTCATAAGGAAAAATACAGCAAATGTATCAATGTCCATACTTTCCTAGCCATGATTAGGTTCAGTAGAGTTAGGTGCATTACATCTCAACAGGAAAATCTACTGAAGTTCTGATGACCTTGAGCTACATATGGAGAATTCCTATTAAAGGAGGCTCTCCTCAATTATAAGAAAAGATGTGTGGAAGCTTTTTTGTTTGTTTGTTTGTTTTTATTTTGGCCAGTAAAAGGGCCTGAACTCTGGGCCTGGGCAATGTCCTTCACGACTTCTTTTTTTTTTTAATTTAATTTAATTTTATTTGTGAACATACTGTACAGAGGGGTTACAATTAAATGGGCAGGATAATGCGTACATTTCTTACCAAGCATTGCAGCCTCCTCCTTTGTTTACCCTTCACAACCCTTCCCACCTTCCCCCTCCCCCCCCAAATCCCAATCCTTCTCCTTCCCCCCCTTTCCCCCACCCCCGCACCGATGTTGTAAAGCTCATTATGGACATGACAACTTTTACTTCTCATTGTTGCAACAGGTCCACCTGTATCCTTAAACAACTGGTTTTTCCCCATCTCCTCCACAAGTTATACTGACATCAAATATAGTGAAAGCAGGGGTTATAGTGTGGGGAGGGACATACAAAGCAACAAAGAGATAATCTTATAAATGCGTTAGAAACACATGCATGAAAGAAAAAAACATTAAAATACATTTCTAAGGGTTCATTTTCCTGACATCACATTATCTGACCTTTTCCGCTTGACTCATACATATAATAGATATTGCAAATAAGGGAAACCATGGGACCTATGTTTATTTGGGCCTGGATTACTTCACTTAATACAACTTTTTCCAAGTTTTTCCATTTCCTAACAAATGGGGAAATGTCATCCATTCTGATGGAGGCATAGAATTCCATTGTGTATATATACCACATTTTCTTGATCCATTCATCTACTGAGGGGCATCTGGGTTGGTTCCATATCTTAGCTATGGTAAATAATGCTGCAATAAACATAGTTGCGCTGGTAGCTTTAGTGTGGTCTTTTTTGTAAACATTAGGGTAAATGCCCAAAAGTGGGATTGCTGAGTCATAGGGGAGTTCTATGTGAAGTCATTTGAGGAACCTCCATACTGCTTTCCAAAGTGGTTGAACAAGTTTACATTCCCACCAACAATGAAGTAAGGTTCCTTTCTGTCCACATCCCCTCCAGCATCTGCTGTTGTTAGAGTTCTTGATTTTTGCCGTTCTAACTGGAGTGAGGTGATAGCTCAATGTTGTTTTGATTTGCATTTCTTATATGGCTAGGGATGTTGAACATTTCTTTATGTGTCTATTGGCTATGCTTCTTTCTTCTTCAGAGAAGTTTCTCTTTATGTCTTTCGCCCACATATTTATTGGACAGTTGTTTCTTTGAGGATTTGTTTTTGGGGGGTTTAAATTTTAGTTCCAAGTATATTTTAGATATGAGACGCTTGTCCGTTGTATGGCTAGTAAAGATCTTCTCCCAATCCGTGGGCTTTCTATTGATCTTGCTAGCTATGTCATTTGCCCTGCAGAAGCTCTGCAACTTTATGCAATCCCATTTGTCCAACCTTTGATTTGTTGTGTTTCCGGGTCTCTATTCAGAAAATTTGGGCCTGAGCCAAGGATACCTAGGGTTTCTCCTATTCCATCCTGTAATGTTTTCAGAGTGTCTGCTTAGAGTACAAGGTCTTTGATCCATTTGACGTTGATTCTGGTGCAGGGTGATATATAAGGATCTACCTTTAGTTTTCTACAAGTAGTTAACCAATTTTGTTAATCTTTCCAATCCAGGAGAATGGGAGGTTTTGCAATTATTTTAAGTTCTGTGTTGATTTCCTTTTTCAAGATTTTAACGTTTTCATCACATAGGTCCTTCACTTCTTTGGTTAAGTTAATTCCTAGGTATTTTATTTTTTGTGGGGCTATTACAAATGGAGTTGCTTTCCGTATTTCAGCCACACTTTTGTCATTGTTGGCATACAGAAAAGCCATTGATTTTGGGGGGTTAATTTTATAACCTGCTACTTTGCCAAAGTTTTCAATCAGCTTGAGTAATTTGGGAGTGGAGTCTATGGGATTCTTTAAATACAAGATCATGTCATCTGCAAGGAGGGAGATTTTTATTTCTTCTCTCCCTATTTGGATCCCCTTTATGTCTGCATCTTGTTTTATTGCTGTAGCTAGGCATTCTAATACTAGATTGAAGAGAAGTGGAGAGAGTGGGCATCCTTGTCTTGTTCCTGAGTTAAGAGGAAATGGCTTGTGTTTTTCACCATTGAGTATAACGCTGGCTGTAGGTTTGTCATATACAGCCTTTATTGTATTGAGGAATGTTCCATGGATTCCTAATTTTTCCAAAACCTTCATCATAAAGGGGTGTTGGATCTTGTCGAATGCTTTTTCGGCATCTATTGAGATAACCATGTGGTTCTTATTCTTGCTCCTGTTGATGTGATGAATAATATTAATTGATTTGTGTATATTGAACCAGCTTTGCATCCCTGAAATGAATCCTGTTTGATCGTGGTGTATGATTTTTTGGATGAATTGTTGAAGTCGATTGGCCAAAATTTTGTTGAGAAGTTTAGCATCAATGTTCATCAAAGAAATGGGTCTATAGTACTCTTTCTTTGATGAGTCCCTGCCTGGTTTTGGGATGAGGGTTATGATGGCTTCATAGAATGTGTCCGGTAGTGAACTTACTCTTTCAATTTCATTGAAGAGTTGGAGGAGTATTGGTGTGAGCTCTGCTTTGAAGGCCTTGTAAAATTCCGCTGAAAAACCATCTGGTCCTGGACTTTTCTTAGCTGGGAGGTCTCTTATTGCTGTTTCTATTTCAATGCTTGATATGGGCCTGTTAAGATAGTTTATCTCATCTTGGTTTAGTTTTGGCATGTCAGTATTTGCTAGGAAAAGGTCCATTTCTGTCAAGTTCTCAAACTTATTAGCATAAAGTTTTGAGAAGTATTCCCTTATAATGTTCTGAATCTTGTTTGTTTCCGTGGTGATGTTTCCATTCTCATCTCTGAGTTTATTAATTTGGGTGTGTTCTCTTCTTTTTCTGATAAGATTTGCTAAGGGTCTGTCAATTTTGTTAAGTTTTTCGAAGAACCAACTCTTTGTTTAATTGATTCTTTCTATAGTTTTTTGGATTCTAATTCATTTAATTCTGATTTAATTTTAATTATTTCTTTCCGTCTACTGGATTGGGGTTTATCTTGCTGCTCTTTTTCAAGGAGGTTTAGATGTGTCATTAAATTGTTAGTTTCAGATCTCTCCAATTTGTTGATGTAGGAGCTCAGAGCTATAAACTTGCCTGTGAGTACTGCCTTTGTTGTGTCCCAGAGGAGCTGGTAATTTGTGTGTTCATTTTTGTTGAATAGCATGAACATTTGAATTTCCTTTCTAATCTCTTCCATGACCCACTCATGATTCAGCAGTGTGTTGTTCAGCCTCCATATGATAATAGACTTTCTTTGGTGGCTTTTGGTGTTCAGTTCTAATTTTATTCCCTTGTGGTCAGAGAGAATGCAAGGTATAACTTCAATGTTTCTGAATTTAGACAAGTTTGCTTTGTGGCCTAAAATGTGGTCTATTTTAGAAAATGTTCCATGTGCTGCTGAGAAAAACCTGTATTCTGATGATGCTGGGTGAAATGTTCTGTAGTCTAGTTGATCTATGCAGCTGTTTAGATCTGCGGTATCTCTGTTGAGTTTTTGCCGAGTTAATCTATCTAGTGGGGAGAGTGGTTTGTTAAAATCCCCAACAATTAATGTCTTTCAATTTGTAAGGGATTTGAGGGAAAGTAGTGTTTCTTTGATAAATTTGGGTGCTCCATTGTTTGGTGAATAGATATTTAGAATTGTAATATCCTCCTGTAGCAGAAATCCTTAAATTAGTATGTAGTGACCTTCTTTATCTCTTCTTAAGAATTTTAATTTGAAGTCTATTTTATCTGATATTAGGATTGCAACTCCTGCCTGTTTATGGGGGCCGTTTGCTTGGTAGATTTTGTTCCAGCCTTTAACATTGAAAATGTGTTTGTTTTTACGTGCAAGATGTGACTCATGCAGGCAGCAGATAGAAGGGTCTTGTTTTTTAATCCAACTAGACAGTCTATGTCGCTTAATTGGAGAGTTCAGTCCGTTAACCTTAAGAGATAGGACTGAGAGGTATTTGAGAGTTCCTGCCATGTAATCCACCTGCTTGGGGGCTGCGAAAACTGGGTTCTTCCTATGGTTCTTGGATTCTCAGTTTGGGTGCAGTTTCTTGGCCTTTATTGTGGTCTTGTTGGTTTTCTATGTGTAGGATATCTTTAAGAATCTTTTGTAGGGCTGGTTTGGTGGAGATGTATTGTTTCAATTTTTTTTTCCTATTGAAGGTTTTTATTTGGCCTTCAGTTATGAAGGAGAGTTTAGCTGGGTACAGTATTCTTGGTTGATAGTTGTTTGTTTTTAGGGCATGGCATACATCATTCTAATCTCTTCTTGCTTTGATTGTCTCTGCTGAGAAATCTGAGGTGATTTTAATTGGTTTACCTTTATAGGTGAATAGTCTTTCCTCCTTGACAGCTTTAAGGATCTTTTCCTTGGTCTGAATTGTTCCTGTGTGGATTATAATGTGACGGTGGGATGTCCTATTCTGGTCTGGTCTATTTGGGGTTCTAAATCTTCTTGTATCTGAATAGGCCTATCTTTTTGCATGTTTGGGAAGTTCTCTGCTAGGATCCTGTTAAACAAATTTCCTAGACCATTAACTTCTGTTTCTAGGTGCTCCTCTACACCCATTATCCTTAGATTAGGCCTTCTGATGGTGTCTCCCAGGGGTTGGATAGATCTATCATATTTTTTGGTCTTGTTTTGGATGGTTGTATGTTCTTTCTCTATAATATCTAGGCTGTCTTCAATCCCTGAGATTCGATCTTCTGCATGGTCTAACCTGCTGTCAAGACTCTCTACTTTGTTTTTTATCTCTTTTCCTTCTAATTGGTCAGCTTTGATGGCTTCAAATTCTTTGTTGAAGCTCTGTTTTAGGTCTTGTATGAATTTCTTTACTTCCTTAATTTGGTGTTCAGTGTTTGTTCTCAAATCACGTAGTTGATTGGTTATGGTTTCTTTGGACTCCCATTCCTTCTGTTGGGTTCCATTCAGCATTCCCTTTGTGGTCTCCCTGACTTCCTTCAGCTCTTTTTTAATGGATTCCATGAATGCCTTTAGTGATCTTTGTGTATTCTCTACCTGGTCTCACAATTCCGGTATTACTCTTTGATTATCTTCCTCCCGTTCATGGGATTCCTGTAGTTCTCTTTGAGTGTTCTCAGCCTGCTCACACCGTTCCTCCCTTTCTCTTTGAGTATTCTCAAGTTGTTCATGAAAATCCTGTAACAGTTTTTGAGTAGCTTCCTCACACTTATGATATTCCTGTATAAACTTTTGGGATGTCTCCTCTCTCTCCCTATCACGCTCATACAGAGTCCTTTGTAAGTTGTCAAACTTCTCATTTATCATGTTTGCCAGCAGTGTTTGTAGAGCTATTTGGGAACTCTCCTCTGGATTATTCATTATCTGCTCTGACCCCTGATTATCAAGATTGGGAATTGAGATACCCGGATTCGCCATTTTTCTTGTGTTTTTCCGGCTTACTCTGCCCATTTGAGATGAAAATAGCACCAGTTTTTTGCTAGAACACTGTCTTAAGGCAACAATCAACCAAAGTTTGCATTTGTACAGTCAATAGTCTACAGATACAATCTAGTTCAACAGATACATCTATTCAACATCAAACAACTATATGTTAATGCCCTTCTAACCGCAGAGAAGAATTTGGAAAACCAGAAATTATTAGGGTTAGGGAGAGATGTGGGTAAAAAATAGGAATGGATTGGTGTGGGGAGGCACTGGGAGAGTTAACTATGTCCTAATCTCAATGCAGGAAATAGGTTGGGTAGGATGCAAGTAGAGACAGAGAGAAAAAGAAGAAAGGGAAAGGGAAATGAAAAGAGACCAGAAAAAAATAGAAACATAAAAATTAATATTATTATGGAGATTAAAGACAATCTGTTTAGAAAGGAATGTGAATATATTGAGAGAAGCGGAGGGACATAGAGGAGATGTGAAAAACTTAAAAAAATGCTTAAAATATTATATAGGTATAAAGAGGTACTACTGGTATTAAGGAATTTAAGTCTCAGAGGTTTTGAATTGAGTAATAAATTTGTGGATTAAGTGTGTACACAGTGAGGGATAGGCTCTACTAGTTAACTTCGGGTTTATCTGAGGATGTGCAGGAAAAGAGTTAAGTCACGTAAAGAAGAACAAAGCGGAAAACGTGAAAAGGATAAGAAAGGGAGAAAAAAAATCAGAAGTTCAGTAGAGCTAAACAAAAAACAAAAAGATAATTAAAAAAGAAAGAAAAAGAGAAAGCAGACAAGAAAAGAAAGGAAAACGCACATTTACGTATTCCTAAAATAAAAATTATAAGAGGAAAAAAAAAAGTTACTGGAAAACAATTTATTTTCAAAAAAGGTAAAATTTAAAGATTAATAAAAGTTTTAGAAAAGAAAAAAAAATTATATATATAAGGTACCAAAAAAAAAAAGAAGAACAAAAAAAAAAGTTCTTTGATTTTTTTTTTTTGATTTTTTTGGGAGGGGTAGGAAGAATCCTGTATCTCCCTTGTGTCTGTAACCAGCCTCTTGTTGGAGTCTCTGGTCAGCTTGAGGTCCTGTGGCTTGATTGGTTTCTTAAGTCAGTTTGTTCCAACAGGCAGAAAAATGCTCTGCTTTACCCAAGATTTTGAGATCCCCCTCCCAGGTTAGTTTACTGGGAGGGTGATCTGCTTTGAGAATCACAAAAGAAGGGGATGCAGTGATGAGGCTAGGTTCTGGGTGGAGTTGAGACCTTTCAACAAACAGTAGCTTTTCCCTGGGGCTATTTTGTGAAAAACTCACAGAGCCCAGCCTGGAGCCATTCTCAGGGTTTCTGTTTTTCAATTGATTGTGGAGGCTGCTAGAGGGAGGGGCAGCCTCTGGCTCTGGTTACACAGTGAGGAAAGCCACTCCAATGGCTGGTGCCTGAGCTGGGTGACTTTTCCCTGGATGGAGCTGAGTCTGGCAGGTCACTTCGCCATTAAGTTCTTGTGACCTGCTAAATGACTCGTTTTATTCCAAGGCCTGAGTTGGAGCTAGCAGCTCCTCCGAGCTTTGTCGGTATCCAAGATGGAGATCACTGGTGCTGGGGGGAGAGGGGTCGCCTTCCTTCCTCTGCTCCCTGAGGAGTGAGGATGTCAGGCTTCTACTCACGCCGAGTCTTGGTTCCTGGGTCGTCTCTGGTCTGCAAACTGCAGGATGAACATGTCCACTCCTTGTCGGTTCTTGCTGGTGTTGAGTAGAATCCGCTCACCCACTGCGTCTGGCTCCTTCGTCCCAGACTCTCTGTGGCTCAGGTTTGGGTGCCCTGTGGTCACCGCCGCGACCCTGCCACCACCGCGGTATCTGCTGGCATCACTCAGATGTGTCTCCTTGCTTGGGTTCCCCTCTCTTGCCTAACTCTCTGTCCTGTGACGGCACACTTGGTGTGATTCTCTGGCTTAGGACTGTTCACTGGAACTCTAAAATTTTTTCTATGTGAGAGCTTGTTCAGATGCCAGCTTCACCTCTGCCATCTCCTGGAACTCTGTCCTTCACCACTTCTGCTCAAGGCTAGTGCTCTACCAAACGAGCCATAACAACATTTCTGGCTTTTCTGCTTATGTGGTGTTGAAGATTCGAAACCAGGGCCTCATGCATGCAAGGCAAGCACTCTACCACTGAGCCACCTTCCCAGCCCAAGTTTGGAAGTTTTTGAGAAGAGGAATTTGGAATTTGCTTTGCATCCTTGTTTAGTAATGAATAAGCACCATTTTACTCCAAATTTTGTCTTCTTTTATGTTCCCTAAACAGTTACACATGATCATCATTCCATGTCATATCTTTAAGTCCTTCTTTTATTCTTTTATCATTATTATTTTGTTGTTGTTGTTTTGTTGATGCTGAAGCTTGAACTCAAGTCCTAAGCAGTGTCCCTGAGCTCAACGCTAGTACTCTGACACTTGCGCCACAGCACTACTTTTGGGTTTTTCTGCCTTGGCTTGCTTTGAAGCATAATACTCAGATCTCAGCCTCCTGGGTGGCTAGGATTACAGGTGTGAGCCACCAGTGACTAGCAAGTCCCTCTCTTTTAGATATTATTCTAAAAGCCTCCTATCCAAGGTCGCTCTTAAGGTAGTAAATGTACCTATGCATATAGTGCCAATAGTTCCTTCAAACTCTCAACTGCTGTTATAGCTATGGTATGTCTTTTCCATTGTATCCTGAACCAACTTCACTGTTCTCTTCGTAATCCATGATTCTAGATGTGTTACTAATAATTACCTAAATTTTGTGGCTATAAACCCTAAATCACTCAACTATTAATTTCATTTAATTTTTTTTCAATTTGATTGTTCTTCAGTACATATCTGAGCTTATACTCACCTCTTGCATCTACCTCTTGGCATGAGCAAAGCCTGGAACTATTCAATCTCAAATGCAAGAGGTTAGCAAGAGAATAGCCTATAGTATTCCTGCCTAAGAGTCAGGACATGTAGTTGAGTGCCTGAAAGAAGCAATGCATTCCTGGCAAGGGAAGGGGTAATAGAGACAACAGCCTAGAGAGCAAACTGACAGTCACAACATTTAATAACTTCTCCTTTGGAGAAACTGACCTCCTGCAAAGTGGCAGTGAAATAACTCACTTAGTGAGTTTTCATATATGAAGGAAGTTGTCATATTTCACTACACAACTTAATTGTAGTCAAAGAGAGGGTAATTCTTTTGTGTCCTCCTTGGGCCCAGTCTCACTTAATCTCCATCTTAATCTTTGCTCATAGTCTATTCCTACCAGAAGGTCCCTGATGAGAAAGAAAGTGTGAAAGTATGATCTCTTGGCTTATGATTGGCCCTGTGGGAACTGAGACCACTTTTAGTTTTGAACCTGTTCCTTCTGAAATTGGGAAAGCTCATTCTCTGAATTGTGCCCTAGTACCAAATCTTTTCAGAGAAAGTCAAGGAATGACAGATTCTACCTGAGGGAGTGAGTTTCTCCTATTCCAAAGAGGTCAATTAATATCTGATTCTAAGGTCCAGGAGGAAGTTTTTCACCAGATCCTCGAAGCTGGAGTGGATGTTAGCTCAGACTCCAGGCCATCCTCATATTTCTCCAGCTCTTTCTCATGAACGAAAAGTTTACAGGAGTTGAGTTCAGAAACAAGGAGAAATGAGAGTAGCAGAAGAATCATTGGCAGGGGGATGAATTAGAAACGGTGGGGGAAAGAAGGGCTCAGAAAATCTAGGATCACTCACATCATTTGGGAATTACATCATAAGATTAGGGAATAAAAGTAATAAATTACTACCTAAATTAGTAACTCGACTACTCTACATTACAACTGTTGAGTCAAAAGGTAGCTGTCCTAATTCTATTTTGATGAGAAAAACGGAGCATATTCTCCTCATAAAGCTCTACAGAGTATCTTCATCCATACCCCAGGTTGTACTTACTCTCTATATCTGTTACTTTCCTTTGCTGGATTCAGTCAATGACACTTGAAAGTTTTATCATCTTCAGACATGTAATTACATTTTCTTCTAATACATTTGTTATCAAATAAAACAAATTATGTACAAATATATGTCTATGGTAAATTTTCTTGCATGGCATATTTATTTGATGATATTAAGTATTATTTTAATTGTTTCATTTTTAAAACTTGAGGAAAATATTTTGTTACTATTAGCACTAATTATTTGCACATTTCTTTTGTATTTTTCCTTGTCTGTGTATTTGTTATTAAGCTTCTCACATTGTCTTTTCCCCCAAGTGTTGCCTTCTTAAAATTGCAACTTATAAACTATATATCATGGTCCTGTATTTGTGAATTGATATATTTAATTTTTGATCTAATATCCACATATTATACGATATCTTCAACCTATTGTAACTGCTCTGAAAATAAATAAGGAGGTCCCTCATTAAAGCAAAAACACAATGCCAAATAAATGCCAGTGAAATTAGGATTAGGTATATATCCATAAATATTTACCAATGATAAAGTAGAAACATTCACTTCCCTTATATACCAGAACATATTTAAGCTACGAATAGCACATTTTCTTTATTCCCTTTTTCTGGTACATGTAGGTTGCTTACACAGCTAGGTTGGTATGAATATTGCTGCCATGGGTATGAATGTTCATGTTAATTTATATTACTTCAATATGTATCTAGTTGCGGTAAAGTCATCAACATAAGCGTCTTTTTGGTATTGTGTAAACTTCCATTATGATTTCCCTATGGGTTGCACTCATTTACAATGCCACAAAACCAAATACAGTTCCTGATTTATTTCAACCTCTCCAGAAATTTATTTATCTGAGTGGTGATAGATATTCTGGTGTGTAAGATGGGATCTCAATGACTTTCCTCTTTATTTTTCTATGTATTTCCTATGTGGGTACGACTCTCAAACATTTCATTTATTCACTAAACACTTACATTTGTACTTCATTCCTGATAAGTGTCTTTCCTTTTGTTTTGGTATTTGATCAATTTTTACGTTTTATAATATTTGATTTTTTCCCATTCCAAATACTTTAGTAAAAAGATTTTTTTTTCATTACAATGGTGCACAATTAACTAAAAATAACTGAATGTACATTTATACCACTGGATGTTTTTGTTTGTATTTACAGCCAGGAAATTATTCCAGTAAAGATGCTGAACTTCTTTCACTAGATATACTGAAAGGATAGTATCTCATATTGGCCTAAACTAATTTCAGAACTAACAGTCACAGCCTGGGCCACAACAGTCTGAGCTAAGTAAAACCACTAACACAGCACAAACTGCACTTAAAGAGAGCAAAGGGCTTTATACAAGTTAGAAGAAATGCAACACGTTCATGAAGCAAATGTTGAAGTTCATAAGCAGACCTTAGGAATCTGAATATCAAGAAGATCAATGGATAAAAGTATTTAGAAGGACTTTAGAACTCAAAATTGGGGAGGGGGGAAAACCACTAGATAACAAAACTCAATGCTGAAGGGAAGGAGTGTGTTTTACCCCAAACCTCAGCTGTGTCTGACTCTCTCACGCTAAACACACACACACACACACACACACACACACACACACACACACACACACACACACACACACACCCACACCCCTAGTGAGAGGCCTTAGCCAAAGTACAGGCATTCTGGACTTAGACTCCGTTTTGAAAGCCTTTACCGAAAGTATCCATTGTGAAGGCCTTTATTGAAAGTACCCATTGTAAATAATGACTTTTACTGAAAGATAGAACTCAGGTTCTTGGAAAAACTGTGAAATGTCACAATAATGTTCTGCCCATAACCTCCCTAGCAATAGCCATCAGTGGATGACAGGAAGGTACATAAAGCTACAGATGATTCTTAAGATAGTTTACAGTTTGTTGCTTACTGCTTAGCCTGTGCACACTAGCCAATACGATTGTTACAAGATTCAGTCACTAAATGTCAACTAATCATGTAACTGCCAAGGTAGGAACCCCCTTACCTCAACCCTATACTGTATAAAAACCCTGTTAACTGAAGGGTTGGGGCTTTCAGCTCTGACCCACTGCGATGTTGATGGTTGTGAGTCCAGGCTCGAGCTTTCAATAAATGATGCTTGTGTGCTTGCATCGGAACTGGCTCCTAGGTGGACTTTGGAGATCCTTATCTCAGCACAAGACTAGTGTACACAAAGAACCCCAGGGGCAGCTATATCTGGGACAATGACATATTTTTCCTCTTCCTTTTAGATAATCAAATGTGATGTTGCAGTTGGCTCCACAGCTGCCCCACATCTGAGCAGGAGGAAGGAAAAGATGCCTTAGACTGCAGGATGGCCTTGTGTACCCCTGGCTTTCTGTGTAAGAATGCAGTTCATAGTCGCCTAAGCAGGGGTGGACAAGCTGAAATGGGGGTAAGCTTTGGCTGGAGGATGGCACCCTGTGAGCCCTGCATGCGTGGTGAAGCAGTATGGAAAGCCCAGTGAACATCTTCCGGAAGGCCTCTCAGTTGCTTGGAGAAGTTGACTCCTGTAGTTGGACATGGCAGGAGGAGAGCAGGAATCCAGAAGATGGGGGAGGCACAGGAACAAATGCGCCTCTCCATCGAGACTCCTCAGCCATGCTGAGGAAGTTCACAACCTGCACATGGTGGCCACTCTGCAGGTCTCCAGAGGCTCTACCTGTCTGGGGAGCAGTGCCTGGTCCTGATCCAGAGCTGAACTTCCCCACTGGCCCTGGGCCTGGCTGGGATGGAGCAGCCCCTACCAGACAGGCTTTTCTGCCCTCCTGCTCATAGCCTCCAAGCAGCTGCCCAGTCTGCAGCACCCAAAGCTCCATGGAGCAGGCTAAGGCTGTGCTGGCAATTCCTGGTGCCTGCTTCAAGGCGAGAGAGAGGCCTAGCCCACAGTGGAGCTGGTCCTCAATCACTTCCAAGGGCGTCCACAGAGGCATGACAACCACAGCCCCAGCGCTGCTGCACTCCCTGCCCCCAGAGTTTACCTATAAGTCACTGCCTTTGTTCTTGAAATTCTTTAGGCACTGGTGTCTCATTTCTCATTGTCTGTTTGGGTGGCACTTGAGACTCCTTCCTCTACTCACCAAGATAACAGGCCCCAGCGGATTCACCCAAATTCTGCACCTCACAGACACTCCCCAGAACCCAGTTGCCTTTAGGGCTGATGCTGCCTGAGCTGTTGGCCTACTGCCTCCTTCCTCCCTTCACAGCCTCTGCCAGAGCCTCCCATACTTTCTCCACTGCCTCCAGCCCCAACCCCCTCTTGGCCTTCTCCCCACACAGCCCCCGTCCCCAACCCCAGCAGGGCCAATGCTCTGGGGAAAGACAACTGTGGGCCTGGCCCAGAAGAATCAAAGGTGCAGTGTGCAGCCGGCTGATTGGAGGCAGCATAGGTCTCTGATCACTGTCTTTCACTTCACTTACACGTATACTTATTGTATTAATTTGGTATGTAAGATTGGATCTCGCAAATTCTTATTAATCCTTTGCAGAATAGCTGGTAGAAATATAGTCCCAAAATGCAGATTGAAACTTTTATAATTCTTTTGAGATTCACAGATGTTTTAAGTAGTTATTGTAAGGTATATTAAATAGGTAGATTTCATTAGGTAGCCGATAAAGAGAACACCACATGCTCTTCAGGCAGGAAAAGTCTATTTACCGAACTGCTGTCTCCACCATGCATGGTGAGAAGCATGGCTGAAAAAGGAAGGGAGGGCAGGAAAGGAAGAGGTGTGACCCACCTCTGGGCCAGGATAATCACGGCCAGGGACAGAAAAAGGTGTGGCAAGGTGGGGGAAAGATGTGGCCACACTGGATCTGGATGAGACCTAGCAGAAGGAGAAGGTGACTGCTTCCAGGTCTGCCAGTTACCTAGGTAACAGATACTGGGCAGAAGCAGTCAAAAGAGAGGGAGGTGTCCCTGTGCAGACCTTACAGTTATAACCATCATAAACTCTCATTTCCATAGCAGAGTGTTATTCCAAAAATATATTTGCTTATGCATCTGTTATCAATAATTTACAAGACTTGAAACATTTAAAGTATCAAATATTACAAGAAGATCTTTGATTCATGTTGAATGGATGTGAGTAGGTTGAGCTGTTGCATACATTCCTCTGTGTGTGTGTGTGTGTGTGTGTGTGTGTGTGTGTGTGTGTGTGTGTGTGTAGGGGGCATTATGTGTATCATTGAAATCAATCCTTTTGCTGAGATATACATTATGGTGTTTCTTTGTTGGTGGTAGATTCTGATTGCTTGCCTTTACCTGATGTGCTCATTCCAGCTGAATTTTGCAATTAAAGCTTCTTATTTATTATTGAACATATAGGGCTCTGATATTGCTTTGTCTTTACTCTGCCATCTAGGATCTCCTTTTCCTCTTAAAATATTAACATTCAATATAAATTTTCCCTCCTGACTGATTTTCCTCTTTAGTTTGCATTTTGAAATAAGTATTATAAGACTTTTGATTTCTGTATTCATGAAGAAAAACCATTTTGAATTTTCTGTTTAATGTAATAATACCTGGACACATTTGTTAGCAACAAGATCTTAAAATTTCTTGTGTAGTTTTAGTTTAAAATACCCTCCTGCATGTTTTTAGTATGGAGAGACAAACACTTCCTAGTATCAATGATAACAGTTTTATTCATTAAAATATCAGATAATTCATAATTTTGAACATGTGTAGTGGCAAATGAATACATTTGCCCAGTGATTTCCTTGATAGACCCGTGCACAAAAATACCACTCATAGGGGCTGAGAAGGTGGATCAGTGGTAGACAGCTTATCTTGAATGCACGAGACCCTGGGTTTGATTCCTAAGCACCACCTAAGCAGAAAAAGCTAGAAGTGGTACTGTGGCTCAACTGGTAGAGCACTAGTCTTGAGCTGAAGAGCTGAAGTATGGCAGTCAGGCCCAGAGTTCACCACCTCCGACAAACTAAATCAATAATTAAAACTCATACTGAAGCACATTAATTTCGTAGGCTGATTACCATTTTAGTTAGGGGCAGAGTGCCAAGATATAGCAGACCTTTGTCGCAAAGTTTTAAGAAGGATGTCAACACCTAACATATACTAAAAACAAAAAGTAAAAAATTAGCTCTGACAACAACATATAGAATCGCCATTGAAAGAGAAACAAGTACTAAGAATGAAATACTTTTTATAACATTTCTTAAGAGATTCTGCCTCTACATTAATTATCATATAATGTGACCTTCAAAAATTCCATAGGTGGACCTGAGTTTTAAGGGCCCCTACAAAAACTGGAGGAGAGGATCATTAACCCAGATTTTTTAAATTGTTATTGTTAAGGTAGTGTACAGACAGATCACCATTTTATAAGTCGATAATGAGTTCGTTTCTTGTTTCACAATCTCATCACTTCCTTTGCTCCCTCTAATTTTCCCTCCAGTCCCTGTCCACAAGGGGTATAGCTCATTGTGAGCATATTATCTACAGAGTACAACTGCTGCATTTGTTTCCCTGTTCTCCTTGAATTTCTGTGGCTCCCTCAATGCCCATAAATGGATAAAGAACAGAAAAATCCATCTTGTTTCCAATTCCTGGAATTCATTTCATTATAAACATCAGTAGTTTTATGAGAGTGTCAGACTCTGTCCACACATCCTGAACACTTATACTTCCTGCACCCAGTCATAACTCCCACCGGATTCTAAGGTCCACAAAGTAATTCTTTTCACTTTCCACACAGGAAGAAGCTGAGAGTCCAAAAGATAAAGTATTTTACTGGAAATACTGAGCTGAGAATAATGGCTCATATCTGAACATAATAGTTTGAAACCAACCCAGGTTGATGTATCCATTATATGTTTATCTCCGGTTAACCAGAAGAAAGCAAGAATTGAGTGTTTCCAGTGGTAGAGCTAAAATGCCACCAGACTTGAATGGGAAAACTAAAGGATAGTTTCAATATGATGATTTTTAAATACCAATTCTGTCCCATACATAATCCAGACAGCACGCACTCTCTATGTCTCTCTCTCTCCTTAAAAAAGATGTTACTACGGAAATCCAAATAGTTTTTTTGTAAGTTTTATTTTTAGCCTTAGTGAGGTTTGACTTGATAGTTTCTATCTTGATGAACCACAACTTAGAACTTGGTATAATTATACCCATGTCTGTATTCAGAGAAACATTCTCCTAGTTAAGTCCTCCTTTTCCAGCAATGATAAGTTTTCTCTTCTTGGCCCAGTTTCTTCTTTTGGGACTCAATATCTTAGACTTTACTATCTTGCATGGTCTATACGTTCTTTGATCCAGTAGATCTCAGCCATCCTAATAAGAAGGAGTATAGGTGGTAACTACTGTACTGGACAGAACCTGGTTTGGGAAAATGTTCTAGGTTCATCATTCAGGGGCAGTTTTTAGTACTCATCCATAATCTCTTTGTCTTCAGAATTGGAAACTTGTTAGGTCCAGGAATTCAGGGGAAGCACACACTGTGTGCTATTTCATACTTTTTTTAATTTAATGACAGCTTCCACCTATTGTGTACTTTAAGCATTGTGTAAAAAGAAAGATTGCCCCAAGAGACAGAAGCACTTTAATAAATTCTGCTCACAAAACACAGGAGGAGGAAAAGAAGCTCTGAAGGAGACATATAGCATAGAAGCCTAGAAGCCTTGAGTTCTTAGAAACTCAAGCTGCCTTTTATCTTACCTTCAACAAAGAAAGTCAGAGACTGCAGTGGCTTGTAAGCTCCATTTATATTCCTGAGCATGGGGCTCCCTTCCCCTTTGCTCTTCTAATCCTTTACATCCGGGCAGGTGGGAAGATGTAACAAGAATGCTTAGAGTTTGAGCCTGGGATTAAAAACTTCATTTTGTGATCGTAAACATTCCACAACTTCTTGAATTGAACCTGAGGGGCAGACAGAAGTTAGGTAAGGAATTCAGAAACTTATAATTACTTCTTAGCTATCTAACTCATCCCTTCCCAACCCTCAGAATCATATTTCCCAACTGTGTAGACATCCTTACACTCTATTCTCCTGGAGTTTGAGTATAGGGAATCATTTGCTTCTTATGTGTACTGATTTACAAATAGAGAATTTTTTCCAAGACTCAAAATGATTTCATTGATGGGGACACTGTACAATAGTCTAAACAGGGTTTCTTCATGTGTTCATACACTAGGTAGGACTACTAAGGGCTAAATAGTAATCAAGGCTCACTTGCTGTCAGTGGTATTGCTCTGAGGAATTACTGTCAATGTTGCCCACAGTACCTAGTCCAAGGCCTTTTAGAAAGGCTCCAGACCCAAACTGCTTGAGTATCTGTGTGAGATAATCATCATTGAGCAACTATATTCCATGGTTTGTGAGACATTCACTTCTGTGAGCATATGCATATGAGGGCTCAAGAAGAGAGTTACTTGGAAGAAAAGTCCTAGGATGCAAAATGTCCACTAGAACAATGGAAACCCATAGTTTGGCATGCTTAATGTTTTAACCTGTGCACTGAACTAACAGGAAAAAAAGACACACTAAGAAATCTGCCACTTATACCAAATAAAGAGATATGGTGAAAGTCAGAGAAACGATATTGATTTCATGGTAGTCATGACAAACAATACCTTAGCACACCCTCAGAATACTAATCCATACTTTTCTATTCACCCATGTTACTAGGTGTGAGTTGTATTTAGAAGTTCTCAGGGACTTCAGAACTGGAAGATCTAGGGGAGAGCCTAAGATTGGTCTGCTATTTGGGACATAAAATAACTAGTTTGATGATAGCCCTTAGTAGTGTCCTACAAATATGTGCATTTACCTAGTACATTTGATAAGTATCCCCTCACTGAATTATCTTTGGTTGGCTCACTTGCTGACATAGCAGCTGTCTGGTAGCTCCACTGTGACATCACTTTATTCTGCTGAACCAGAAATGGAAAAGGAGAGACTGACCACAACAGATTTACATCTTTCTCAATGAGCAGTGAATGGCAGGGGAGTATTTAAGATGCTTCCCGTGTTCTCAGTTAGCTAGTACCACCTTGGATTCCAGCTCAAATCTTGATAAGCAGATAAAGAACTTACATGAGATTGTTGTGCCAGATTCACAGCTAGAGATGTAGATGAGAATGTGGAAGGGTTTGGTGTGAAAGCCACAGGTTGATATGAAGCACAATTCAAAGGATGTGGAGATGAAGCAAGCTACCTGGAGGGAAAAGGAGAGGCAGCTGAAGCTGATGAGTACCTAGAGAGAGAAGACAGAGCAAGTTTGAGGCCAACTGGACATCAAAGTAACCCATCTGAATTACAAGAGTCTGACTATCCAGAGCCACAGAGAGAGGTCGGAAGACCAGCAAGTGATCTTGACCATTTCTAGGGAGCTCCCAGAATGCCAGGGTAAGAATTGGTAGCTTCCCACTGCTGCTGAGCACATCTCAGATGCCTTGTTACCATGATAATTGACACTGGAAAGGAGCAGCGAGAGTTGTATGAGGTGATTGCAGCTCACTATATGGAGCCAGTTCTGCAGCATTATGGAGTGTGGTCTCTCAGGATGCTTCGGGCAAAGATCCTATAGCTAATGGCAAAGATCCTATAGCTAATGTCAAAGAATGCAATCTACTTGGAGTAGACATTTATACAGGTACGTGCCTAAACACAACAAGCTGATAATGAGCTGCTAGAGGTAGTTCCCTAAAGATCTAACAACCAAAACAAGAGGCAAACGCAGAGCTCTGCACTACATCACTCCATCATGCCAATTGCTTCTACCCTAGTATTGGGTACCCAGTTTGCACACCCATGACCTTGTTACCCTGATTGTGTCCTAAAATCTTCACAGTTTTTATCTTTCAGTTTAACTATGCTTCCTTGTCCCTGCTAAACTGTTCTGGAAGCAAATGTCCCCCATAAACAGGATGGAGATGCAATCCGAATATCAGATAAAATAGATTTCAAAGTAAAATTAGTGAGTAGAGATAAGGAAGGTCACTATATACTAATTAAGGGATTTCTCCCTCAGGAGGATTTTACAATTCTAAATATCAATTCACCAAACAAAGGAGCACCAAAATTTATCCAAGAAAAACTACTTTCCCTCAAATCGCACTTAGATGCAAAGACATTAATGGTTGGGAATTTTAACCCACCACTTTCCAAACTAGATGGATCAACTTGGCAAAATCTCAACAGAGAAACCGCAGATCTAAACAACTGCATAGACCAATTAGATTTAACACACATCTACTGCATATTTCACCCAACAGCATCAGAATATACATTTTCTCAGCAACACATGGAACATTTCCCAAAATAGACCACATTTTAGGCCACAAAGCAAACTTGTCTAAATTCAGAAACATTGAAGTTATACCTTGTTATACCTTGCATTCTCTCAGACCACAAGGGAGTAAAATTAGAACTCAACACTAAAAGCCAGCAAATAAAGTCCTATAACACATGGAGGCTGAATAACACACTGCTGAATCACAAGTGGGTCATGGAAGAGATTAGAAAGGAAATTCAAATGCTCATTATATTCAACAAAAATCAAGACAAAAATTACCAGCTCCTCTGGGACACAGCAAAGGCAATAATCAGGGGAAAGTTTATAGCTTTGAGTTCCTACATCAACATATTGGAAAGATCTGAAACCAACAACTTAATGAGACAACTCAGCCTCCTTGAAAAAGAGCAGCAAGATACACCCCAATACAGTAGACAAAAAGAAATAGTTAAAATTAACTCAGAATTTAATGAATTAGAATCCAAAAAACAAAAACAAAAAATCAACAAAACAGAGTTGCTTCTTCGAAAAACTTAACAAAATTGACAGACTTTTAGCAAATCTTATGAGAAAAAGAAGAGAACACACCAAAATAAATAAACTCAGAGATGAGAATTGAAATATCAGCAGAGAAACAACCAAGATTCAGAATGTTATAAGGTAATACTTCTCAAAACTATATGATAATAAGTTTGAGAACTTGGCAGAAATATTTACATGCTGAAACTAAACCAAGATGAGTTAAACCATCTTAACAGGCCCATATCAAGCATTGAAGTACAGCAATAAGAGACCTCCCATCTAAGAAAAGCCCAGGACCAGATGGTTTTACAGCAGAATTCTACAAGGCATTCAAAGCAGAGCTCACAACAATACTCCTCCAACTCTTCAATGAAATTGAAATAGAAGGTTCACTACCAAACTCATTCTATAAAGCCATCATAACCCTCATCTCCAAAACAGGCAGGGACTCATCAAAGAAAAAGAACTATAGACCCATTTCGTTGATGAACATTGAGGCAAAACTTCTTAACAAAATTTTGTCCAATTGACTTCAACAATTCATCCAAAAAATCATACACCGCGATCAAACAGGATTCATTTCAGGGATGCAAAGCTGGTTCAATATACGCAAATCAATTAATATGATTCATCACATCAACAGGAGCAAGGATAAGAACCCCATGGTTATCTCAATAGATGCAGGAAATGCATTTGACAAGATCCAACAGCCCATTATGATGAAGGTTCTGGAAAAATTAGAAATCTATGGAACATTCCTCAATACAATAAAGGCTGTAAATAACAAACTTACAGCCAGCATTATACTTAATGGTGAAAAACTAAAGCCATTTCCTTTTAAGTCAGAACCAAGTCAAGGAATGTCCACTCTCTCCAATTCTCTTCAATCTAGTATTTGAATGCCTAGATTCAGTGAGAGACAAAAGCAAACATAAAGGAGATCCAACTAGGGAAAGAAAAAGTAAAACTCTCCCTCTTTGCAGATGACATTGTCTTATAGTTAAAGAATCCCAGAGACTCCACTCCTAAATTACTCAAGTTGATTCAAAACATTGGCAAATTAGCAGGGTATAAAAGTAACCCTCAAAAATCCATGGCTTTTCTGTATGCCAACAATGAGAAAAGTTTGGCTGAAATTAGGAAAGAAACACCATTCGTAATAACTCCACAAATCATATAGTACCTAGGAATTAACTTACCCAAAGAAGTGAAGGACCTCTATGCTGAAAACTTTAAAAACTTGAAATAGGAAATCAAAACAGAATTTAGAACGTGGCAAAATCTCCCATGCTCCTGGACTGGAAAGATCAACATCATGAAAATGGCAATAATTCTCAAGGATATCTACAAATTCAATGTGATACCTGTCAATATTCCAACCTCATTCTTCAAAGAAATTGAAGTGGCAATCCAAAAATCCATAAGGAACAATAAAAGACACCAAATAGCAAAAACGATGCTCAACAGAAAGTACAATGCTGGAGGAATATCAATACCTAATTTCAAACTCAACTACAAAGCCATTATGATCAAAACAGCTTGGTACTGGCAAAGAATAGACCTCAGGACCACTGGAATAGAATTGGAAACCCCGAAATGAACCTACAGACCTACAGTCATCTAATCTTTGATAAGGGAGCTAAAAAAATAGAATGGAAGAAAGGCAGCCTCTTCGGTAAATGGCGCAGGCAAAATTGGTTAAGTACTTGTAGAAAACTAAAGTTAGATCCTGATATATCACCCTGAACCAGATTCAACTCCAAATAGATCAAAGACTTCGGAATCAAAGCAGACACTCTGAAAACAGCACATGATGGAATAGAAGAAACCATAGGTCTCCTTGGCACAGGCCGAAATTTTCTTAATAGAGACCCAGAAACACAACAAATCAAAGAAAGGTTGGATAAATGGGACTGCATGAAATTGCAGAGCTTCTGCATGGCAAAGGACATAGCTAGCAAGATCAATAGAAAGCCCACATATTGGGAGTAGATCTTCACTAGCCATACAACGGACAAAGGGCTCATATCTAAATTATACCTGGAACTCAAAAAATTAAGTGTCCTAACAACAAATCTTCAAAGAAACAACTGCCCAATAAATAAGTGGGCTAGAAACTTGAAGAGAAACTTCTCTGAAGAGGAAAGAAGGATGGCCAATAGACACATGAGAAATGCTCATCCTCACTACCCATAAAAGATATGCAAATCAAAACACCTTTGAGATACCACCTCACTCCAGTTAGAATGGCAAAAATCAAGAACTGCAATAACATCAAATATAGTGAAAGCAGGGGTTATACTGTGGGGGAGGGACATACAAAGCAACAAAGAGATAATCTTATAAAAGCGTTAGAAACACATGCATGAAAGAAAAAAACATTAAAATACATATCTAAGGGTTCATTTTCCTGACATCACATTATCTGACCTTTTCCGCTTGACTCATACATATACTAGATATTGCAAATAAGGGAAACCATGGGACCTATGTTTCTTTGGGCCTGGCTTACTTCACTTAATATAATTTTTTCCTGCTGGAGGGGATGTGTACAGAAGGGAACCTTACTGCATTGTTGGTGGGAGTGTAAACTTGTTCAACCACTTTGGAAAGCAGTATGGAGGTTCCTCAAAAGACTCCACATAGAGCTCCCCTATGACCCAGCAATCCCACTTTTGGGCATTTACCCAAATGTTTACAAACAAGACCACACTAAAGCTACCAGCACAACTATGTTTATTGCAACATTATTTACTATAGCTAAGATCTGGAACCAACCCAGATGCCCCTCCGTAGATGAATGGATCAGGAAAATGTGGTATACATACACAATGGAATTCTATGACTCCATCAGAAAGAATGACATTGCCCCATTTGTTAGGAAATGTAAAGTCTTGGAAAAAATTTTATTAAGTGAAGTAAGCCAAGCCCAAAGAAAGAAAGGTCCCATGGTTTCCCTTATTTGCAGTATCTAGTATATGTGTGAGTGAAGCAGAAAAAGTCAGATAAGTTCATGTTAGGGAAATGAACCCTAGGATATGTATTCAAATGTTTTTTCTTTTTTCTTTCATGCGATTTTTTCTAACACATTGATAAGATCATTTCTTTGTTACTATGTATCTCCCTCCCCCAAAGTATAACCCCTGCTTTCACTGTATTTGATGTCGGTATAATTTGTGGAGGAGAAAGGGAAAAACAAATTGTTTAAATATGGACACAGGTGGACCCATTGCAACAATGAGATGTACAAGTCGTTATGTCGAAAACGAACTTTACAACTTTGTTGTGGCATGGGGGCGGCGGGAGGGGGAGCTGGGAGTATTGGGTGAGGGGGGCAAGTGGAGGATGGGAAGGGATGGGCAGGGGAAATAAAGGAGGAGGCTACAAAGCTTGATAAGAAATGTACTCATTATTTTGCCCATGTAATTGTAACCCCTCTGTACAGTATTTTCACAATAAAAAAATAAAAATTATATATCCCATTAAAAAAAAGAAATGTACTCATTGGTGCTGGGAAGGTGGCTCAGTGGTAGAGCACTTGCCTTGCATGCATGAGGCCCTTGGTTCAATTCCTCAGCACCACTTAAGCAAAAAGAAAAAAAGCTGGAAGTGGGGCTGGGGCTCAAGTGGTAGAGCAGTAGCCTTGAGATGAAGAGCTGAGGGACAGCGTCCAAGCCCAGAGTTCAGGCCCCACGACCAGACACCCTCCCCCCCAAAAAGCTATGTACTCATTATCTTGGCCATGTAATTGTAACCCTTTTGTACAGTATTTTCACACACAAAGAAGATGTAACTTATTCAATTTGGAATATAGTGAATGAGGAGATGAAGAGAAATAGTTTGGAGTAAATATGTTCAAATACTTTATAACTTAGTATGATCACATAATAAAATTTAAGTATAAAAATAGGGTGATTTAATTAATAACAGGAATAAAATTTAACAAGCTACAGTAAGTGGACATATGTGTATAACACAATTAAAAATACTTTGTTAAATTAAAATTTCTAATAAAAAGACAAAAATTCATTCCAGTTGTTATAGATTCATATGTTAATTTCTTTTTCTTAAGTTAATTCCTTGACAAAGTAAAAGGAGAAATATATTTTGCTCATTTAGAAAGACAATCTTGTCCAATTAGCATTAAAGTATTCTAGTTAATTACTGTCAATGTGAAGTTGTTCCATCAACTTAATTATTATATTAGAATATTTTCAATGCATTCTTCAAAATATTATCTCTATAGGTATATACTTTTGCTATTTATTGAATATGTTTTCTTACTTAATTGCTATATGCCATTTTCTGACTGTAGTTTGGTGTATGCAAGTAGGATATATTATACCTGATCTGGAAATCAATTATTCAAACAGGTTTTTTCAAATAAAAAATGCTTATAGTGAAATAAAGAGGTAAATCCAAATTATGTATATTTGAAGACAATGCTTGGTTAGTCCTCTTCTCACATTACCCATTCCCTTCTTGAGAATAATATGCATTGTAAGGAAATGTTTAGAATGTTTTGGAGAAATAGTTTGACTTTAAACCAGTGATTTACTTTATGCTTCATTTTGTTTACTTTATATCCAGAAAAGCTAAATTCTTTTTTTATATTATTTTTTATTGTGAAAATACTGTACAGAGGGGTTACAATTACATGGGCAAGATAAAGAGTACATTTCTTATCAAGCATCGTAGCCGCACCTTTGTTTCCCCTTCCCATCCCTTCTCATCCTCCCCCCACCCCCCTGCACAATCCTCCCCGCTCTCCCCCCCCCCCCCCCCGCCAACCTGCACCAAAGTTGTAAAGTTCATTTTCTACATAACGACTTGTACATATCATTGTTGCAATGGGTCCACCTGTATCCATATTTAAACGATTTGTTTTTTCCCTTCCCATCCACAAATTATACCGACATCAAATACAGTGAACGCAGAAATGCTACATTCTTACCTTATCATTTTCCTTAGGCTTTATACTCAGGTTTAATCGCTGATAGGTTACAGATAAAGGTGACACTTTTTAAAAGTGGCTAAATTTAGGCTGAGGAATCTAGGTACAAGTATTCTCATGCAGATAGGCTTCATCAGTCATGAGACCATGATATCAAAATGTTAACCTCTGCTTACTGGTGTCATGCTTATGAGATTCTGTGAATTATAAACAGTGATTATGAGCATTTGTTTTGTAAACAACATCATTTCATGTGTTAGGAACTGAAGTGAGACATTATACTCAGAAATAAATTGAAGGAGAAATCCAAAATTAGTTAACCATATACACTTAACAAAATTTTTTAAAAATGCAAGCTAAAGGAAATCATTTATGAAAGAAATCAACATTTACAATAAATACAGAATCAGTATGACTGATTTTTTTTATCCAGGTTGCAATAAGGCTTGCATGATGACTTTTCTGATTATATGTTTAGTTAGGTCCTGATATTTAGTTGGAGAAGTTCTGTTCTCTCATATATTCGTTTGTCAGATCAAAGAGTAAATGAATTCCATGCCAGAGCCAGCATCCATAATAATGTTATAGTTGTACCCTGCTACTTTGCCAACCTTTCAAATCAGTTCAAGTATCTTGGGTCTTTTCTCGAACTCACTAAATAGGCATGCAATTTTGTCAGCACTAGAAATATTTTGACCACCATTTATTAAAATTGTATTTTCCAGAAGCTACTATTCTCTCTTTTCATGAGATTTTTTTACTTTCATTTATATAATGTGCTTATGTTTGCCTTTAGATAACCTATGTTCAGTCTTCTACAAACAGTGTAATTTAGAGTAGGTTTATATTAGGAACACTCATGTAAACTGCTCAGATTCTATTACTTGCATATTTTGTGCTTCTTAAATCAAATATATATATATATATATATATATTTATAATATATATAATTGGTAAATCAATTATATATATATATATATTAGTTGTCAATATGGATACTATTGGACTTATTCATTGCATTTATGAATATGTTAAGTATGTCATGATTTTTGTGATTTAATACTGTAGCATTTTTTTTAAAATATGTGCAGATCTTACTTCATATACAGTTACATTTGTTTTAAAATTGTTTTAAACAATTTGATCCTTTCAAGGGACTTGCTATATTAGGATCACCCAGATGAACTTAATTACAAATTAAAACAAACTTATTTCTGAGAGACAGTTATCCTTATAGCTCTAATCAAATTAACATATATTTGAGGTTTTTGTATTTTTAAAAAACTGTACATAACATGTTTTTGTTCCTGGGGAAGTTCCACTTTCTTGGTTGTTTTTCCAGCTATGGTGACTTCAACATATGTGGGCATTTTATTTCAATTGTTTTGTGTTTATATTTTGTTTCATATAAGAGAAAGTACAAATAGAATCAGTGATTTAGAAGTTTTTCAAATAGAATTCTAAGAGAGACACTTGAATTTTTATGACAACTGTGAATGGGCAGGTCTTAATGGAGGACTAGCAAAATAACAGAGACATTGATGGATGTGAGTTGAATTCTTCCTCCATTTGCCTCACTATTTCCAATGATATTACTTCAAAGTCTTTAGTGAAAAGAAAATAATTTTGTCTGTATGTACTCAGAATTTTTGGTTTAGTAAAAGGCGGAAAATTTGTACAATCTGAAGAAAAACCAGAGTATTTTTTGGGTGGACACACTACACATTCATATTAGATTTTAACACTAAAATCTTTTTTCCTTAGTTTAAAAACACAGTTGTGAATTTATAATGTTAAAATAGCACCTAATTATTTATATGAAATTGTCCAAACTATTTTCACTTCACACTATATGCATTATAGAGTGTAATAATACTGTGTAAGATAGTATGTAATAATTGACTTTGTGCAAAGTTAATGATAGTGGATATTTGTGAGATACTGAGTAATAGTAAAAATTATATTTGAATCTATTAAAAATCCCAGTTACATCTAAAAATAACTCATAGTTATAAATTAATGCTGAAAAAATAAGTTTGTTTATTGGAAAAAGCCAGAAGTTTCAATAAGCTTGCTTTTTTAAAATTGACTTGGATCTGGGCTTTGGTGCCTCATGCTTGTAATCCTATCTACTCATGACTCTGAGATCTGAGGATAGTGGTTGAAATCTAGATGGACAAAAAATTTGTGAGACTCTTATCTCCAATAAACGTCCTAAAAACCAGTAATGGCACTGTGGCTCAAGTGGTACAGTGCTAGCCTTGAGCTGAAGAGCTGAGCGACAGTGCCCAGGCCCAGAGTTCAAACCCCACGACTGACAAAAAAAATTGGCATGGAGTTTTACTTTATAATTTCATGATTTTTAATGAATGTTTGTTCAGTGAAAATATCACTGGTTTTTATATTTTGTATTGGCATAAAATGAGCCTACTATTGCCTTAAAGTAATCAGAAAAACTCTCTGATTCTATGACAGCATAAATTTTGTGGGTAATGGTTAAGACCAAATTGCTTTTTTGAAAAAAAAATTATGTCACACCCCAAAAAAGAGGAACAAATGAAAATATAAGGGAAAAACTTACTCTGTAAATCTTGATGGACTAATAGTCTGTCAGTTTGTTTTAACTATTAATCAAAAATTAAAGTAATACTAGGTAATATTAACCAATTTAAATTTCTTCATCCTTGTCATTTAAAATATACTTTAAAAAGAAATTCAACAGATGAGTAATAGATGAGTTTTGAAATTTTGTAGTTTAATAGAGCTCTGAGTTGTGGATATAGGACATTCATCTAAGTGACTAAATATGTAAATTAAATCCCATAAAGTATATTCCTTCAATTTTCTGGCTAAAGTGTTCTACAATCTAGGTAATTTTAAAAGAAATATTGTATGTTGTTTCCTTGGTGACAACGTAATTGGAAGACTAAAAGTTTTCCTATAGCATGGCCAACTTAAACAGGGTGAATGTATTAGGGTTGGCATGTAAAACTTTTGGGACAGCTTTAATGTTTGAATCTTGGATAGGATTTGATTGGGAATTGTGGCAGACCTTCCTGGTTTGAGAAGAAAAAATGACAGGCCATACTAAAAACTTTTATCTGCTACATTGTTATATTAGTTTTTTCAAACACACACATACACACATACATGCAGAGAGATACACACATTTGTAGTATAAAGACCCACTCCATCTGCAAGAAAATATTTTAATAAGATTTCCAGAAAATATTTAGTCTGCTGAGATCTAATTAGAATTTATAGAAATATCTAGTTGCTTCCACCCCTGGACATGTCATTATCATTGGTGAAGATGTTGCCATTTGAATTTAGAATGCCCCAGAAAGACCTATGTGTTAAAGAAAAATGACTTTCTATTTCTTATCAGACTCTGGAGAGTACCTGAATAGTTCTTCTGAGATTAAGTTCTTCAATGTGAAATCTATGAGAACATAGACTCTCGTCTACTTTCTTCTTTCATCTTTTAATCATTCTAGGTCAAAACCTTTTCCCTTTGATATACTCCCCACATTGATATGGTCTTGTCACATGCCCCAAAGCAATAAAACCAACTAAACATACACTGAAACTTCAAACTTGTAAATCTGAGTAAGACTTTCTGTTTAATAAATGGACAATATCACTTATTATGGTAGGTTATAAAGCTAACACAAATCTAGTCTTTCTAACAATGTAGAATATATTAACTTGTGCTTCATTATAAAATATTTAACTTCATGTTTTATTTTATGTTCTAGTTTCTGTTGATCCCAGGGCTTAAACTCAGGGCCCGGATGGTGTTTTCGTGTTATAGGCCAGTGCTCTACATACAATCTGAACTGGAATTCCATTTGCCCTGGTGGTTAATTGGAGATAAGAATCTAATGAACTTTTACTCAGATTAGCTTTGAACTGTGATCTTCAGATCTCAGCCTCTTAACTAGCTCAGATTACACCCTTGAACCACCAGTGCCTAGCCATGTTGCATATTTTGTGCAATTCCAATTTTCAGCATCATATAGATGCTCCTACTGCAAAAAAAAAAATTACCCCTGTTTTCACTGTATTTGATGTTAGTATAATTTGTGGAGGGGAAGGGAAAAACCAAATTGTTTAAATAGGGATATAAGTGGACCTACTGCATCAATGAGATGTACAAGATGTTATGTATAAAAACGAACTTAACAATTTTGGCTTGGGTTTGGGGGAAGTTCGGGAGGGGAAGATGGACAGGGATGGTAAGGGGAAACAAAGGAGGAGGTAAAAATGCTTGATAAGAAATGTACTCATTATGGGGCTGGGAAGGTGTCTCAGAGGTAAAGCACTTGTCTTGCATGCATGAGGCCCTGGGTTTGATTCCTCAGCACCACATAAGCAAAAAAAAAGCCAAAAATGTTGCTGTGGCTCAAGTGGTAGAGCACTAGCTTTGAGCTGAAGAACTGAGGGACAACACCCAGGCCCAGAGTTCAGGCCCCACGACTGGACCCCTGCCATCCCCCCCAAAAAAAGAAATGTACTCATTTTCTTGCCCATGTAATTGTAACCTCTCTGTAGGATATTTTTACAATAAAAAAACTTAAAACATACTAAGGATATTTGTAAAGTATATAATGAAGAATTTTCATTGTTTACAAAATCTATGCTAAACTATATATATTTTAATGGACATTACCTGCAACCAGTTTGATGTAGTTTAATACTTGTCACACCAACTTTCTCTATAGTCTATTGGAGATTTAATTGTTCATGTATGTATGTATATGTATATTTATATGTATATGTATAAGTATCTATCTATATATGTTCCAATGTGGATCGTCAGAATTGAAACTTTGCTTTGTTTTGCTGTACAGCAGTTAAACCTGGTCAGCTCATTCTGTGGCAATATTTGTGTTCATTCTAATCATTCCTTTATTTACCACACCATCAGCCTTCTAAAATCAGCTTCATCTCCTGGAAAAATTACCAATCAGTCCAACCAATATACACCCAGAGCGTTTTAATAAAGCAAGCTTTAATGAAGGAAGATAACATGAAGAGACAACTACAGAATTTCTACAGAGACCTGACATCTTTCACATTTCTGCCTTCCTCCTCATACTTAAGAAAGCATTGATGAACACTATAAATATACTGCATTTATAACTTAAGGATCAGTGTTTTTTTTTTCCAAACTGAAGCCTTCTTTTCCATGATTTTTGACATAAACTTTTAGGGGATTTTTTTTATTGTGATGGGATTTCATCTAAAACAAAGCCATGTATATCAAGAAAGTCAATGTTTTCAACTTAGAGTACTAAACAAAAGAGGGAGAAAATTATGGTTAGCTATATATGTTAAGCACAAATATAGGCAATATCAAGATATTTTGAAATTGCATACTTTTACTGGATAAAGTTGCTCAAACCTATATTATCTACTTGGAAAACAGAGATTAGAGAATTCCAGCTCCAAGCAAGCCCAAACACAAAATGAAGTTTCAGATACTCTAACCATTTGCTGGGTGCAATGTTTTATGTTTGTGTTAGGAGGACCACAGTCCAAGAATACCTAGGCATAGTGATACTGCCTCAAAATAAGCAATCCAATTATAATCTGCAGATATGGTAGTAGTAGAGATGCTGTTTCACAAGTATAGGGTTTGGGGTTCAATCCTCCAGTTCCCCTAGAAATTTAAGTGTGTGCCAGGGTAAGAATTTGGCATGTCTAAGGTCAAGATTTCACACTCATTTAACAAGCTCTAATAAAGCCTTTACTTTTTTTGCTATTTTTAAAAAGTATAACCATAACTTCCGTGCCACAAACAAATGATTTCCTATTAGAGATTTTCTTTCATCCATTAAGTAATATGTTATGTGTTGGATACTGTCCCACTGAAATCATACTAAAGATCAAAAACCTATTGTCTTAGAAAGTGACTGCATGTGGAAAAAGAATCTCAATGGTAGCATTGAAGTTGAAGTCTCCTCCAAGAGAAGCAGAAGGTCTTGAATAGGCCAAGGAAAGAGGACTCAGAAGAAGCAAACTCTGATCTTGGAGTTTTAGTTTCACCAACTCAGAGGACATGTATTTACAGTGTTAATGCACTCAAGCTGTGGTCGTTTATTATTACAATTACTAGCAAACGTGTATTCTATAAGACATGAAAAGTCATTGACTCTTGGGGTCCATGACTCATCTCTATAATGTTAGTGATTAAGAAAGATGAGACTTGGGGGATAATGGTTTTCTGTCTGGTAGGAAAGTTCATGAGGTTCTATCTCCAATTAACTACAAAAATTTCTGGGCTGGGACATGGTTCAAATGGTAGAGTGACTACTGTTAGCAAACTGAGCATGAGTTATGTTCAAGCCCCAAATTGGGAGAAAGAAAAAGTCCTTAGAAAACTACTATGAGAAACAGAATTATGAATAGGAAAGCAGAAACAAAAGAAATAAACTTATTGATACAAAGAAAGCTTCCTAATATGAAATATGACACAAACTATAATATTTAGGGTTTTCCTTCCTATGTAGTAAAACTAAATGATATTTTGACTTGACAAAACTAAAATGTAAAACTGTACGCAATAAATAGTCGCATAACTTTTATGTTTCCATAATTTAACTTGTTTTCCTACAAATTTATAGAATACTGTAGCTATGGAAAAATCAATAAATGTTTCATTTTCATATAGGATTACATGTCCTTGCAAGTGTTGTCTAAAATTGTTCTATACTGAAATGATCGTCATTGATATCTTTCTCAAGATTCCAAATGTTTAAACTTTCAGCTGACCTTCCACAAAACTCATACCCCAAATACAAATTTTTAGTTTGTTCATGCAATCAAAAGAATATAAACATATGTTTCAAAATGTTAATTACGTTTATCTGCTGTCGTTAATGTAATAAAACTAATAGAATTAAGTATATACCCTGAGAGAAGACACTTCCTTCTAAATACAGACTGGCAGGCACACACACACACACACACACACACACACACACACACACACATTTACCACTTTCACTCAGGTTAGGTTCCTGACATTGGGTATCAGACAATGATCTAATAATCAATCTTCCTGCCCAGACATAAAATACATTCCTAATACCACACATACAAAAACACCAGAAATTCAAAATAATGAGAACATTTAACAGAACCAACCAGCTCTCGAGCCATCTACTCCCTGATTTCATTTATTCATGATGATGCATTTTTCATATCACAATTAAAAATAATTTTGAGTCTCTCTGATTAGCAGCCAAAAAATGTTATTATATAATAGAAAATATAGGTAAAATTACCTGTCTGTAGGTAATCTTTAATATATCTTAACAAAGACTTCTTTTTAGAGTCTGATTTTGGCATTTTGCCCTAATTACTCATATTAAATTACAAAGGACACGCCATATTCCTTAATTCATTTTTCGTAAAGGTTATGCTATGGAATTGATTCTGATTTGTTTGCTTATTCTAAAGTAAATTTTCTCAACAACTTGAATTATTTTTTCTGTTACTCCTAAGCAATTTGAAATATCAAATAAAACTGGAAATTCCCTTCAGCAATGATTTGTGAATGGCATTAATGTTTGTGGAGGGATGCAGGAATTTAATTATCTAGAGTGCCTTAAAAATGGCACTGTTGGGGCTGGGAAGGTGTATCAATTGTAGAGTGCTTGCCATGCATGCATGAGGCCCTGGGTTTGATTCCTCAGCACCACATAAGCAAAAAGAAAAAAAGCCAGAAGTGGCACTGTGGCTCAAGTGGTAGAGCACTAGCCTTGAGCTGAAGAGCTGAGGGACAGCGCCCAGGCTCAGAGTTCGGGCCCCACGACCGAACCCCCCCCAAAAATGGCACTGTTATTCAAAAGGCTGATCGTTTAGTCATCTTTTAAAGTGTGGTCTTCTTATTTCATCTAAGAAGCTAAAAGTATGCTTTTCATACTTTTTTTTCATACATTCTTGCCTGCAAAACAGTAGAATTATTTCCTTTGTACAGTTGATGTCCAGCTGCGAATGTATTGAAACCTACAAACAACTGCACAGCTGTGTTAGCTGCTCTACATTTTGAAATTTTCTTCCAATAGCCATTCAGATTTGAGCCCAAATTCATGGGATAGTCACATAATCCACAATTACAAAGAACCAAAATATACAAAGACCACATGCAAAATGAAGTTCAATTTTTTTCTCTTGTTTCCTTTTTTCTTATTGTCTTTTAAGGAGCTAGGGGCTGTTTATTTCTCATTATTGTAAATGTGACTTAAATAAATTTACCAGATTTTTCAAATAAAATAAAGTGATATTTAGTCACAAAATACAGCTAAGCATTTGCGTGATTTTTTTAAATTCTAGTCCTGTTCTCAGTTATCTTCAAAAAACAGAGATGAGCCAATCATGTGTGTAAATCGACACGTATCAAGAACACAGAACTCTAATTTCTATATCAACTTCACCTAGAAAAGAAAATTATCATTGTTTCATGTCTTAAGTAATCTACTTAAAACAAGTTTTATTAATTTTATCAATAAATTTCATAATCTATGGAATTGATGCATTGCATAATTATTTGATTGCTCATTTCCACTGAATTAATATTACATGTAGTTTACTTTTTTACATGTGAAATAATGACATTCTTGAGGATAAAAATGCCTGTTTTTCATTTTGGTTGCCAAAATGGAAATATTAGGCATTTTGAAAATTTAACTTTAAATCTAAGCCTATAAATTTCAGTAGGACTTGAATTGTGTTACTTACAATTTTCATATTAAAATAAAAAGCATTATTAAATAGAAAGCAAAATTATGTTATCACACCTTAATCCCTGAATTAACTTTATGATAAAAAACAATTATATTTATATAACAAGATATACATATGCAAACAAACTATGAGATATGGAAACAGAAAACTTTTTGTTTTTTGTTTATTGTTTATACTTTGTGATAATTCTCTCTTATTTACCTTATGCCTGGTATATTTATTGTACATCTTCAGGAAGGTGAGGGGTGGGCACAGAGCTTTAGGGAAAAGAGTGAAAAATTGCACATTGATGAAAGTGAACTATTTAACACATGGGTGGGGACAGGAGGGTGGGACTGGAAACAAGTGAGGGAACTGAAGACATTTCACAAAAGGAAATGTACTCTTTACCTGACTCATGTAATTGTAATCCATCTATAAATCACCTTAATAAGAACAGCAGAGTAAATTTATTTTAAAAAGGCAAAATAATGTTGTTTCTTAGAATCCTAGAAGTTTGTTTTGTTCACTGGTTTTAGCTGGTTGAGACTATCTCTGAAAATAGCTAGGTTGACATTCATTGGGCAAATATGTGAGCTTCTAGTAGATAAATGTCAATTATGATTGTACATTTTTAAGACTCTAATTCATTTATTTCTTTAATCTACTTTGTATTATTTCTGTTTACCAGTTTTTGGCTTGGCTTGTTCCTGTTTTTCAAAGACCTAGTTCCACATCATTAGTGCTGATTCAAGATGGTTCTAATTTGTTGATATGCATACTCAAAGACATAAATTTTCCTCTGAGTACTGCCGGTGTTTTTGTGTCCCAGAGGTGGTAGTATTTTGTATGTTTGCTTCTACTGAATTCCATAAACGTTGCAACTTCCCTTCATATCTCTTCAGTGACTCGCTGATGATTTATCAATGTGTTATTCAGTCTGTGAGTTTCAGAATTTTCTGTGATGACTTTTGATGTCAAGATCTGATTTGGTCCCATCGTGGTCTGACAAGATGTAAAGAGTAATTTCATTTTTGTTTTTGAATTTTCATAGACTTTCCTTGTGATCTAAGATATGATCTATTTTGGAGAATGTTCCATGGGCTTCTGAGAGGAATATGTATTGTGAAGCTGTTAGGTGAAATAGTCTGTAGATATCTGTTAGGTATAGCTTGTCAATGCAGTTATTTAGCTCTGAAGTTTTTCGGTAAGTTTTTACCTGGGTGGCCTGTCCAGAGGTAAAAATGATGTGTTCAAGCAACCAACAATGTATTTGGATGTATGCATGTTTTTAGGGTAAGTAGTATTTGTCTGATGAATTTGGGATCTCTAGGATTCAAGGCATTGATAATTAAAATTGTTATATCCCTCTGATGGAGAGTTTTCTTTATGAATATTTAATATCGTTCTTTGTCTCTTTTTACTTTCATACCACTTTTAATTTAAAGCATATTTTATCTAATATTAGTATAGCTATTCTGACCTGTTTATGAGGTCCATTTTTAATTTGTAAAGATCATGTACAGAAGGGTTATCATTACATAAGTCAAATAATGAGCACATTTCTTTTTGAACAGTGTCACCTCTTCCCTCATATCCTCCCAGTTTTTCCCTTTCAACCTCCCTCCCCCATAAGTTGTATAGTTCATTTACAATGTAGTGTCTATTGAGTAGCACTGCTGTATTTGTTAACCCTGTGTCTCACCACCTCTGTGTTCCCCATTGCGCTTTCCAAACTTACATATGAGACAAAAGGTGCAGAAATATAAAATATACAGCATCAGAACACAGAAGGAAAAAGCAAAATAATAAAAAAAACTCTCATTGTCATTTCTTGGAGATTATTTTAATGAACATTATTATATATGATGATATTCTTATAGCTTTTTACCTTTGGTGATCTTCTCAAAAAGGCATCCTCCTTTGACCTCACTGTATAAATGTTTAGAATCCCTTATAATTTATCATGTGCAAGTGTAATGTTTTCTCTTTTACCATCCAAGTGTTTTTACTTTTAGAATTAGAGGCACATTCTAATACAACAAATGAGAGAAATCAGGCAACTTATATTTCTTTGAGTCTGTCTTCCTTCACTTAATATAAGTTTGGTCCAAGTCTTTCCATTTCCTTATGAATGGTGTAATAGAATTTTCTGGGTAAATAGAATTGCATCATACTGAAGATTTTCTTCATGCCAAAGGAAAAAGTTAGCAGGATATATAGAAAGAGAACAGAATGGAAGAAGATTTTTACTAGCTAAGCATCAGACAATTGGTTTCATAATTAACCCATATTTAGAGATCAAAAAGTTAAACCCAACAAAAATAAACCCTCAAATAAACAAGAACCCAATTAATATATGGGATAATACTTCTTAGAAGAAGAAGTAAGATAGACAAATAGACACATCTCTCTCCATAAAAGAAATGCAAATCAAATAACACTGAGATTCATCTCACCCCTGTTACAATGTCATTATGAAAAAATGAACAATCACAGTTATTGATAAATGTGACCCAAAGGAAACTCTCTTACCTTGTTGTTGGGAATGTAATCTTTTTCAGTCCCTTTGGAAAACACCATGGAAAATGCTCAGAGAACTGAATAGAGAGCTACCTATGATCCAGCATTCCACTTATGGGCATTTATACAATGGAGCAGAAACAAGGCCAAACTGAAGCTACCAGTAAAATCATGGTCATTATTGCATTATTTTCTCTAGCCAACATAAGGGAGCCGCCCAGATGCCTCTCATTGTAAAAAGAGATAAAGAATAACATATGTATATATAAATTATATATATATTATATATATACCTAATGTTATTGATCCCAATTTACAATTATATATGTGTGTATATGTGTACATATATACATATATATACATATATATGCATACATTATGGAATTCTGTTCATCCATCAGAAAGAATAATATTGCACCATCCTTAAGGGAAATGAAACAATTATAAATAATATTAAGTGAAATAAAGCCCACTCAGAGAAACTTAGTTTACATGATTTTCCTCATTTGTGGTAGATAGACGGTGCCTATAAATATAAAAGTAAACACACTGGATGGTATGCAAGGAGGAACAAATGAATTATCTGAAATGTCAGAGCCCATGAAGAGTGAAAATTCCATAATTCTCTTAAAAGATTAAGTCACAGCACAACAAAATAATTACCAATAAATATGTACTGCAAGAAAGGACAGTGGGGGGCAATATGTGAGGGGTAGGAAATTGAAGGTGAAAAGGATAGTATACAGGCAAGAATCCATTGTATACTTCCAAGAATTGAAATATACAAAGGAAAGGGTAGTGTGAAATTGGAGTGAAGATGTTGAAGTGATAACACAATTCCAGGTGCATTGTACAGATAAACTGCTTTGTTAAGTGGCAAGTGATTCCATAACATAATATTGAGATACGTAGGATTGGGGTTGATTGGGAGGGGTGGATGAGAATGTTGAAAGAGGTGACAGTGATCAAGATACACTGTATCCATAAACTCAGTGAATGTACAACTACTTAAAGATAATAAAAATATTAAAAATTAATTATGATAGATGAATAGAGTTGAACCTCAATTCAATTCCCATTTTAAAATATTTTTAACCTGTAGACTTGGAGAATAAAATTCAAATAATCAAATTTTATGAATATTTTTGTCTGAATTTGTGATATTAACTAAATATTACTTTGCCTTTGTCAGCCATTGGGCTTTTATAAGAGAATACTTCAAAGTAAGTGGCTTAAAAACAAGAGGAGTATATTACCCATATGCTAGAAGCTCGAATATTAATTATAAAAATGGTTGTTCAAACAATTCCTTATCTTATGGGGCATTATAATCTACTTGCTGGACGTTCACATTGCAGAATAATTATATTGGGCTTCTTTCATCAGGATCATTATTGTAGTGTCATCTCTGAAAGATTGATTTTAATATCACCAGAAGGGGGAATTGAATTTCAACATGTGTATCTGGAAGGAGTTACATAGTCCAATACACTTTGCAATTTTTGCTTTAACTCAGTGTAGAGTATCATTTGGATATTATTTCATAGAAGATAATAACTTAAGGACAAACTTATATCATGTGATGTATGTGAATAATTCTTTTTACAATGGGAATAATTATAGTGATAGCAAAGTGAAATATGATTGTTTAGTGGCTCTTGAATCACATCATAGATCATCATGTAAATGTGGCACAGTCTTTTTAAGGACCTTCTGATGTATATGAACAATCTCTGATGAGTTAATTGCTTTCAGAAATATTCATTTGAGCCAATAAATACAGATCTGTTTGATTTTAATTACTTTCTGCTATTAGGACTCAGACACCAAAATCAGAGCATGCTAATTTCTCTGATAAAATACATAATAAAATTTTTATAATTAATATAACATTAAGACTGTAATATTAATAGCACTACAAATCCTTGTATTCACATTATATAATATATTGACATCCTTTGGTTTAATCAATTTTTCGAATATTTATACCTAAGTGTAAATTGTTGGCAAATATTTATTTGGTGATGTATAGAAAATGCGAAAAAGATTTGCATACATATTACTACAGATGCAAACAGACTCACGAGGTTATTTATGATCCTTCATTTGTTGCTTACATTCATCCATCCAGAACATTCAAAGAAGTGAAAATTGCAAACTTGAATTTACTAAAGGATTCATTATATGAAGATTTTGTTGGGCTAAATATATTCTATAAATTAAATGGTTTTGTCCCTTCCTTTTTCGCTCCTCTCCTTCCTTCCATACTTCCATACTTCCTTTTTTCTTTCCTTCCTTCCTTCCTTCTTTCCTTCCTTCCTTCCTTCCTTCCTTCCTTGCTTTCTTCCTTCCTTCCTTCCTTCCTTCCTTCCTTCCTATCTTCTTTCCTTCGTCCTTCCTTCCCTCCATCTCTTCCTCTCTCTTTCTTTTTCTCCTTTCTTTCTTTCTTTGTTTCTTTCTTTTTTCTTCCAATCTTCCTCTCTTTGTTTTACTCAGAATATCTATTATGGCTATGGATAAAATACCAACTGTTGTACTCCAAGGTGTTATGAGTAGTGATAAATATTAACTAAATTAATATTAATTTTAATAACCTATGTTGTATCTTAAGACAAATTGTACTAAAAACTTCACAAACATTGCAAGATATGTAACAAATATTACTTTTCATAACATTGTTTATTTCTTCAAATCAAAATAAGCATTTAGACTTAATATTGTATGTGTGTGTGTGTGTATGTTGTTCTTGTGATTTTAATTCAAGACCTATCCTTTAGTTTTTGTTTGTTTTTTTTTTCCCTCAAGTATGTTGCTCTATCGTTTGAGCCACAATTCCACTTCTGGCTTGTGTGTGGTGTGTGTGTGTGCGTCTTGTGGTTTGTGTGTGTTTAATTGAGATGTGTCTCACAAACTATCGTGCCAAGGCTGGCTTTGCACCCCTGCTTACTGAGTAGTGAGGATTACAAGCTTGAGACACTCATATTTAGCACAGGATTAATATATCTAAGAATAAAATGAATTTCATATTATTTGAGTTCTAGAGGCTCAATTTAACAAATTAACACTTAGATATTTATTTAGTTATTAAACTTGAACCTGGAATGTGAAAAATAGTTTTCATTTTTATGAAAAAATATACACTCAAAGGTTTAAATGACAGAATCTTTGGACAAATTGAAATAATCTATTAATTAAAAGCAAAAAAGAGATTGTTAATCAAATATCTCATGTAAGCTAAAAGCAATAGGCTCTGTCAGGTTGAATGCTCTGTCAGGCAATTTTGCATTAAAGTAAATATTATCTACTGTGGTCACATGATTTTCTCTTCTTTTAAACCTAAACTTTTTTTGACATAAAAATGTAGATTCATACATTTGGGAAGGGGGTCCGGTCATGTGGCCAGAACGCTGGGTCTGGGCGCTGTTCCTCAGCTCTTCAGCTCAAGGCTAGCGCTCTACCACTTGAGCCACAGTGCCACTTCCAGCTTTTTTATTTTTGCTTATGTGGTGCTGAGGAATCGAACCCAGGGCCTTATGCATGCAAGGCAAGTGCTCTACCACTGAGCCACCTTCCCAACCCCATATATTTTTTGAGTATATAAAAATCTTAGTTACTGGTCATGTATTTCTGAGGTTTGATTACCAAGTCATTTCAGAGTAACACTGAATTTCATGTATTTATGTCAACAGTGATTTTTATAATCAATCTCAGTATAAGATAACTGAAGCAAGATATTCCATCACTTATCCAATTATTCCTTTAGACTTGAAGATAACTTATTTTTGAATGGTAGGAAATACATATTATACCTACTCTCTATAGAATAATTAAAAGATCATGAGAGTATTTATTTTTCCCTCAACTTGAAAGAAAGAACCTCACTATAGATGACAAGTACTTGAATGGAAATGCCATAAAATTATGAAAAATTCAAGTCATTATGAGTTATATGGAATAGTCATTTTGGAAGCTCACAAAATGAAACCTCTTGAAGCTTCATTATCTGTTAAATAAAATGTATTTGCACTCAAAATGTTTTATTCATTTCTCCAACAATGGTATAACCAAACCACCTCTGTGCCAAATACCATCTCTAATATTTAGGAACAGAAGTTATTGCAATTGTATAGAAAGATCTACCACCCCACTCTAGAAATTAAATCTTCCTCTTCCTTTTTTACTTCTCTGTCTCCTCCTACTTTTCCTTCTCCATCTCCCTCTTCCCCTCCTCCTCTTTCTCCCTTTCTCAATCCTATTCCTCATCTTCTTTACTTCATGGCTTCCATGAATACACATACTCCATCACATGTTCCAGATATCAGGTATTGTACCACCACCAACCAAAAACAATGTGGATAAGAAATGTAAATTGAAATGTATAAAATCAGAAGCCAAGATTAATCTTTCCTCCTTTTAAGTTAATTTGATAAAGTATTTTGTCATATTAATAGGAGACTGACACTGCATGCTCTCATTTATTATAAGGCATAAGATTTACTGGAAATAAATCTGATCAACATTGTCCTAATGAAATGATTGATTAAATTATTTTATACTTGGACAAATCTACTTTAAAATATCAGATATACTTCAATAAGAGGCAAAAATGTGTTCAGAGGAAGATGGCAGAGGAGAATCTTTAGGCTAAACAAGCTCTGTCATAGAAAGCAAGTTTAGTGTTCAAGTAAACAGTCCTAGACTACAGAATCACACCAAGTGTGCCATCATAGTACAGAGAGTTTCGCCAGAGAGGGAAAATCCAGGCAAGGAGACAGATTTAAGCACGTGCTGATAGCCATGGCTGTGGCGGCTGTGGCAACAGGGCCAGTGGTTATAGCCACCATACATACAACACAGATTCATGGGTCAAAGGAGCCAGACACAGAGGGCGAGCAGATTCTACTCAACAATAAGAAATGACAAGGAGCAGATATCTTCATCCTGCAGATCACAGACCAGAGACGGTCCAAGGACCACGACTCTGGTGGTAGTAGAACCCTGACATGCTCACTCCTTCCCAGGAAACAGAAGAGGGAAGGCATCCCCTCCCTGCCACCACCAACAGAGATATCTTTGATACTGACAAAGACTTATTTGAACAGCTATCTCCAACTCAGGCATTGGAAGAAAACAAGAATCATTTAGGAGGTCACAGGAGTTTGACCTGACCTGTCAGGCTCACCTCCAACCAAGGGAAAGTCAACCAGCCTAGGCAAGGAAGCCCCGCCCTTGGAGGAGTGACTTTCTTCACTAGGTAAACAGAGTCAGGTTCCTCCCATCCCTAAGGCAGCCTAGACAATCAATTGAAATTCAGTAAACATAAACCTTGAGAATGGCTCCAGGCTGGGTTCTGTGAGTATCTCAGGAGCTAGCCCCTCAGTCAAAAGCTACTGTTTGCTGAAAGGCCTCAACCTAGCCTCATCACAGCATCTCCAAACTAGAGGAAACAGCCATCTCCCTCTTTTGTGACACTCAAAGTAGATTTCCCTCTCACTGAACTAGCCTGGGAGGTGGTTCACAAAATCCTGGGTAATGCAGAGAATTTTTCTGCCTGGTCAAACAAACTGACTTAAAAAACCAATCAAGCCACAGGAAAACCAAACACCACAAGCCAGCCAGAGACTCCAAGAGACTGGTTACAGACACAGGGGAGAAACAGGGTCTTCCCATTCTACACACCCCGAAAAAAATTAAAGAATATTTTTTAACATTTTTATTTTTAATTTTTTATAAATTGTTTTCTACTAATCTTTTCCCTCTCATAATTTTAATTTTAGGTCTGTATATGGGTGTGCTCTTTTTGTAATTACTCCTGACTTTTTGGTCCTTTATATTCCTTTCTTTTTTGTAAGACTTAATTACTGTTCTGAAAATCCCCAGATATTTACCCATCTTTGATAATTAGACTTTATCTGCCATTGTGTACACACTTAATCCAGAAATTTATTATTTAATTCACACCCTCTTTGTCTTAAATTCTTTAATATCAGTATTACCAATTTATACCTATATAATTTTAAGGTAACTAATTTTGAAAATTTTTCTTTTTAGTTTTTCATGTCTCCTTTCTATCCTTGTCTTCCTCACATCCTATCCTTTTCTTCTCTCAATATCATATTTAAACATACATACTTGTTAAGTGTTTCAATTTTTTAATTTAAATTTTTTTTTCATTTTTTCTTGTTTATTTTTTTTCTTAATCTCTGTCCTATCATTCTGTCCAATCCATTTCCCTCTATGAGATTAGGACTTGGCTAAATTAACTCTCCTTTTATCTGTCCACATCCCTCTAATCCTATTTTTCCCCACATTTCTCCTTAAAACTAATAATTTCTGGTTTGCCAAATTCTGCTTTGTTGTTCTTAGCCCATTAATCCATAGTTGTTTGATATTGAATAAATTTTATCTGATGAAATAGATTGTATCTGCAGTCTTTTGACTGTGCTACTACAGGACTTTGGTTGATGCTTGCCTTTAAACGGTGTTCTAGCACAAAATTGGTGTTATTTTCATACCAAATGAGCAGAACAAGCCGGAAAAACACAAGAGAAATGGTAAGTCCAGATACCTGAACTCCCACTCATGATAATCAGATGACAGAATAGTTAATAAATAATCCAGAGGAGAGTTCCCAAAAATCTCTACAAACACTATTGGTAAACACGGTGAATGAAAAGATTGAAAACTTGCAAAGGACGAGTGTGAGTGTGATACATAGAGACAGGCAAACCAAGGATTCATACTGGAATCTGGTGAGCATGAAGAAGCTACTCAGAGATTGATACAGGAATTGCATGAGCAATTGGAAGACACCATCAGAAGTCCTAATCTGAGGAAAATGTGTGTAGAACAGCACCAAGAAATAGACGTTAGTGGTCTAAGAAATTTGTTTCAGGATCCTAGCAGAGAACTTCCCAAACATGCAAAAAGATAGGCCTATTCAGATACAAGGAGATTTTACCACCCCAAACAGACCAGACCAGAACAGGACATCCCACTGTCACATTATAATCTGCACAGTATCAATTCAGACCAAGGAAAAGAAGCTTAAAGCTGTCAAGGAGAAAAGATCAATCACTTATAAAGGGAAACTAGTTAGAATCACCTCAGATTTCTCAGCAGAGACAATTAAAGCAAGTGCCTGGAATGATGTATGCCATGCCCTAAAGACAAATAAATATCAACCATGAATACTGTTCCCAGCTAAACACTCCTTCATAACCAAAGGTCAAAAAAAACCTTCCATAGCAAAGAAAAACAAACAATATTTCTCCACCAAACCAGTCATACGAATTGTCATGTACTAGAAACCCTAAATCTCAGAGAGCAGCTCCAAAGGCATTTCTGGCACTATCACTTCTTATACATTCTTCTTAAAATCTTCTCTTTTCATGATTGCTATTATTTTGGAATTATGGTTAATATTTATTTGACTTCTATTTTTAAATAATGCACCACCCAATTCTGGTTCTCTTTTTCTTTTTGTGTCTAATCTATTTCTGAAGCATCTTTATTTGAATTAGATGAACTTCTTACTGTAGTTGAGTCATTGTTGAGTCTGTGTGCATGTCACTTTAAAATTGTACCTTTAAGCTTTTTATCTTAAAATCATCAATTTTTCATTATGTTTAAATTCTGATAAAATTTAGCCTCTCAACTCACAGAATGTTAATGCAGTCTTATTTCATGCCTCCCAAAAGCAAACAACAATTTACTACTTATTTTAAAAATGTTTTTAATTTTTAAAATTATTATTTATTTTAAAATATATTTTAAAAAAATTACCCAAAGTAAATTGTTTCTTAGATATTTAGACTCATATTCAGTCTCTATTGTGGAAACAAGAAAGGGGAAATATTGCTTTTACTCTTCCTTGAGCCACTCTGATTTACTACATCTATTTCTAAATGAATGAAATTCTGGCTTTGAAGCCTTTTGCTTGATATCCACAATGTCATCCTTCCTTTATTAATAGAAGAATTTGTAGAAAGGATGAGAATTCACGCTAGAAAAAGGAGAAGAGGAAAAGAGAAGGAGAAATCTACACATTTTGTTCTTCCTCATCTCAATCACAAGCTCTGGATAATGATTGTGGATATTAGATACAGTGGTCTAGAGTGATTAAACACATTTATAGAAAAAGATAACCCCACAAGTGATCACATGGAGAATGATTATTTATAAAATAAAAATGTAATAGCATCAAACAGGAAGTGTTATCTTTTTGATTAGTTCTTGTTTAGTAATTGTTAAATTCTGGTGTGCTATAGTCAACTATCATAAAGATATACAAGAATGGTAAGAAACTAACATCTTAATATTTTATTCTAATATTAGCTTAATTCTTGCTGTATTATACATATGTTGCTGTATTTGAGTTTTGCCTCAATTTCACATTCTATATTCTTACAGTATATAAGTTGAAAGAAGACTCCCTCTGGAAATATGCTATTTTTATAGCTAAGGGAAAAGAAGCCCGCAAATAGACCCAGACAAGAAGATAGAAATATTCCTCTAGAAATAGTCTTTGACCACTTCTGGTTCATTATTGTAACCTGAAGTAAGTCACATGACTTTGCACAGTAGAGGTAAATGTCACCTACAGAAGCTGATGCAAGACATAGAGTAATATGCCAAGTTATGCGACCCTTGAGATAAAGAAGAAAATGAAGAGAACTATAATAGAATCAATCATACTTGCCATCACATGTCTCTGCAGGAAGGAAGGTATTATGTAGCTTTGTTTCTAAAACTACTGAGATCTTCAAATCATGTCTTTTATTTTTGGATGTTACAGGAATTAGAGAACATTTTGATACTAAAACAGCATAAAATCTCAAAGAAAGCTGGAGTAATCATTTCAATATTACATTTTGTTCTGCTAGGAAAAGAAACCATTTAATAGACAATGCTTTATACTTTCTTACCTAGTATCTTTTTTTTCCCAGAACTGGATTTTGTTAATATATGTGAATATCCACCAGGATAAATGTCATTTTTCTGCATCTTGTGCAGACAGCATAGTCAATTAGATGTATGTGGGAGTTCATCAGTAGCACTTTTTTTAAAATTGCAAAAAATGTGGACAGGGAGCAAATATACATATTTTTCAACCATCATATTCCACTTCCTCCTTCTTCCTTCCTAGGAAACACACCCAATCAACAAAAAGGCTTAGATATTTGTCTCTTGACCTTGACAGTGGAAGCAGAATGTTTTGGATGTCTGAGCTGTTAATAGTGTTTTCAATAATAATGTCACATGCAACAGCCCTATGTGTCCTGCAGGTCAACACTGTACTTCCTTAGTGATATGATAGGAATGTCAACCTTACTGGACTTAGTATTGTTTTCCACTTCCTTTTCTACCACCTGGCCCAAATTATAATACAAAGTAATGGAAAGAAAAAGTAATGTCATCTTAAGAAAGTCATTTAGGGTTCTGGGAATTTGGCTTCATGGTACAGTGATTGCTTAGCATGCATGAAAGCCTAGGCTCAATTCCTCTAGACCACATAAACAGAAAAAGAAACACTGGAAGTGGTGCTGTGCCTCAAGTGGTAGAGTGCTAGCCTTGAGCAAAAAAAAAGCAAAACGTCAGGAACATTTCCTTGGCCCTGAGTTCAAGCCCCAGGACTGGCAAAAATGTCACTTAGCTAGTAAATGCCGAATTGATGATCCATACTTGAAATGTATAATTGCTCCTTCCAACTATTACCTAACAGTAGTCCTTAATTCATTTTTTTACCTATATTAGGATACTGTGGTTTTTTTTAAAAAAAAAAAAAAAAGCAAAAATCTTTTTTTAACAGGTTACGGCAATTAGTGTCAGGAATGTGCTTAGATATCAGGTGAAGATTAATCCTGGAAATTCAAAGATTCCATGCTTTTGAGTGGTCACTTCTAATCACAATGAGAATGGTATCTAAGTGAGATTTGGAAATCTTTTTTGGTCAGTTATGGCACCAAAAAGGCAGAGGCTAATTAATAGTTTTAACAGAATTGAAGGAATAACTCCAGCTCAAAGAAATAAATGATAATAATAACTAAATTATACCAGACACTGTTCTAGGGAACCATTTTGGATTATTGAAGAACTAGTTATCAAGTAGGCTCATTCCTCATTGCCTTTAGCATTCTAAATCACTTGGGCTAGTTCTTAATCTCTGTGTGATAAGTTTTATCTCCTTCTATGTTGTTCTTTCATACCTGATATCCTTTGCTTTCTAAAAATCTCAGTCCTTCTCTATTTCTCTATGAACAATTCCTAATACTAAATAACACCTACACAGATGGCAGAGGATGCTAATGTAAGTGTCCCATAGTTCATAAGTCATTAATATAACAACATGTAAAAATGAGGACATATTTATTCCTACCTCAATTTTTCTGAAAAGCTGCAATGTCATCATTTGATTCAAATTTGCATTCTTTGTCTACATAGTGTCATTAAGTTCACTAAATTCAAATATGAGCCAGGTGCTAGTGGCTAACGCCAGTAATCCTAGCTACTCCGGAGGTTGAGACCAGAGGATTGTGGTTCAAAGCAAGACTGGTCAGGAGAGTCCATGAGACTTTTTTCTTCAATTAACCACCAGAAACCCGGAAGTGGTTCTGCAGCTAAAGTGGTAGAGTGCTCAACTTGAGCTGAAGAGCTGAGGGACAGTGCCCAAGATGAGAGTTCAAGCCCCACGACAAACAAAAAAAGTGCAAATTTGACTTTCAGTTTCCCCAAAAGGAACTACGAAGTTAATAGTAATCTTCCTAAGCATAAAAAATAATTCTGAAATGATTCAGTGCACCTACTTTAGCTGAGTTATTTAAGTTATGGCTTTTTGATGGATATATTCTATTATTTTAAAAATTATCAAATATTAGCTTTATAATAAACTTCTTCTAATATTTCTTGTTTCAAAAGAGAAGTCCATACAGTTGATGTCACCTGGTTTTCTCAGTTCAAAGCCAACCCAGGCAGGAGAGTCTGTCACATTCTTATCGCTAATTAAACACCAAAAAAGCCAGACGTGGGGTTTTAGCTCAAGCAGTAGTGTACTAGATTTGAGGGTAGGTAGACAAGAAAGACAACTGTTCAGGGACAGGGTCCAGCCACTGAGTTCAAGCCCCAGATCCAGAAAAATCTATACAAATGAAGAAGCAAACAAAAAACCCCACATATTTCTTCGAGACCATCCTTACAGCACTGGTTTGAGAAGAGGCTCCTTTTACTTATCATACTCACTGAATCCTGCTTTTTGGAATCCTCATTGCTATGGCGAACTCAGGACCAGATTAAAGGAATGGATAACTGACTTTTGCAACAAGAGAATCATCTCAGGAGCTAAATATCCATGCATAAGACACTTTAAAACCTCATGTCTTTGTTTCTTTGAAGTAGAATACTTTAAAATAAAGTTATTTTCTTTATTTTTCTATGCTGGCCTTCGAATGGCAGATTGTTTCCTTTTGTAATACTCTCAATTAGAAGTTTACAGAAAAGTTTTATGTGAGTAAAGAACACACTGGAACAAGTCAGAGACAGAGTTTCCTTCAAGCCTTGGATCATTTTCTTGTAGAGTAAAAAGGACAGCACAAATTAACTTGAACTTGGTCATTTCCCTATATTCAATTCCTCTCTTGGAATCAATATCCACTTCCCATAACAGTTTCTTCCACTTACTTCCAGGAACAATCTATGGTGCTACTCCCGGTAAAATGAATATTTTCTGGCTTCATTGAACTAGCACAAGTACATCTTTGGACATGAGGTAACACGTGTTTCAGAGACAACTTACTAATGAGAAAATATGGAATTGTCATGGTTTATAAAACATTATCCATGTACATATGGCCGTATAAGATGATGTTAATAAAATGAACCCAAAGATAGGGACACAACTTGTTTTTTCTTTCTTGTTATTGTTTTAATGTACTAAATGTACTATGTGATTTTTTTTTGTTTCTCTTCTATTTTCTTCCTCCATGGTGTAACCCCTGTTTTCACTGTATTTGATGTTTTTAACCTGCACCTTGCATATACATTTTTTCTAATGTGGGGATGGGAAGGGAAATAAAACACTGAAACAAAGATACAGTATGACCCATTGTAACAACGAGATGAACAAGACACTATGTTGAAAATGAACTTTAAAACTTGGGGATGAGAGAGGGGAGTTTGGATGGTGGGGAGAAAAAAGATGGCAGGGGAAAAACAAAGAGGAGGTAACAATGTTCATTAGATAATGTACTTATTAACTTACTTATGTAACTAACCCCTCTGTACATGATTTTCAAAATAAAAAACATGGAAAAAATTATCCTGGAGTACATTAAGTTGAAATTTCCTATGCTCTGTAAATTAAGACCGATTTTAAGTGGGAAGAAGATTCTCAGAAACATTTTTTTGTGAGTGTGTGTGTTGTTCATTATTTCCCAAGTGTACATAAGTTAACAGTAGGAGATACAATAAGAATAATAGGAGAAAGAGAAGTTCTGTGTTTAAGTATAATGGTCCAATACACTATAGAAGACTCTGCAAATAAGACAACTTTGAAACAATGAAGCCAAGGCCAGTATGTAGATCTATGGGAGTGATATAGAGAAAGCATTACTACTAATGAAACATGAAGGATGAGGCCACTCTCTTTCACCTACTAACTCTAAATCATGGTAGCTAATCATGCAAATTTGTAAAAAGTAGAATGGAAGAATAATTCTGGTTCCAAGCAAGTCAGCTATAAGAGTATGGACTTAATTGGGAAAAAAAAAGCCATGTTGAGAAAGCAGGAATTAATTATACTGGCAATGAACTGGTGGCTAAGATCATATTTCTTTTTTTCTTCCTTTTTCTTTTTCTTTTTCTTTCTTTCTTTTGTTTGGATGGTTGTGGGGCTTGAAGTCTGGGCCTCCACTCTTCAGCTCAAAGCTAGCGCTCTACCTCTTGGGCCACAGTGCTACTACCATTTTTCTGGTGGTTAATTGGAATAAGTGCCTCAGAAACTTTCCTACTCATGCTGGATTTGAACTGCAATTCTCAGATCTCAGCCTCGTGAGTAGCTAGCATTATAGGCATGAGCCACCAGCATCCCACTTAACATCACATTACTAACAGTGTACATTCAGTATATGTAATGTGTATGTTCCTCTATCTTTATATGAACTCGAGTTAAAAATCTGGGCTACAGCTTTTGCGCTCACAAAAAATGTTTCTAGTTTAAAAGTTGATACTCCTGGAAAAATAGAACCTAAGAATGTAAAGGAGTCTGGGAAGTTCAATTTGCATCCAGGCTGGGAGAACAGTCTTTGAGACACTATTTATAATAACCAGCCAAAAGCTGCATTGGAAGAATGGTTCATGTGATGGAATACTAGTTATGAGCAAGATTGCTGAATAGAGCTTGAGGTTTTTACATATATATACAAACATGTACATACATACAGAGACACTTATATGTGCAAACACACATATGAAACAACTCCCAGAATGTGTAGAAATGTTAGAAAATAATAAAAAAAATATGTCCTAAGGCTAGAATCAAGTGATAATTTTTTAATATTAGAAAGTCCTCAAGTGAAATTTCCTCCAAAACGCTTGAGAATATTACATAGTTAAGGACCAGAGATAGTAAGAAAGTCAAGTAATCGTTATTGAAGGTGTTGGATCCATGGAGGAATGAATCAGAAACCCCTGCAGGTGTGTCTGAAAATGTTCGTATCCTGCGTCAAATGTTGGAAGATCTTCGAAAATATTTCATAAATATTTTGAGCCAACAGTCTTTTGAAAAATATTATCGGAGAAGTTCAGAAATGCTAGTCTGTATCAAGATTAAATAAACTAGCAAAGTATGGTAGGACAATGAGATACAAGCCTGGAATTCTAGCACTCAGATTAAGACAGGAGATTAGAGAGTGGAATTATACAGTGATACCTTCCCTGGACTAGGAAATATAATTTTGTCTCAATAAAACAAAACAAGAAAGGAATAAAAATCAAGAAAGGAATATACAGTTGCAAGTTTGGGCTAATTTTGTCATTATGTTTTAAGAAGTCAAGTTTCCTATTAAAATGCAACTCATATATTATCCTCAGTTGTGTTTTAAATGCTGGCATCATTACAGAAGATTCCTAGATGCAAAATAGCTCATGATTCCCAACCAAAAATTTGAAAAAGTAAGCATCATTCTGTTGGATTCCAAAGAAATGATGGATTACAAAAGCTTAAGGCTTTCATCTAATTTAAGACTTTGTAGACCTGGCTAAATTAGAATTTAGATTTAAAAAAAATATTTTTGTTTGTAATTTTTCTTTGTAATTTCATATTCTATTTCATATTCTGTAGGATAGAAGATTTAATTCACAAATTCACAAATGATTCTGGCATTCTATTTGCCTAAAATATTCTTTCAAGTGAGGTATAATTAGAACTTAGTTAATAGATAATTGCAACAGTTCCTGTGTAACATGATAATGTGAATAATCTAGACAAAGTTGCCAACAAATTTATGATATTAATTTATAAATTTAGAAAAGGCGGAATTTTTTGAGACTTTGGTGCACTATGGTATGAATAGAGTAATTGTGTGACATCCTTTTTCTTCTACCTATATATAACACAGGAAGAAATTTCCTTAATTACATACCTTTGTATACAATGAGAAAAATGCTAGGTTTGGGGTTTGTTTTTATTTTGTTTTTGTTGTTTGCTTTGTCCTAGGGCTTAAATTGTGGACTGGGGGAGTGTCCCTGAGAATGTTTTGCTCAAGGCTACTGTTCTTCCACTTGTGTCTGGCTTTTCATGAGCAGCTTATTGGAGATAAGAATCTAAGTAACCTTCCTGCCTGGGTGGGCTTTGAACCATAAGCTTCACATATTCATATTCAGATCTCCTGAATATCTGTGATAGATAAAAATATAGCTATAAATAATATTTGCAAGTGTTTTGATCTCAAGAATACCACTGGAGGGAAAATGATGCAGCAAAGTTTAGTGTAGCATTCTTTCCCCAATAAGAAGGGCATCACATTAGCAGAAAAGTAGTATTTTTTCACAATAATGACAAACTAGTCCTGATGGGAATTTAGGGAATTTTAAGGTCCACCTTACTAGTTGGAAACTGTTGGGCTAGGATGATTTTACAGCATAAAAACTTAGGATTGATGGTCATAGAAATAATAGTTTACTCTGATGAACATGTGTTTACATTTGAGGAATTTATTATAGACACTTCATTGTTTTATCTTCTACCAGAATGTGGCTATTTTTTCTGTTGACTTTTAAATATGTACTCTCCCCCCCAACCCCCACTGGAAACTGCATTTATTGCAGAATAAAATGCAAACAGGTACTGTTTTGAATGTCTCTGGAATAGCATGTTGGGAATTTGAAAATGAGTAGTTAGTAGTCATAGGAATGTTGAAGAACACATATATTCTCTCCTCTTAACAATTAGTCAGTTTTCAAAGTTAGGAGTTTCCATAGAATTGAACTGTTTTCTGTTTTAGTATGACAATACTAAAATAATGTTTTTTTTTTTCAAAATAATGGCAAGTTGGTGACCCTCTGATAAAGAAAGGGATAATTAATACAAATTAGAAGACAAACAGGGTTCACTTTTTTTAAAAGTAATACACATAGAATAATATTTACTATACCAACATAGTGAAATTATATTTTATGTAGCTTATTTTTTAATTTGATTTTATTGTCAAGGTGATATATAGAAGGGGTCGCAGTAATTGTAAGGTAGTAAATACATAGCATGTTGAACTTTTTACCTCCTCCCTCATTTTTCTCATAATTTTCCTTAACCCCAATACCCTTAAAAATTTTAATGTAAATTTCCAACAAGTCTTTTGAGTATTGCTATTGCACTGGTTTGTCTTTTGCCCTTTGTCTTTCCATTTTGTTGTTCCTCTTTCCTTGCCAAATTAAGATATGTGTATATACAATACACAGGATTCTGAAATCAAATACAGCAGGGGATAAACCAAAGGGGAAAACACAAAAGAAAAAAGAAATCACATTGTACATTAAAAACAACAACCACAAACAAAAACCTCTGTTTCCATTTCTAGGACTTTATTTTGCTCAGCATTATCTTATATGGTCATATAAACATAACTATTGAGACATTCGGCTTATCTGGTAGGACTATCGTAGACATTTCCTACTTATTACAAATGAGGGAAACCATGGAATCTCTTTGTGTCTTGCTTATTTTACTTAGTAAGATATTTCCAAGTCTTTCCATTTCCTTATGAATTAGAAGCATAGAATTCCACCGAGTGTGTGTGTGTGTGTGTGTGTGTGTGTGTGTGTGTGTGTGTGTGTAATACTTTGTCAATTCGTCCATCAACTGAGTGACATATTGGTTTAAGACATGATTGCAAGTAAGTATCACTTAGGTTCATTAAAAAATGACAGATGCCACTTCCCCAGACATTCTAAAAGCATGATTTCTAAGTAAGGCAGGATTTTATGGTGGCACAAGTGTTGAGATATCTGGATGAGTCTATGTATATCTTGCACTGAATTAGGCAGGAAGATATCCAATATTATATAGGATAAAAATGGTAGTGACAAAATATTCCCTTGAGAAATATATAGGAGGTTGCCTGAAGTATGAAGTAGTTGAGATAATTTTGAAGAATTTAGAAATGCAAGCTCAGGTATGTCTCTTTAAATAATAATTATGTAAGTCGAAGGGCAAAAGAAGAGGAAGAGAAGAAAATAACTGACATCAGATAACTTTCCCAAATCAGAGTATAAAACATAATCAATAACTTTCAAGTTAAAAAGAGACCAATATAATATGTCGCACTTAATTTAGGTACATGCAAAATATTTACTTGGCTTTTTCCTACTTTAATGCTCTAAAATAAATGAAGACATAGAAAAGTTATGTGATTGCCATTATTTCAACTTGAACACTAACTGTGATGAGTCCTCTTTTTCTCACTTTGCACTTCGAAAATAGTAGCTAAGTTGATGATGTTGTGGCTGATTAGAGGTAGACTAAGGGGCTTCTACTTGTACAATTATCCCAGAATAGTTTAAAGCAGTTTTCCTCTCAAGATATCCAACTACATTTTCTGAAGTTGTGCTTTGAACACACCCTCACACTTGAGCAGATTATTTGAAATTATACTTCAGCATTTCCTTAGCACATTCTACTTTGTGCCTTTGTCTTTTTTGCACATTCCTTTTGACTTCATAGTTGCTCTATTTCCATTTCATCTGTAAAAACTGCTAAGAACATTGTTCAACTACCACTTCTTGTTTGCACATGCCCAGTCTATGTATGAAGGTATTTTGTACATGTTAAGCAATAGGGTAGTACTCACTCTCTGAGGAGAAAAGTTCCACATTATGCCCACATTAGAGGCATAGAATTTAAAGCATTTTGAGACAAACAGTGATATTAGAATTGAAAGGCTCCTTAGGGACATTTTCTTGGAGCTCATTAGTTTACCCAGGAGAAATATAAATATGCACAAAACATGGAGCTAATTAGTAAGTATCCGAATTAACACTAGATCCTAGATGTTGTGTTAATACAAGTCACCATTGTATTATTGTTACATCAGAATCCTTCCCTACTTACAAATATGGATTAGAAAATGAAAGAAAGGCATTAAAGCAAAATGTCTTATCTTTTTAGGCATTTAATCCTAGTGGTGAGGGTAATGTCTGAATTCTTCCATTCAATAAACATTTAAAGTTTATAAGAGTACTTCCTACATTTAAGAATTTGTGGCATGCTGATTAACAGGGTTATTTCAGCATGAAGATGTTCCTAACAAGAACTAGATTAATAGAGTATAGGACAGTTATGATGTGTCAATCAGTCATTTTCTATTCTAAAGAAGAATCAATTCGAGGAGTGTTCAGTAACATCAGTAACATCAGTGTTACTTTTCCTAGATTTATAATGAATAGGCTGAAAAAATATCCAAACATATCTAAAGATATTTCAATAAAATCCCAAACTGATGTGGATACATGTGTCACTCATTGGAACTGTAGACAAATTAGTCTTATCTGTGCTGTAGTTCAATCTATAATCACCTGGCTAAACAAACTCTTCAAAAATATTCACAGAATTCCTCTTACTAAAGATCATGAGTTATATCTGTACAATTCTTCTAAGGTCAGGATAAAAGCATTTGTTCCCAGCATTTAAAATCAACAGGATCTGTTGAATTCATGGATCCAGAATTTTATAACTTCACATTCATATCTCAAAATTTTATTGATATGACTTTCACCAAAACACTGTTCTTATTGAACTTGTCTATGTCCTTTTAGTGTTCAATTCCAAATAGCATATTTCCTTCAATATCTTCCTGACAATTCTTTCCCTCCTTTACTTCTGTAAATCTGTTTTTATTACTTTCTTGTTTCCTTATTTATCTCTTTCTTCTATTTTTGTCCACTATGATGCTCACATTGCTCACACTTGTGTCAGAACTTTCCTTTTCCTCTTCCCTTTAATAATGCCCCAGATATTATTATTCTTTTTCATATTAATGGTCGTTGATATTTTAATGATGTCTAAAAAGACTTATCTATGCATCCGTTTAATATAAATTTTAGAACTATCAGAGAATTTTTTCCTCTAAATCCATCATTTCCACCTGTAGTCCTTATTACCAAGAATATTACTAACATGGTTGCCAGTCAGAGACGTGGAAGAACTTTAGATTTCTTCTTATCCTTCTACTTCCGTCCATTAGATAAGATGAATGATCAAGATTTTCTCAGTTTCTGTCACTAATATAATTTCTATGTACTCCTTTTTATGCCCCTGACACTGGTCTGTTTCAAATTCTCATCATTGGTCACTTAGTCCTAAAACAACCGCTTACATAGTATGCTTTTTCCCCATAGACTTTTCATATTGTTCCTCTCCATCACCAAATTACTGCTCCATGTAAGCCCACAGAGTGAAGATCTCAGAAACAAATTCTAGTATCATTATTTACTCACTACATTGACTGTTGGCATTACATTTCTTATCTGTAAATGGATATAATATACCAGAAATATTGAAGAATATATTTGTTGACCTCTAGAGTAAGAAAAAGAACAGTGAAGAGTCCTTACATTTTCCACCTTACCTTACAAATAAGAAAAGAGTCAAATTCAGTTTGTTGGTTTAAAATCACAAATTTTTTCATGCAGAAACAAAAATAAGTCATCATCAGGCTACACTGTGGCCATCATCCTCATCAAAATTATTATCACCATAAGTGCTAATTATTGAAACTCTGATATGTGTCTATGACTTTGCTATTATTTGTCTTTTGATTAATAATTTTAATGTTACAACTGTGCATACATCCATATTAAAATTTTGAACAAATAAAGAAACAAAAAAAACTAAACCATATCAGGTAGCTTGACTATGTGCTTATAACAAATTATGGAATAGATTTCTGAAACATTGCAAATTCCTAACCAGTATGAATTAACTTCCTCTCTCTCCGTCACTACACACAAATATTTAAGAGTTTGAACAGAACGTTTTTCAAGTGATATACTGTAAATGTTACTACAATATCATGTGTATATCTAAAATTTCCTTTAAAGTAATAATCTCCATTTTCAAATCAAGTATTAGTTATTTCATTCTTGGAAACTTTTAGGTAAAGACTGTATATCTTTGAAATGAAAAAGGTCAAAATAGTAGCATAAAAATTTTAGAAGGAGTCTGTCTTCAGAAATACATATATACATATATGTATATATACGTTATGTGCAGAAAGACATACATTTTTAGAGATTATTTTTCATCAGAAATATGTACAAATATCTAAATTTCTGTGGAGAACCATGTACATTATAGTGAAAGTTACACCTTAAAACATAATTAAAATTTAAAAAAATACATCAAACCAAATGCCAGTGACTCATGCTTATAATTTGAGCTATTCTGGGTGCTGAGATTGTAGAATTGTGTTCGAAACTAGCCCAGACAGAAAAGTACTTGTTAGAGTCTTATCTCCATTAATCACTAAAAACGTTCGAAACTAGCCCAGACAGAAAAGTACTTGTTAGAGTCTTATCTCCATTAATCACTAAAAACAGGAATTAGCTCTATGCTTCAAGTTGTGGAGTGCTGGCCTTGAGCATAAAAAGCCTTGGAGACAATGCCAAAGTCTTGCAAACAAGAACAACAACAAGAAAATGTATCACATTAATTTCACAAAAGCAAATTTTAACTGCTGTGAACATTTCTTAGAAACATGAATACATGCCCCTGGAAAATGTTAAGTAAAAGTATAGAATATTTACTTCTATGTTAAAGACATGACTATTTAGATTGTTTAAGATATTTAGGTGATGATTAGGAATTATGAATAATGAGAGTTGGGTAATAGATTGGGACGGGACTTTTATTCTATTTACAATAGTAATAAAATGATATGTGTAATGATTGTATAAACTTATTCTTGCTTCGTATATGAATTATATTAAGTGATTAACATTTTAAAATGATTTCCAATGCAAAGGATTATCAGTTCTTTTTTAATTTCAAAACAATTAAGAAATGTATTCCAAGGCTAGTTTGCTCTAAGACTATATTTGTTTTCTAAAATTAATTTAGGAATGAGTTAAGATTTAGATAACTCTGCACAGCAGAGGAGAGTGAGAGGGGATAGAATGATGGACCACATAGGAGCTGTATGTCATTGGTACTGTATTTCAAAAAACAGAAAGACTTCAGAGAAGAGAAAGTGGAATATAAGGTGTCCTGAATCAAGTTTTGTTTTAATCCACCTAATAGTTTTGACTGAGAGTCAGAGAACATGGGAAAATAGAAAATAAAATAGAAAATAAAGCATTGTAAAAACCTGTTACAATGTAAGGAAATTGTAATAGGAAGATGATAATTTCCAAAGAAATAAAAGAAAGAATAGGTAAACTCTAAAGGGAAAAAGAATGAAGAGAGAAAAGAAGCAAAGTAAAACCTTCATCAACAACAAACACAAGAGTTTGGAAGTGGAAAGGCAGTAGAAATATTGTAAATAACAATAAAATAATAATAAAAATTGCTAACGTGGATAGAAGATGGATCACACTTTATTATATATGATTTTGAATTCATAGGAAATGAAAATTTTAAAGTCATAATTTAAAACAGTATTTGAATTATAACTAGACAGTATATCTCAGTGGTAAAACATTGGCCTAACATGTGTGAAGCAATGGTGTGATCGCCCACACATTACAAAGTACACACAAAGCACCCACACAAAAAGCCCACATTAACACAGACACACACACAATTTGGAATATTGATATTATCATATTAAACAGAGGAAATTATCACAAATAGTAAAAATATGTTAATATGAAATCATATTACTGCTCATACTATTTAAAAGTTTAGTAGAAATAAAATAGTCACAATATACTTGGATTCTTATAGATCAACTAAATTGAAAATTAAGAAATAGAAGACATGAGAACCTTTGCAAACAAGTTTTAAATAATAAACATTTTGAAACATGTATACTTTTATTTTGGCAGAAAATTGATTTTAATGGTATTTTAACTCAAGATTTAAAATATGATAACCAGGTGCTCTATATCTCGCTAGAGATGGTTATATTTCTAATCATTTCACTCTGGATACTTTTATAATAAGGTCTCATCATTTCAAAGCCTCTCCCGAATCACAAACCCTACTAATACTTCCCACCATAGCTAGAAAAATGGAAGCCACAAATCACCATGCCCTACTCAAACATTTTTTTAATTCAAGTACAAATATTTCCAAAAAGTGACCAGGTAATGAAGCCTTCTTAATAAAGTATGTGCTTCTTGAAAACACAGTAACGACAAATATGTTTAGAACTACAAGAAATTAAATTTATTTAAATTCACCAACCATATAAAAATTAAGAAAATAATTTTTAAATATTCATGTTAAATATTTTAAAAGCAACATATGTGTCTAAATAATTTACATGTGTAAAACTCATGCAAAATTAAATTAATTAATCCTATGACTGAAAAAAGAATTACTCTAAAGAAACAAAAGAAAATAATTAAATTCAAAATTTGAAATTTAGAAAATAAAATGAAATGCATTCTTTAGTTGACTTAAGTAACTGTAAACCCTCTGTATATCAATTTAATAATAAAAAAATGCATGAACAAAGAAAGCAAAAATACCTATTGATCAATAGCAACAGCTAAAGCATCAGTATTTCTTTCTTTTACTGTACAAGAATATCGATGGAGGGGATAACAATGTTCTTTCCATTAAAAAATATACACATTACCTTACTTATGTAACTCTAACCCCTTCGTACATTACCTTTACAATAAAATTAAATTAAAATTAAAAATAAACTAAATAATATAACAATTAAGAATTCTTAGCCGGGCGCTGGTGGCTCACGCCTTTAATCCTAGCTACTCAGGAGGCTGAGATCTTAGGGTCGCGGTTCAAAGCCAGCCCGGGCAGGAGAGACCGTGAGACTCCTATCTCCAATAAACCACCAGAAAACTGGAAGTGGCGCTGTAGCTCAAGTGGTAGAGCGCTCGCCTTGAGCTGAAGAGCTAAGGGACAGCGCCCAGGCCCAGAGTTCAAGCCCCACGACCGACCAAAAAAAAAAAAAAAAAAAAAACAAAAAATGAACAAACAACAAAAAAAGAATTCTTAGAAGCCATTGTTTAAAAACTTTGTAAAAAGATACCCTAAGTACCCAAGGAATATAATTTGATGATACTATTTAAATACTTAAACTTCAGCAGAGAAGCAAAAAGTTTACAAATGTTACAAAGTAAAATAATAAATCAGAATATATTACTTTAATAAAAATCATAAGATGAATTTATAGTGGTAGACAAATATGTGAGAAATGAGACGAATTGCCATCCGTTTGCAGTTATTAAGTGAGAAAGAATTTTCTAGGTCTTTTAAATTTATCTTAAGATAATGAAGAAACGATTTTGTCACATCATATGATAATCAGATAAAGATGATATTAAACCAAAGAACAGATTGTACTAAGTTTTGGGATGTTAATGTATTTACCTATTTTGGTTGTGGGTAATTGTGGGGATTTCAACTTGGAGTATTGTTCTTTCTAGCCTGGCGTCATATCAGTGGTTAATTTTAGAATAGGGGTTCACTTTCCACAAGAACATGCACCCGATCTGTCCTTTTAGCCTTCCCATCATCAATGGCATCAGAGTTGTACACCAATTGGTCTAGCTGCCTACCTTGGCTGACCTGGATTCTGCAGTCCTTCCAATCTTAACCTCTAGATAGCGCAAGATGGTTGAAATGATTCAGTCACCCAGCAACACATTGAGAAGGAAGTCCACTAAACTTTTGGCTTGGGTTCTGTTCTCAAGCGTCCTAAGTAGTTAAGATTAGAGATGGGAGCCTTTGGTGCCAAACAGTAACAATATTTTTAAAGCAACTAGACATATATATGAGTTAGGCTTGTGATTACCTCAGGAAAAGAATAAAAGAGCAGTGAAGCATAAAGGACAGTCAGAAATTTAACTAGCTACTCAGAGGCTGAATCAGCTTAGCTAGCTACTCAGGAGGCTGAGATCTGAAGACCACTGTTCAAAGCCAGTCCAATCATGAAAATACATGTGATTATCTCCAAAAAATCAGAATACAGTAATGGCTCGAGTGGTAAAACAGTATCCTTGGGCACAGAAGCTTAGGGATAGTGACCAGGCACTATCAAGCTTCAGGAATGATGAATACATGCATGAGCACCTGCACATGTGCATGTGCATACACACATGCGCGTGAACACACAAACACACCAATGAGTATTTCAATGTGACCTTCTTCATTTTTTATCTTGTTGTATCCTATTGCCATGTATTAGTTCACAAATTAACAAAATCAGTTAAGCAGCTATTTACATCAACTCATCATGTTTCTCTAAAGTCTATTCTCTTTTTGCAAGCCTGCTTTTATTTGACCCAAAAGTAAAGTATTCAGGAGGGCAATTCATCTCCCTCAACTCTGTAGTATTGCATGATTGTTTAGGTTCCTCCTAGCTATATGATTTTGTGAAATTCTGCATCAAACAGCGTATTTCTTTCACGAGAAGGGAAGCCTCTGTCAAACAATTCATAATAGGTTTTTCTCCACCTGGCAAGCATCTGTAGTTTTATTATCTTCATATATTTCATGATCTGTCTGTGTATGCTAAAGACTGCTGTGAAAATAAAAAGACCCTTCTCAGCACTTAGCATTCATATAACATTCATAGGTATGAAGGTGTTTAAATATTATTGAAATTGCTTTGGAATAAATAATGTTGACCTTGACTATCTTGAGAAAGAAGAATTGGTTTCTCAGCACTTAGGTAAGAACGTTAGTGAAAGAAACAAAAGGAAAGTTTGGAACAACTCAACACATACATTCAAATGAAACAAAACAACCCAAGAAAACACAAATTAATTCAGTACTCAAAAACCTGCAAGAAATGCAAAGATTTAAAAAAAATCAGCTATGATAAGCTTTTGAAAATCCTGACTACCTGGGAGTCTACTGTTGTGAGGACAGTGGTTAAAACTTAGACTGGACAGAAAGATCTGTACACAATGCCATGCACCTGTTATTCTAAATTCCAGGAAGAATAACATAAAGTGGACTGAGCCCAAGATCATACACAAGAAGGAAGCCCGATTCTATTTGAAAAATAATCAGACTAATTTAGGGCTGGGGGCATGACAAAATGGTAAGAACACCCATTTAGGAGATATAAGACACTCAATGCAAAATATATTATGGTTATTGAAGAAAAAAGCTATGACTTTAAATAATTGAAATGATTGTAAGATTTGAGTATTTCAGTGGAGAAAAAACCCATGAGAGAGATAGAGTGAACCCATGTTGTGATCCTTTCTACTTAAGCTATAATGTTGTGTGGTACTCCAGACATAACAGAGTTATCTTGCAAATGAGCATGGATGTGCATTTGGGTGATGGAAATACTCTACTTACACAGGTGTAAATCAGATTTTTTGGCTAGATTATAGTTCTTGAACTAAGAGTCTGTGTGATGTCCCTGACCTTTTTCTCTCAAGGCTACCACTCTACTACTTTGAACCACAGTTCCAATTCTGATTTTCGGTTCGTTGTTTGGAGATAATAGTCTAATGGACTTACTTGCCCAAGATGGCTTCAAATCAGGATCGTCAGATCTCATCCTCCTGAGTAACCAAGATTCCAGGCATAAGCTGTCTATTTTTTAAATAATTTAGTAAATCATACAGTTACAGAAGTTATAAATTATCATTACAACCTGTGTAACAGATGTGTGTGTGTATATATCAATGCATAAAGATAGAAGTATTTTAACGTATCTTTGTATCTACAGTAGATTTATGAAAAATCAACCTTTGTTGTAAAGTAAAATAGAAACAAAAGTTATTAATGAGGAAAACATAGGGAATTGTCACATGTTTCTTGTTGTTGAATGGAATATGAATTGCGAGAATCAGTTTGGGAAAACCATCTTAATTTAACAAAATGGGTAATGGGTATTAATTCCAATCTCTCTATTTGCCCATATTGTGCATCCTCACACATGAGTGTCAAAACCAAACCAAAATTTTTGCTTTTGTATTTAATGCACCTGTTATAATTTAGGGGATTAATGAAGTAATCAAAAAATGATTAAAATAATAGTAAGTGATTCTATGAGTTAGAGCTGAAAATGTTTTCAAATATTATAATAGCTAATTAAATTGAATTTATCTTACTTTTCCTCTATTGTCATGTCTCTCATTCCCAAATTAGAAAAGTACATAGAAGGTTCTCACTAAATTATGTGTACAATCATGAAAAAAATGTATTGCACAGTGTGGTTTTAGCTTATTGAGACCTGTAGGGTGTAGTATGTTTTTGAGGACTTGCAAAAAGTTGTGATGGAGATGAAAGGAGGGATGTGCTTATTCTGGAAAATTGCTTAGAGGATTGCTCCCAGAAAGATAGTGACGAATTCTTCCTAAAGATACAGTAAAATCACTTTCACAACCATGTTCACTGCTGCACTATTTACTGTAGCCAAGTTATGAAAACAGCCCAGATGCCTTATGGTGGAGGAATGGTTGAAGAAAGTGGGGCACATATACACAATTGGATTGCACCCATCCATTATGAAGACTGTTACATAATTTGCAAAGAAATAGATAGATCTAAAAATATGTTAAGTAAATTAAGTCAGAGCCAGACACACAAAGGACCCATGTTCTGTCGTGTATTTGGAACATAGGTCTTTATGCAAGTTTACACAATAGTATTGCAGAAGAGTATTTAAAAGGTGTAATTTCTTATAAAATTGAACATTTATTCCAACAAAATGAACACCAAGAAGCTATCATTTGGCAGATATGAGAAAGTCAAAGGGAAGGAATAAAGAGAATTATGGACGAAGAGAGGGAATGTATAATATTCAATGCAGACACTAGAAGAAATGAAAGTGGGGTGAGGTTTGGAAGGATGTGGGAAAGTTATGTAAAGATCCATTGTACTTATAAACTGATTTATTGAATGGAAATTCCTTCGTACGACTATTTAATAAAAATATAACTAAAAACAATGGAATCGCGGCTGGGAAGGTGGCTCAGTGGTAGAGAGCTTGCCTTACATGCCTAAGGCCCTGGGTTCGATCCCTCAGCACCACATAAGCAAAAAGTAAAAAGCCGGAAGTGGCGCTGTGGTTCAAGTGGTAGAGAGCTAGCCTTGAGCTGAAGAGCTAAGGAACAGCTCCCAGGCCCAGCGTTCTGGACCCACGACAGGACCGCCTCCCCCCGCCCCCCAAAAAAAAAAACAATGGAGACATTTGAATCTTAAACTGTGTTCTCTTAAACCATGAGTCAAAATAAGAGTTTCCTTCTCAGAAATTTTCTTTGCAGTTTTTTTCCTCAAAATGACATAAAAGTGACCAACAAAATGAATGTCAATACATCACATTGCGTATCCTAAAGAGACACAATATAAAAATCACAGTAAAAATGTTAGAATTCATCACATGATAAAATAACAGGGAGAAAGGATCAAATGCTGATTGTTTTTCCAAGTACGTTACCCATGGTATGTAATTTAATCCTCACAATAATCCCATAAAGTAGAACTACTTCCATTTCTAATTCTGAGATGATGATATTGAAGCTTTCAGAGTTCGAATTACTAGTACAAAATTGCACAAATGGTAAATCTTAGCCTGCGCCCCATTCCCACCTTATCAAATAACTTCATTCTAATTTATGACTAAAATACCAGCACTTAGTCCACTAATTCTAGGAAAATTTCCCAGAATTATTGTCCACATTCTAATGATATTTCACTTTATCTTTGTTAGAAAATAGGAAACTAATCGGGATGCCGGTGGCTCCACCTGTAACCCTAACTACTCATGAGGCTGAGATCTGAGGAATGCAGTTCAAAGCCAGCCCAGGCAGGATAGTCTGAGAGATTCTTATCTATAATAAACAGCTAGTAAACCAGAAGTGGCACTGTAGCTGAAGTGGTACAGTGATCAACTTGAGCGAAAGAACACAGGGACAGTACCCAAGCCCAGAGTTCAAGCGCCACGACCAACCAAAAAAAAAACAAAAAACAAAAAGGAAATAAGTAACTGTAATATGAAAACTCCAAGTTCATAATCGATTTATACCTCCCTGGTGAAAGGAACTGCTAAACTATAACGTTCTTGATTTCTAGCTCAAAATTTTAGAAATCATATTCTATCCCATGACAACACTGCATTGCCTGGGGACCCTCATCTCTGTTTAACACAATCATACTGAAAGAATAACCTCCCCAATTCCTGATGGAAACAGACTGCAGGTCTATAGACCAATCATTTCCACATTGTAGCTCAGATAAGTTGTTTACCATTAGAAGTATTTTGATTACTTTTTATACCCAACATTTTGAGAGAAATGTATTACTTTAAAATGCTATTAAAGCAAGACTGATATAAAAATCACCTTTGACCCCAGATAAATATTTTACCTTTCATATACCCAAAAATGCAGTCTTAACTATCATTAATGTGAGGAACGAGAGGTTAAAAATCATAGACACCAAGACCTAAGCATCAATTAAAGACTCTCCAACTTGTGAATAAAATTGGTTTAAAAAGACATCAATACTACTGCACGTTTTTCAAAATTTCTTGTGTTACTGAAGATTCAATCATAAAATATTAACACTTGAAAAGAACTCATTTTCTTGAAAGTAGGACACAAAACACAAGATTAATCCTAATCATTTTCAAATACCTTTATTTTTTCTACAAATTCGCTCTTATAATTATAAAGAGTATGAATCTAACTGAAGTACAGAGCCACAAAGGAAATTATTTAACTGCATCATCTACATTCAAAAAACTGTTACTAGAAAACAAAATTACACTAATAATTAGCTTACCAAATTCACTTTTATTCAATTTCATTTACTTTCATAAAAACTGGGTTTTCATAAAATGATAGATAAAAAAGCCTATATACCCACTTACATCTTCAGATCTTAACAATATTTATTTCAGAAATGTCTTTAGCTCTATAGTCAATGAAATGAAATAATACTGAAATATTCAAAGGCTTTTCAGAAATTGCAAGACTCGCTTTGGGTTGTTATGTATATTGGAAAAGATATTCGAAAAGCCTTATTTGTTAAAGTTGTGATAGTTACTCCCACAAAAGAGCCATTAGTGAAGATCCACTTGCATGTACAAAACAACTTCAAATGCATCCACAATCTGGAGGTGACACAAGCTTTTTGTTTGTCTGTTTTTGAAAGGTATATCTAACAAGCATATCCACAATACTGATTTTCAGTCAATATGATGGGATATTCAAACCTAATAAATACAGGGTTGATTATCTTAGTGAGAATAGATATGATGTTACAAAGAAAGTTATTTTCAACAGAAATCTGGAAAGAGTTTATCCACCTTGCGTTTCACGGGAATAACCCGAGAGTAATACCTGTTTGGTCAAATAGGTCAAACTCACTCCATGAGTATATCTTAAAAGTATAACGAATTTAAGAGGTCAAATACATATTTTGTACTGACAGTCATCTTATAGTACTAACTTACTACCTAATTATATCTGCATCTTCTTACCTAACATATAATAAGTGCTGAAATTGGTCTCTTTTATCTAACTTAATGTTGTATATGCTTTGATTATGATGATGTTATTATTTGAAAATAAAATGTACAGAAGAGTGGCTCCACAGAAATGACATGACAAAACACTGATAAATAAAAGCATTGCAACACAGTTAGCTCTTTTCAGCCTCACCCTGTCCACATTGGCAAGCAACATTGCAACAGCACACTCACACATATACACATACACACATGTGTGCACATGTACACACATATATATGCATGCTAAATTCAGGGTTTAATACAAAAAAGTACAAATAAAATATTAGTGATTTGGACAAACATTAATTTGCCTTATTACAAAATAATACACAATCCAGTCACCATGGGTGTTACATTTTACTTGCCTCGCCACATGTGACCACTTAATTTATTTTAATTCATTCATTCATTCATTTGTTTTGTGCTAATACTAGCCTTGAATTCAGGACCTGGTTCTGTCCCAGAATTTGTTGTTTTTTTGTTTTAGTTTTCTCAAGCCTAGAATTTTACTGCTTGTCCCACAGCTCCATTTCTAGCTTTTGCTGGTTACTTTCAAATCAGAATCTAATGAATGTTTTATGCTTGGTATGGTTTCAAACCACAATCCTCAGATTTCATCTTTCTGATTAGCTAGGATAAACACATGAGCCACCAGTGTGGCTTCTAGATTTTCCTCTATAGCTATCTAATGCACATACTTAGATAGTAATTTAAAACTTAGAGTATAGAAGCAAGTTGTACAGTGTTGATATTGTCCTGTCAGAAATTTAAGCTAGTAAATTTCTTCTTAAAACCATGAACAAAAATACCATGATATAATATAAGAAAACTCACTATTGAACACATGAGCTTTAAGAGTTTTCTAATAAATCCATTATTTGTTACCCAACATTAGAAAAAAACTGTATAATGCAGTAGTAAAAAAAAGTCTTTTGTAGGAATACTTAATTACCTTGTTTTTAAAGACACCTGTTTTCATCTAAAAAAGTAGGCCTGTCTATTGTCTTCATGTGATTTTGATGGTTGAAGGTGCTTAATGAGAAGTCAAAGTGTATTACTAATCCTTTGCTATCAATTAAATCTCACCTTTTCTTCTTGGAACATATAATGATTAAAACAATAGTTCATAATCAGCAAGCAATAGTTCAGATTCACACTTCCAGTGCAAGTGGATCACTAGTAATTAATCCTTGATACCATTTTCCACAAAGTTTTGTCCCAGATACAATCGGTCTGCCTTCTCTAGCTGCTTTCCTAGCCTGGACCTATTCCTTCACTCTACAGGAAAAGTGATATTCAACTGATTTCAGTCAGATCTGTTACTAGAATTATCAGGGATTTAGATCCTTGTCTGTAATTTGGTCAAAGCTATGTCTCTTTATGTAGGCTATTAAAAGTGTATTTACTAATTTCAAGTAAATACATAAATTCTATTTCCATCACTTTTAAAAAATAAAATTGTTTTCTCTATAAATTGATCCGAGGCCTGTATTTTGTGGCTAGCTAGGTCATTGCACATCTGTCTCTCTCTTCCTCTCTCCCTTTCATGGTTCTCATAGATAATATGACTGCTCCATAATTATCCTAATTTATTTTGCTTTTATATTTTTGGTTGCATCATTTCACTTTCTGCTCTGCCATTCCCCAAATCATTTACATAGAAGGCATTATTTCATATTTTCTCATTCCTAGAATAAGCTGCACATGAAGACACCACTGGTCCTCATTTCAGTCTGTACCTTTCAATATGGAGGAAAACATTTCCTCTGCTCTCTATCAATTCCCTGCTCTCCAGTTAGAATAATTTCGAATAGTAAAAATGGAAAAAGAGAAAAAAATCATGGTGAAATAACAGATGTAGAAAATTCACTGGATTTTTCTGAGCAGTTCAACCAACGTGAACTATTGGGGAATACATGTGTACCTGATTCCCACTGGTACTCAGTGTCTCTGGTTAGGCAATTCTGATGAAGACAAGGAACAAGATAAAAAAGTGAGGAACAGTATCATTTGCAAAAAAAAGTGGAGACGTATTCAAGCAAATTTTTCTGTGGGCTGCTGAAAGTAATTGGCTTACTACAGTGCAGAGACTACTTTCCAAAAAGGCCACTCATGTGAATACTAGGGATGATGATGAGTTACCTCTCTTCATCAGGAATCCTACATGAGTTGGTGGCTCAAGGCAGATATTCATGCAATTACTGTGAATGGCTGGACACCCCTGCTCAGTGCTTATATGTTGAATAATACAAGAGTGGCTTCTTTCTTAGTTCATCACTATGTAGATACCAATGCCCAAACTAAAGTTCTCTTAACCCCCTTGCATCTTGCTGCTTGGAATAGAAATAGCAAAGATATGCTGGATCTCCTTCTATTGAAGCATTATATCAAACAAGGTCTGAAGCACAACTTGAAAGAAACTGCATTTAATATTGCCAAAAGAATAAATACGTATCACTACCTCGTTGAAGTTATGGAAGGCTGTAAAAATTGTTCTCCTAAGTCATAATGGTTTGGTTAAGTTTCTTAATTTTCAAAAATGCCAATCCATCTTTGTGTCTGTACAAAATATTTTCACAATACAGAGCAACGGCAATATCTTACTTTAAAAATTCATGGATTCAATGGTATTCTTCAAGTGAATTGCCTGACTTTGATGTCAAATTGTATTCAAGAGTTGTTTGTATACATCTATAATGATTTCTGCAGAGTTTGTGATTTTTTAAATCAGAAATCATTTTAACTTATCTGTTGAAATGAGTAGTACAGAAACTGAAAATATTTCTGATGCTTGTCTGAAAAAAGTATATTTTAAAATAATCTGTATTTTGTTTGTATAATGTCCATAATCTATTTCATTCTCTCCTAGATATAATACTTTGAATTCTACATTGTTTTATAATATATAGGTTCATTAATAAATGTGTTATTTCAGATAGCATTCCATATAGAAAAAGTTTAAGATTCCTTTTTTACCTAAGTCCTTATAGTATTTTACTTCTTTGGGATAAAATGACAATGTTATCTACTTTCAAAAGTTTTGTAAAGATTATGCTATATAAAGGCCTTTCTAAGGTGAGGATTTAATACACTGATGTCTAACTAACTTTCAGTTCAATGAATTATATGTGTTGTTACATTTGTATTTTTTTAGTTTTTTATTGTGAAAATACTGTACGGAGGGGTAACAATTACATGGGCAGGATAATGAGTAAATTTCTTATCAAGTATTGTAGCCTCCTCCTTTGTTTCCCCTTCCCATCCCTTCCCATCCTCCCTCTGCCCCCCCACTCAATCCTCCTCACTAGCCCCCTCCCCGCACCAAAGTTCTAAAGTTCATTTTTGACATAATGACTTGTATTTTTGTAATCAATTTTTTAATAACTTTTTTTCATTTCTTACATCTGAAGAATGAAAAATATGGAATACTTCACAAATTTTCATATCATCCTTGTGCAAGTGCCATGATAATCTCTATATTGTTGTAATTTGGGTAAATGTGCTGCTGAAGCATGTAGTATCCTGTAAAGTTAAGTAGTTAATGATGCAATCTTTATACAGGCATATATCCTTAGTTGACTTTTTGTAACCAGGAAACCTTATTGTTCCTAAAAATGCTATTGATCTTACTTCTCTAAAATTCTGTGTATATTGGAAAAAACATATTGTTTGGTCGATTGCTCACATTTGCAATTTTTTTGTCAATGACTATTTTAAGTCTTTTTCATTTTAAATTTGATCATACTTTGAAGCCTTTATAGCTAGGTCCAAAGGTGATAGCTTTTCAAGTACTTATTTATCAACTGAGTTAGCTTTGTGGAGCTAATGGATTCAAAGCAAGCCTTGCTTAAGAGCTCCTTCTAAACTTCTGCAGCTTAAAATTCCTAAATGAGGTCTTACTGGCACAAATGTCTACCTGACCCTTTACTCTTCTTCCATGTAGCAACAGACCAAACAGAATATCTTACCCTGATAGCATAGATTGTCTTACTGGAACAAAACCAATCTTAGTTAAAAAGGATCATAGAGAGATGAACAATTAAGACAGAATCGTTTAGACTAGAAGGTATTTTATCAAAATATAATTGTTTCTTATACCTAATATTTCAAAAGTAGCTAAAGCCAAGAAGGTGAAAAAGTTTTGACATGCATGATTACCTAATGTCCTGGCCATTCTACCATCCAACCAGGCAGGAATTTACACTACTGCCTTTCTTTCACCCAATATTTTCATAGTTACAAGAGAAGTCTATATGTTTCTCCTTGATATTAGGCCTTAAATTGGTAATGTTTATCACAGTGTTTCCTCTTGCATCTAGGCTGTAAATCTACAAATGGTAAAGCTTTAGGTCCAACTCTACCAACACTGAGGTAGAAATAATGGAATAATACTATAAAACACAGTTGCCTTTGATACACTAACCACGACAGTACATTGAAAAACATGTGCCTTTTTCTTATATTATATATAGTTACATATTTTATCTTTATACGTGCTAATATTTTTTTCACACAGTGAAACTTACTAGAATTAATTGATAATTTGACAAATTAATAGATATTTATTACAATAAATAGATTGGAATATAAATAATAAGGTTTAGAATGTACATTTGAATATAAAAAGTATCAATGCAATGTCTTTGGTATAAACTTTTGATACCTTCTAAGTGTTCTTGGTCTTCTGAATTCATATTGTAAAAAAAAATTGTTGTTTTCCCCTAATCTATAAGGGACTTTACTCTGCTGCTCTGTTTATTGTTTTAACTCACTGATTCCAAAATATTTTTCTCCAATTTTGGAAGCCTTCCTACTGATTATACCCAAATTTTATGATATGATATCTAAAATGTATTACTCTTCTGCAGGACCCATGGGTCCTAGGATCCCAGGTCCCAGTTATCTGCTTCATCAGATAACAAGGGCAAGATTTCTCACCTAGACTCATGAAACATGTCAACAGAAAGTAATTGAAAATCCATCTCAATTCCTTATGACACCGGAATTAGCAGTTTGCAATTGTGAAATGCAGTGCAACTTAAAATGAAAGATGAGGTCACAAAATTTGAAAGTACAGTAATTCAAACTTTCAAACAAATGACCAGCCCATATGTGTGACCAAGATCACAAATGTCACAAAATTATTTTTAATACCCCTCTTCTGATGATTACTGAAAGATTTCTGTCCAGCATAAGTAGGCCAAAAAATTAGTTCCTAGAACAATAGATCCATAATTAGTTTACCAAGGCTAGGAAAACTTGACTTCAGGTCAAATATAATTCACAAAAACATTAATTGATAATATCGTTAATGCTTCAAAATACTGGTACTTCAGTAAAACTTGGTTCTGTTGTATAAAAATGTTATCATTCACAAACAAATGACAACCTACATTTAATCTCCTGAAAACAGATTCCTTTTGAAATAATCTTTTAAAAATCACATTTACCAAAATAACATTTGACAAGTAGACGATAGTGACATTACAAATTTTTCAAGTTTAGGGTGCAAATTAAAATAGAGTTGATTTATTTATCCAGCACTAATGCCAAGCAGGTTCAACCATTCATTAAAGTGTAGAAATAGTACCACCCACCATTTGTGTTGTTCAGTAGGTGCCTTCCAGAAATGTGTCAAATAGAACAACCTCCCATAATACAAACCCAAAAACTAGCTAATAAAGTAAGTTTCATCACTTAATAAGGTACATTTTGAAAAGTCACAAATAGATACCTTATCATATGTTGTTTTATGTTTTCCCTATCTATCTAACATAGTAAGAAATATGACTTAAAGTCATGAATATGGGTACTCATCAGAGATGCGACAAACATAAAATCTTTCTGTTTCTACCATATTCCTCTATAGTAGTAAATCGTGGTTTTCTTCTTTTTCCAAAACTTATAGGTAGTAGAAAATATTATCCCATGTAAAATAAAATAATCACAAATCTTTTTACAAAGCCATTTATAAAATTTTGTAGTTAGGAATATATTCTAAGCCATATTTAAACTTTCTTGTTGACTGAAGATTAATCTTCCAAATGGATGAGAATAAAATCATGTCTAGGTGCTTCACATCTCCAGTCTTGCAAATTGTTATTGCAGATGAAAGAATTATGGAAATATAAGCTGACATCAGTTCAAGTATATGCAGGATTGAAACTCCGTGGAATGTATATAAACCTTTCAAAATATTAACAGACAGTTTAACAGAATGACTATCAGGAAGTTGAAACCAGAGAGGAATTATAGTAAAGACATAGAATGAATGAAAAATGGAACAAGGGGCATGTACAGCTAGAATACTCAATGTACATATGTGATAAAGGAAGTGGTAAATCTGAAATAAATCTTGGAGAAGGGGGTTGGTTGAGAATGATAGAAGGAGTCACTCTGATCAAGGAGCATTGGACAATTAGATGGACATATTTACTGTAATACACTTGCAAAACCTTTTGTAATTTAGTTAGAAAACATAACAAAATACAAAAACACACAAAAATCACAACCAAACAGCCATCTCTAGAGAGGATGAATGTGACCTCTCAAAATTTTAAATAGTCAATGAAGGGTAGTGTTGGGAAAAGCAAACAAAGCTGTTCAAAGAGGGCAGTTTTGGGTAGCAGAGAATTTTGAACAGATTTAAATAGATTGTCTAAGGTTAAGAATCACCTACATCTGTTACAAATATTTTCTTCTGTGAGTTCTCTTTGTCTGCAATGGATAATCCAGTCCTCAGCCACCCTTGATAGCTTGTGAAGATAGAATGGAAGAAACAAGATCAAGAACCCATTACTCCACTGGAGACAGAAAAGTCCTCTATGTTTTCTTACATCTCTCTTCACTACTCTTTCGTCAAACTTTTAAGTGAAGTGATTTTGAATTATATCTTTCATTCTTTGTTCTGGCAAAGTCATTAACCAAACTAATTTACTAAATATTATTTGCCATTTTTTCTACCATGCTGTTTACTTGTCTAAGAGAGTCCATTAAACTTCACCGTTGCATTTGGTTGCCACGAAAAACCAACATCTATGTTAATGAGGACAAACTCTAATGTAAAACTTTGTCTCCACAAAACCAGTCCAAGAAGTTGTGATCACAAATATTTAGCTATACTTTTTTTCTTTTACCTTGAAAGTCTTCTTGTGTCTAAAGTGTCACAAAAATAAGTACTCCACTACTTTTTGGTTCAATCACTTCTAACCTCAAAGATATATTTTGCTAACAAGATGCTTAGAGGAAACCAAAGTATATTCCACTTTTATGTTCTCTCTTAGGACTCTCCTTAGATACCATATCAGGATCAGTGAAGTTATACTTTGCAAAATTATTTCAATAGATTATTTTTCTCTTGGTCTTGCATTTGCTCAGCAAGATGTATGGAAAAGAATAGAGTTAAATCATCCATACCTTGGGTGAGAGTGTCTGTCACAAAAGACAATGAAAGTCCTAAATCTATGTCCTCCTCTTAGCTCTTGCCTGATTTCCAATTAAGCACAGCTTCTTGGCCTCAAGTCCAGTGAAGCTGAAAGTCTATAAGTTATCCTCCTCACCCCGCCCCGCTATATCTTCATGGTTTCTCTTTTAAAACTCTTTGAAGTTGCCTCATTTGAACATAGAATTTATTTTCCTGTCTTCATTCAATCTATTCTGCATTGTAGTGAGCCATATAGGCTCTGTAAAATCACTTTAGGTAGCAAAAATATTAAGAAAATCTATATCAAAATTTCTGGCCCCCCTCCACTGCTGAAGTCAATATGCTTAGATAGGGCTTGTAAGAACATTGTTTGCTTACCCTTTCAATTTTCTCAATTCTTTTCTGATCCCAAACTTTTTGGCTTATGTAATGAGAAGTCTTCACTACCTCATGTTGATAAGGATATTATTTTTTGTGAGCTGCTTAGAAATGTGTAATCATTGGAGTATCCAATCAGATTTTTTTTCTGTGTTTCAGTGCTTCACATGCAAAGACATTGGGGAAACTGTTACAAACAGAAAAATGTGAACCCAATACCTTCTTTCATTTTGGAGGGCATTTTCTGCCTAAATATTTTGACCCAAATTATCTTTTTCAAAGAATAATTTTGGTAAAATTCAATTCACAAATTTTGATGTCTTAGGTTTTTTTAAGAACTTTGACTTTCACACAGTGAGAGTATATTTCCTGGGTAAGGACAATTCTCAAGGGAACCTACAGGATTTACAGTAAGGTTTCTGAAGTTTGTTTGTTTATTGTGAAAATGAGCTATCTTTACCCACATTTCTCCCTCTCATCTAAGTCTCCATAGCTTTATTTGCATGAAAGCCTATTTTCCCAGGCAATTTTCTTAATAGGCTAAGTTGTTAAAAAGTTTAACAATTAAAATATGCCTGTCATAATTTTTTAACTCTTTTGAAATCCCTTTATCAAAATCACGTTTTCCCCAATCCTAATTCAACCTTTACCATCAAAATCTCTAACATGTTCACATGATATAGTGTCCAGGCACCTATTATTTTCCAGTGGCTTTATGTGTCTATATGAAGATATAAGCTGATGCTGAGCAAAATGAACTCCAAGATATGGAAACAGAGATTTTTTTTGCAGTTGTTTTTAATGTACTATGTGATTTCTATTTTCTTTGGGTTTTTACCCCTATGGTTTGTCCTTGGCTCTATTTGATTTTGGTAGCCTGTGTATACATTTACCTTAATTAGGGAAGGGAAGAGGAACAACAAAATGGCGAGACAAAGGACAAAGGGCAAGACAATGCAATAGCATTACTCACAAGACAATATGTTGGAAATGTACATTACAACATGTGAGGAGTATTGAGGTGAAAGAAAACTGTGAGAAAAATGAAAGAGGGGGTAACAAGTTTGAAAAGTTATGTATTCACTACCTTACAATTACTGGAACCCCATTGTACATCAATTTGACAATAAAACTAAATTAAAAAATAAGCTGCATAAAATATAATTTCACTGTATTGTTAAAGTAAATATTATTCTTTATTTTATGTAGCAACTTTTCAAAAATCAATACTATTTGGCATCTAATTTGAATGGATTACTCCTTTTTATCAGAGAGTCATCAACTTGAATGCTATCCAACTAGACAATATTTTCACAATAAACTTGCCAATATTTTGAAAAAAGAATAAATATAGTAGTTTCTCATAATAAAACCGAAAACAGTTTAATTCTATGGAAACCCATAACTTTTAAAAGTAAATAAGTTGTTAAGAGGACAGAATATATATGTTCCTCAAAATTCCTATGACTAATAAATACTCATTTTCAAATTCTGAACATTCCATACCTGAGATATTCAAAACAGTACCTGTTTGCATGTTATGTAATTTTGCAATAGATGCAGTTTCCAATGGAGTGTTACAAATTGAGAAGTCAACAGAAAAATAGCCACATTCTCGTAGAGGAAAAAATTATGAAGCATCTGTAATTAATTCTTCAAGAGTAAGCAAATTTTATGAGAGTAAGCTATTATTTCTATGACCATCAATCCCAAGATTTATGCTATAAAGTCATCCTAGTCCAATAGTTTCCAACTTGTAAAGTGCACCTTAAAATTCCCTAATTCACATCATGAATAGCTTATCTCTATTGTGAAAAATACTACACCTCTGATAATGTGATGCACTCCTTGTTCTGGAAAGAATACTACAATAAACTGAGTTGCATCATTTTTCCCCTAGTGATATTCTTGAGATCAGAACACTTGCAAATGTTATTCATTTTTATACTTTTTAAACTATCACAGATATTCAGGATGCTAAGGTCTGAAGATTATGGTTGAAATCTCCAATAAACTCAGAAAAAGTCAGACACAAGTGGCACTGAGATTGAAGTGGTAGTGCATGATCCTTGATTATAAACAGGCTCAGAGACAGTTTACAGGCCCAGATATCAAGCCCTAGGACAAACCAATAAAACAAAAACAAATCCCAAATGTAGCATTTTTCTCATTGTATACAGAGGCAGGTAATTAAGGAACTTGCTTCCTGTGTTACCTATAGGTAGAAGAAAGAAGATGTCACACAATTATTCTCTTCATAAAATGTCATACAAAACCCTCAAAAATTGCATTTTTTCTATATTTATAAATTAATATTGATTTGTTGGCGACTCTGTCTAGATTATTTACATTATCATCTTATACATGAACTGTTGGAATTATCTATTCACTAAGATCTAATTATAACTCTCTTGAAAGCATATTCTAGGCAAATAGAATGCCAGAAACATTTGTGAATTTGTCAATTAAACCCTCTACTTAAAAAGAATTTTGTAGCATCCTATAAAATATTAAATTACAAACAAAACTAAAATATTTATTTTAACTCTAAATTCTAATTTAGCAAGATCTACAAAGTCCTGCATTTGATGAACTTTGCTATTTCTCTAGGCTTAAGATTTTGTAATCCTTTGTCATTTCTTTGGAATCCAACAGAATGATGCTTACTTACTTTTTCAAATTTTGGGTGGGAATCATGAGCCATTTGGAATCTGGGAATGTTCTGTAATGAAGAGAGCTTTTAAAACACAACTGAAGATTATATACGAGTTACATTTCAATAGGAATGTTGACTTTTCAAAACATAATGACAAAATTAGCCCAAACTTGGAACTGTGTATTCCTTTCTTGTTGTTTTGTTTGTTTTATTAGACAAAATTATACTACCTTGTCCAGGGAAAGTATCACTATTTAATTCTACTCTCTAATCTCCTGCCTTAGTCTGAGTACTAGAATACTAGAATTCCAAGCTTGTATCACATTGCCCTGCCATGGATTGTTGGTTTATTTAATTTAGACATAGACTAGCAAATCTGAACTTCTCCAATGATATTATCCACTAGAATGACTGCTCAGAGTGTTTATGTACTATTTTCAAAGATCTTCTAAATTTGACACAGGATATGATCATTTTCAGATGCACCTGCTGGTATCTCTGATTCATTCAATCCTTTTAATAATAATTACTTAACTCTCTTACTATTCCTCATCCCTACCTATGTAATAGTCTCAAACTTTTTTGAAGAAAGTTCACTTGAGGACTTTCTAATATTAAAATTTATCTCTTAATTCTTACTCAGGACATATTTTCTATTGCTTTTTTAAAACTTTTCTGAATATTCTAAGAGTTATTTCATTTGTGTATTTGTGTGTGCACATATAAGTGCCTCTGTGTGTATGTGTGTGTTTGTATGTATGTATGCAAAAGCCTCAAGCTCTTATTCATCAGTCTTGCTCATGACTGGTATTCCATCACCTGAGACATTCTTCCAATCCATGTTTTGGCTGGTAGTGTGGCAAAGACTGTTCTGCCCAGGCTGCATGCAAACTGAACTTGCCAGACTCCTTTACATTCACAGGTTTTATTTCTCCAGAAGTATCGACTTTTAAACTACAAACATTTTTGTGAGTGAAAAGTCTAAGCTGTAGTCCAGATTTTTAACTCAAAAATTCATAGAAAGATAGATGAACATATACATTGGAAATGCTGAGTGTACACTGATAGAAATGTGATCTTACGCCAGGTGGTGGAGAGATCTGAGGATTGGGGTTCAAAGACAGCCCAGGTAGGAAAGTCCAAGAGACTATTTTCTCCAATTAACTACAAGAAAACTGGAAATGGCACTGTGGCTCAAGTGGTAGAGCAGTAGCCTTGAGCTGAATAGCAGAGGGACAGCGCCCAGGCTCAGAGTTCAAGTGCCAAGACCAACAACAACAAAATGCAAGTAAAGGAAAGAAAAAGAAATGTGATCTTAGCCACTAGTTCATTGCTATTATAATCCCTGCTCGCTCAAGATGGACTTTTTTTCCAGTTAAATCCATGCCCTTATAGCTGACTTGCTTTGGAACCAGAATTATTCTTCCATTCTACTTTTTAAAAATTCGTGCGATTAGCAAGCGTGATTTAGAAAGGGAAAAGCCTCATACTTCATATTCCACTTAGGAACACTCTCATAAATCTACATACTGGACTTGGCTTTATTGTTTCGATGTTGTCTTATTTGTAGTCTTCTATAGTGTATTGAACCCTTATACTTAAACACAGAACTTCTCTTTCTCCTATTATTGCAAATGTTTCGCTTACTGTTAACTCATGTGCACTAGGGAAATAATGCACAGCATATACACTTACAAAAAGAATGATCTGAGGACCTTCTTCCCATTTAAAATTTGGCTTAATTTGCAGAGTAATTATGAAGTTTGAACTAAATGTACTCATGGATAATGTATTTATAAGCAATATAAATATATTTTCTCTTTACTAAGTTGTCTCTGAAACACCTGTTACCTCATGTCCAAAAGTGTCCTTGTGTTAGTTCAATGAAGCCCGAAAACATTCCTTAGACCTCAAGAAGCACCAATAATTGTTACTGGACTTTGTGGAAACTGATCCCAGGAGAGGAATTGAACATAGAAGAATGATAGAGTTCAAATTAACTTCTGCTTTCCTTTTTACTTTACAAGGAAAGAATCCCAAGGCTTGAAGGAAACTCTGTCCCTTGCTTTTTCCAGTGTGTTTTTTATTCATATAAACTTGTCTGTAAATTTCTAGTTGAGAGTATTACAAAAGATAATAATATGCCATGTGAAGGCCAGCATAGAATAAAAGAAATTAACATTGTTGTTTTTTTTAGTTAGTTTGTATTTGGTTTTGCCAATTGTGTGGCTTTAACTCTGGACCTGGGCGCTCTCCCTCAGCTCTTCAGCTCAAGGATAGTGCTCTACCACTTGAACCACAGCGCCATTTCTGACTTTTTCTGTTTATGTGGTACTGAGAAATCAGGGCCTCATGCATGCAAGGCAAGTACTCTACCACTGAACCACATTCCCATCCCCTAATAACATTGTTTTAAAATTGTTCTACTGCAAAGAAACAAAGACATGGAGGTTTAAAAGTGTCTTATGGATGGATATTTCACCCCTGAGATGATTCTCTTTTTGCAAGAGTCAGTTATCACTTCCTTTAGTCTGGTCCTGAGTTCTCCATAGCAATAAGAATTCCAAAAAAGCAGGATCATGTGAGTATGATCGGCACAAGCAGCCTCTTCTCAGACCAGTATCCCTTTAAGGAGAATCCCAAAGAAATATCGGGGGTTGTTTGTGTTTGCTTGTTTGTTTAGTTTGCCCCGGTTCTGGGGCTTGTACCCAGAGGCTGGACTCTGTCCCTGAACAGTTGTCTTTCTTGCCCACCTATCCTCAAAGATAGTACTCTACTGCTTGAGCCAAAACTCCACTTCAGGGTTTTGTATTGTTTATTTACAGATAAGAGTTTCACAGACTTTTCTGCCTGGGTTGGCTTTGAACTAAGACAGTAAGAAAGACAAGTGAGATCAACAGTATGGACTTCTATTTGAAAAAAGAAATATTCGATGAAGTTTATTATAAAGCTAATATATGACAATTTTTAAAAGAAAAGAATATTCCCAGCAAAGAAGCCATAACTTAAATAACTCAGCAAAAGTAGGTGTACTGAATCATTTTGGAATTATTTTTTATGCTTGGAAAGATTACTATTGACCTTGTCATTCCTTTTGGGGAAACTGAAAGTCATATTTGCACTTTTTTTGTTGGTCATGGTGCTTTCACTCTGATCCTCGGCGCTGTCCCTCACCTCTTCATCCCAATTTGAGCACTCTATCACTTTAGCTACAGCACCACTTCTGGGTTTCCTGTGATTAATTGAAGATAAGGGCCACATGGACTTTCCTGACAAAGCTTGCTTTGAACCACAATCCTCTGGACTCATCCTTCTGAGTAGCTGGATTACAGGCTTAAGCTACCAGCACCTGGCTCATATTTACATTTATGTGTACTTAATGACACTATGTAGACAAAGAATGGAAATTTGAATCAAATGATGACATTGCAGCTTTTCAGAAAAATTGGGGTAGAAATAAATATGTCCTCATTTTTCCATGTTGTTATATTAATGACTCATGAGCTATGGGACTCTTACATTAGCATCCTATGCCATCTGTGTAGGTGTTATTTAGTATTAGACAATATTCATAGAGTAATATAGAAAGACTGAGATTTTTAGAAAACAAAGGAGATCAGGTATGAAAGAACAGCATGGAAGGAGATACATTTATCACACAGATATTAAGAACTAGCCTAAGAGATTTAGAATGTTAAAGGCAATCAGGTATAAGCCTAGTTGATAACTAGTTCTTCAATAAACAAAAATATTTCCCTAGGACAGTTTCTGGTATACGTTAGTTACTATCATTTATTCCTTCCATCTGGAGTTATTCCTTCTCTTCTATCACAACTGTTAATTAGCCTCTGCCTTTTTGGTGCCATGACTGACCAAAAAGATTTCCAAATCTCACTTAGACTAGCCTTCTCTGTGATTAGCAGTGACCTCTCAAAAGCCTGGAATCTTTGAATTTCCAGAATTCATCTTCCCTTGACATCTAAGTACATTCCTGTCATTAACTGCAGTGATCTAATGAACAAAACATTTTTTTTTCAACACAGTATCCTAATATAGGCAAAATGCATGAATTAGGGACTGTTGTCAGGTATCAATATGGAAGGAGCAATTATATATTCCAAGTATGTGTTCTTTATTTTGCATTTACTAACTGTTTTGTTTTGTTTTGTTTTTGACAGTCCAGGGAGCTTAAACTCAGGGCTAGGGAATTATTCCTGAGCTTTTTTTTTTTTTGCTCAAAGCCACCACTCTACCACTTGGGGCACAGCACCACTTTCAGTGTTTTTCTGTGATGAATTGAACCCAGGGGTTCATGGATGCTAGGCAATCACCACACCATGAAGTCACATTCCCAGAGCCCTAACTGACTTTCTTAAGATGGCATTACATTTTCATTCTATAACTATGTATCATAATTTTGGCCAGGTGGTAGAAAATGACATACAAAACAATACTAAGTCCAGTAAGGCTGGATGGACAATGAATAACCGTCATGGTCTAGCCAGGGCACAGAGGGGCTTACCTCACGGAGCTGGTTAAACAGGCTGAGCAACACAGCTCCTAACCCACAGCCTACCTCCAGAATGAGAGGGCCACCTGGGGTTCTAGCCACATGGGGACGCTGGGCCACCTCCTTCAGCACGCATTAAACCATTTCCTGTGAGAGAGAGAGAGAGAAAGTCAGAATTACACTTAAGCCGGGTGCCCATGGCTCAGACCTCTAATCCTAACTATATAGGAGGCTGAGATATGAGGATCATGGTTCACAGCCAGCCCAGGCAGGAACGTCTGTGAGACTCTTATCTCCAAAGAAGCACCAAAAAACTGGAAGCGGCGCTGTGGCTTAAGTAGTAGTGTGCGAGCCTTGATCTGAGGAGCTTTGGGACAGCGCCCAGGACCAGAGTTCAAGACCCAGACTGACAAGAATTGGACTTCTTGACAATAATAGCACTCATTGTCCCTGGGAGCATGGCAGAGAAGTCAGGCCAGGATTCCTGTGAACTGGAGGTCATGAGTATGTCACCTGGCTTCTCCTTGCCTCTGTATCCCCAGCTGCAAAACTGAACACAGTGAAGGATCCCCTTCCTTATGGGGATAAGGTAAGGATGAAAGAGAGCTATGTTTTGTTTCACAATCCCTCAACTGTTCCACGATTAATAACAGGCTCCACCTGAGCCTTTTCCAGGTATCTTCCTTTCATTTGCTCACAGAATTGCCAAGAATGGTATCTGATGGCCGCTCCCTCTGTGCCCTATGCCAGAGATCCCTCTGTATAAATCCCTTGTTTCCTCACAATTGTCCCAAGAGGAGACTGAGGTCCAATGGTTGAGGCCTAACCCAGGCTTGGCCTGTGGTCAAGAATTGGCTGCCGTGCACTAAGAGTTTGAGATAATCCATTTAAACCGATTCATGAACATGGTGCTACATGTCTACTATCCCAGCTACAGAGGACCAGGCCTGGTGGAGCATGCCTGTCACAGATAGGAGGACCATGATCTAGCCCAGCCTGACCATATATTAGTCTCTATCTTGGAAATGCCCAAGACAGAAAGGCTTGGCTCACATGGTGGAAGACCTGACTGGCAAGCATAAGGCCTTGAGTTCAAAACCTAATATACCAAAAAGAATCCGAGGCCCGGTGCCAGATGCTCATGCCTATAATCCTAGCTACTCAGGAGTGTGAGATCTGAATATCACAGGTCAAGATTTAAAATAGGGTTGGCGTCACCCATCAGACATCATGGTGAGAAGACCCGGAGTCTGACCTATGCTGGTGCACTCCATACTCGCAGGGTGCAGATCCTTACTAAGTTCTGGCCACACAATCTGTCCCCCTGGGAAACCACCCCCTGTGGGACACACCCCCAGGTCCTCTCAAGCTCCCACTGCCACCAACCAGACCCAAGGGAGTAGACAGCTCCAGGGCACACAAATCCCTTGGTCTTGTAATTTAATGATGATGAGTCCCCTTCAAGCACCTTACCCTTCCAGGCCCCTAGACCTCAGCTGTGAAGCCCTCAAAGATAGCAGGAAAAGTCACCAAAGGGTCCGACTATCTTTGTTGCAACCCACTTCTACACACACACAAATCCAGACTGGTGACAGAAGACTCATCCATGCAGCACCTGAAATTTGCCAATTCATCACTCACCTGAGCACTGTCAGGATGTACAAGTAGAAAGATGATCTCTTTCTCTTTCCCTCTCTCTCTCTCTCTCTCTCTCTCTCTAATGCACACACACACACACACACACACACACACGACTCAGAAGTGCCTCTGTTCGTTCCTCATCTGGCACAATGTACAAGCTGGAGCATGGAGGTTCCCTTGAGAGAACCAGGGGCTCCCACCCAAGGGGAGCACCACTCAAATGAAACAGCACCACCACGCCTCTCCCTTTCTCCAGGGCCAGATCCTCCCCCTTGGGAACAACCAGCCTTGACTCCACATTCACCAAAACCCTAGGCCAGGATGCTGGGTGAAGGAGTCCTGAGACAGGTGTCTCCTCAGAGCCTGGAAAAGGAAACTAGCAGAGGGTCATGGTGACCTCAGAGGGGTGTCTGACCAGGGGTGGGGGGAAATGGATGGAGTCCTAAGGATACATACATCGACATACTCCTTACTTCTAACCTACACGCTCCTGGGCTAATTGGTGGATTCTTGGGGAGGACGAGATCAAATGGAACAAGAGCACCAGCACATGCTGGCAGAGCTGGTGATGATCCCGTGAGAACTGTTTACAGCTGAGGGGTAAGGGAACAGGCCAGGTGTATGTGTGAGGGGGGTTGGGGTATTCCTCCCAGATATTCACCTTCTGCTTTGACCCCCAGCGCCCTTCACCTCCTTCCTGGGCTTTTCTGGGACCCTCTTCAGGTGAAAGGATGACCAAGCACAGAAGACAAGGGCTCAAACAGCAAGGGGGGTGTCTATCTTATGCATCCAACTACCCTCATGCAAAGAAAAAAAGAAAAGACCAGAGAAGGCAGGTGTGGAGGTGCTGCTCCCCACCTTTGACTAAAGCCACCAAGTTCCCACTAGGGAGAAAAAGGGTGCAGATGCATGGCTCTGTGTCTCCCACTGTTCCAGGCCAGGGACGATGTGGTGCCCCCTCTGCACACGATGTGGCGGCCCCTCTTCACCCATCACTGCGTCTGCCCTTTTCCTGGGACATTGGCCGCTAGGGATGGGGGTGGGATCCCCGGGTTGACACCCACCCCCTACCTACCCTTTTGGTGCATTAGTGGCAGAGCCCTGGCTGGACTGTTGGGTATGAGGGAGGTGCAAGTCTGGGACCTGGGGGGGGGGTCTCCAGGTACGAGTGTCGCACAGTGCGGGCCCACTGGGTGGCCACTCACCTGTGCTGCTGGGAAAAGTTGTTGGCTGATGCTCATGATGGAGTGAGCAGCAATGGAGGGGGCATTGCAGACACTCAGGTCCAGAGCAGAGGACCAGGGGCCGGGACCAGGTCAGGGTTGCAAGCTTACCAGAAGCTTGCCAACACCTGAGGTTTGAAATGTGGTGCCTTGGAGGAAGCAGAGGAGGGGGCTGGGAAGCAGGAGGGCACATCAATTTCCTACTCCAAAGTAGCTTCAAGTCTCTTGCTCACTATTCAGCCACCTCTAACTTCTTCAACTGCTGGTAGTGGTGACAACCAACCGAGGGAATCCAGGGGGTACAGGGCAGCATGGAATGTGGGCATGGCCACAATTCTTGTATTCCTTTGTCAGAAAGAAACATGAAAGAATGGGGTTGTGGCCAGAATCCTGTGATGCAGGCAGCATGTGCAGAGTCAAGATGACAGCAACTCCCCCAGCCACTTTTTCTGGGAACTATGTCCAATTCAGTTGGGCACAAGAGGGTGACCTGCTTTAGTCAGATGGCTGCACAGATTCTTGTGTATGTCTGTTTGTTGTCAGTCCCAAACCTTGAACTCAGGATCTGGGCACAGCCCATGAGCTGCTTTTGCTCAAGGCTAACCCTCTACCACAAGAGCTACACGGCTCTACTTCTGGTTTTGTAGGCACTGAAGTTGGACAGGGGTCTCAAGGACTTTCCTACTTAGGATGACTTTGATCCTCCCATCACAGCCTTGTAAGTAACAAGGAGGATTGCTGAGAGCCACTGCTGCCTGCCTCATCATTGGTCTTGCTGATGTTCTTGGACAGCCTTATGATTTCCCTATCCTCGGGTTTAAGTGGTGGGAGCTGGAGCCCACAGTTCGAATCCTGGTCCTGCCACCTCCAAATGGCAGGAGATCCTAAGAAATCCATTCCTATCCATATGATTACCAATGGAATGTGATTAATGTCATGAATTAATGAGCAGTTGTTGAGTTATTCTATGAAAAATTTATGCACAATTATATTATAGGACACTGACCGATTTTAATTAATACTTTATTAAGCATTTAAACAATCACATTCATAAAATGGAGGCATAATGAAATACCAAAGAATTGGACCTCATATACTATAAAGGTGCCATTTTTTCTGCCAAGACTGGGATTGGAACTCATGGTCTGGGTAACTCTGTTGCACTGTGTGGGAAGGGGAAGATTTCCTCCTTGAAGACAAGAAATTCAAGTCTGTTCCTTAGGCCTGAAATTGATCCCCACCACTAGAAAACATCCTACAATTTACATTTATGATTTATATTTATATACATATGTTGACTCCATATTGCATTCAGTGGAGTTTTTCATTTTATTTTTTGTTTTAATCATGTATTGACCGTTTATTTTATTCACTATTATGACACATAGAACATTGATTACATTGAATATATAGTATATAGGTCTGCATATGTATTTCACTTCATACCTGACACCCAGAAGATTCACAGTAAAGGAAAACATGTGTCAACATCAGTTTCTTACTCCACGATTCATTGTTTGGGAGTGCTGGCATCTGAACTCATGGCCTACAAGGCCAAATTCATGAATGGGTGAGTGTCAACACGCCATCCTGGGGCAAATTGAGCTGACAGGCAGTTCCTAGGACCTGAGATCAAGCCCCAGGGGTTGACAAAATAAGAACAGATTGTCACACAGATGGAAGTATACTAATAAATATATATCTTTATAGCATGCCAGAGATGTCTGTCCATTATTCACTTATATAGACTACATTTGTACCAATTCTTGGGTATTTATTATGCTTCCATGTAATTATTGTTATTGTTTTCATCCTTAAACTATTAATGAAATCAATCAGTGTCTTGAAATTATTGTGTTCCTGTAAGTAATAGTATTCTTCTATGCTTCATAATATTAAATAAAATCAATCAGCCTCCTAAAATTATGCTAATTTTATAGAAGCATCATTTACAATCAACTTATTCAACTGTGACATTGATAACATTCCATTGTTATTTCTATGGATGGGAACAAGTCTCTTAGTATCTCCTGGCATTGGTTGTGTTAGGACAGGGATTTGAAATCAGGGCCTACCTTGCCACATGGGCTTATGGCTTCCCTGGTATTCTGCCAGCCTTCAGCAATGCAAGGTGAAGTACCCTTTGCAACAGTGTCATTCAGACCCAGGAGGGTCACCGTGCAAAGGAAGAAAACATAAAAAGCTATCTCACAACATTTTTCTGTGCATTTTTTTCCCTGCAAGGCCTGGGGCTTTAGGATCCCAGGAGGAGCTGTGGGTCCAGTGGCTCCATCCCAGCCTTGAGTGATCAAAGCTGAGGCAGAGTTGCCACGACATGAGTTCAAGTGCCGTGCTGAGCATAAAATAAAATAAAATAAAAAATAAATGAGCTCCCTGGCTTGCAATTCGCGCTGTTTATTCTGCCTGGTTTTGGGTTTGAACTCAGGGTCTGGGTACATCTGCAGCACTGTGGATGAAGGGAATCTTACCATACTTGAAGATAAGAAAGTCAGGTCTGTTCATTAGGCCCGAATTCAAACCCCAGCTTTGGAAAGCATACTATCTATATACATTGTAAAGATAGGATGTATACTTACCTATAGATGTTCAGTCCATACATGTTTGGTGTGGTTGTTCCTTGTATTTTTTTATTCATTTATTTACCATTGATTTTATTTACTACGATGACACCCACTCCATTTATTACATTGATGATATACTATCACATAGCATCTAGATTTGTAGACATGTTCTCCATCATGCCTAACACCCAGGACTCTGAGAGAAAAGGAAAATAATTTTCGCACTCAGTTTCTTACTTCATGACCACTTATTGGTAGTGCTGGGATCTGTCTCATGGCCTAGCAGGACCAATTGGTGAATAGGTGAAGGTGAACAAACCAGCCTGTGAGCAACTAAGGAGCTAGGCCATTCCCAGGATCTGACATTGATCCTCAGGGTGCCCCACGACAGCCATAAATTAATTATTTAAACATAGGATCTATATTAACATATATGTTTGGACAGCATCTTGCATTCGGTGTACTTCGTATTGTGTATTTTACTGAGTATGGTGACAGGTATAACTGTGATGACATGGATAACAACCTGTTCCTATGGCTATAGAGTTGCCTATATAGCATTCTCCATCCTCTCTGAGACCCAGGACTTTCACAGGAGATGAAAACAGGTAGATCGATTGGATTCTCACATCAGAATGACCTTTTGGCTTTGCAAAGATTTGAACTCAAGGCCTAGCAGACCCAATTGGTGAAAGGGTCATGGTGAGCACACCAGCCTATAGCCACTAAGAGCTAGGCCATTCCCTGGACCTGAGATCAAGCCCTGGTGGGGGACAATATAGTCATAAATTCATAATTAAACCAAGGATCTATATTTCCATACATGGGTGGGCAGCATCCAATTTTAGACTCAACTGTTGCATGAACTACTCTTTCAATTGTTATTCGTATGCATAGGAACAAGTCCCTTGCGATCTCCTGCCATTGGAAGGTGTCAGGATGGGTTTGAACCAGAAACCTATGTTAACAGGTTGGACTATGGTTTCCCTGATAGCCCGCCAGCTTTCAGCAATGGCAGGTCAGCTCCAGTTTGCAACCAGGTAATTAAGACCCAGGATAGTCACCTTGCAAAGAAAAAATCGCAAAACCCTCCAGCCCTCTGCAGCTCACCACTTTTTGTGCTTTCCAACTTTTATTTTTCTTCTTGCAAGCCCTCTGGTCCTAGGATCCCCTGATCTAATATGGGTCCAGATGCTGCACCCCAGCCTAGGGTGATCGAAGCTAAGGCAGAGTTGCCATGACGTGAGTTCAAGCCCCATGGTTGGCCAAAAAAAAAAAAACAAATAAAAAAACAAATAAAAATTAATTAATTAATTAATTAAATTAAAAAATAAAGCTCTCTTTTTTGGAATTTCTGCCAGTTTTCTTTCCTAGCTTGGGATTTGAACTCAGGGTCTTGGTAAATCTGTAGCAATGTGTGGGAAGGTGCAGCATTGTCACTACTTAAATTCAAACCCTGTGCCAAGCCAAAAATAAAAAAAAATAAGTCACTGACCAGGGCAGGGGGAGTAGTTGTGGAGATGGGAGAGAAGATATGGTAGGAAGAATACAGAGGAGGAGGCAACAGTGCTCAATAGGAAATGTACTCATTACCTTGCTCATGTAACTGTAACCCCTCTGTACAACCTATTTACAATAAAAATGTACAAAAAGAAACAATGTAGTTCTCAGAGAAGCACTTTAGGGGTAAAGGAAGGATATCTGAATAGCTGTACAAAAGTCTCCACTGTATTTTTGTTTAATGTTCAGTATGAAACTGAATAAACATACCTGCTTCCATTAAAAAAAAATTAAGTCTCAGTCTTGGAACTGGGGCCAGTATTTCTGCCATTGCTGGGATTTGATCTCACTGTCCAGGTAACTCTTTTGCACCATGGGTGAAGGCGAATCTCACTGTCCTTGAGGAAAAGAAATTCAGGCTAGAGTTCCCAGGGCCCGAGTGAAGGCCCTGCAATGGAAAAACTATTTCTATACATGTGTAATATATGATATATACTTACATATGTATGTTTACTACATATTATGATTACTATTGATTTTGTATTTTATTTTTATTTGAGTCATTAATTTATTGTTTTATTATACACATAATATTTATTACATTTTGAACATACATTATAAAATTATACACAATAATTTAGGACATTATAACTCATTTTTCATTAATATTATATTAAGTGTTGAAACATGATACATAATTAAATGGAGACATTTGTCACAGTCTTCACGTTTAGAGTCTCACTCAAGTGTGAGCTGTGTTTTACCTTTGGACACCTTACTATAGTGATCTCTTTAGATGATTTATAGTCAGAAATATTTTCTTGAGGATAGGCAAGTTGAGGGATAAAATTGTAATGGTGGGGCAAGAAATGTGGCTTAGTGGTAAAGAGCTCACTCAGCTTGCATGAATGCCAGGGTTTGAATCCTCAGTGCCACATACTCAGAAAGCCAGAAGATGTGGAGTGGCTCAAGTGGTAGAGCGCTAGCCTTGAGAAAAAAAAGCCCCAAGACTGTCAAAAACAATAGACCAGATGCCAGTGGCTCACAGTTGGAACCCTAGCTCCTCTGGAGGCTGAGATCTGAAGACCACTGTTCAAAGTCAGCCTAGACAAGGAAAACCTGTTAGAGTGTTATCTCCAATGAACCAACAAAAGCCCACGTGGCGCTGTGGATCAAGTGGTGCAGTGTTTGCCTTGCTCAGGAAAAGTGTCTAGACATGATTCAATTCACACAACTGGAAAAAAGTAAGGGTTAATCAAAGTACTTTTCCTATTTGCTAATTAGGAGAACATTGATGTAGAACGCTGATGTAGACCAGAATTGAAGGTAGAGCTCAAGGTTCAAGTGTAGCAGATCCATATGCCCAGCCTCTCAGACTCTAGCATTATAACCTGTGTCCTACGGGGTTCTGAAAGGTCCAATGTTGAAAGACTTAATATGCTCCCCAAGCACTTTGTGATGAGCAGTTGACTTGTATTGTCGATGTCATTACACTTCTGAACTCAGCAGAACAGCAGTGGCTCACACCCGTTACCTAGCTCAGGAGGCTGAGATCTGAGGATCACGGGGTGAAGCCAGCCAGAGCAGGAAAGTCTAGGACACTCTGACTTCCAATTCTGAAATGTCAGATGTTCAAGAGCTTCCTGTGTTTCTCTTGGTGATGAGAAGTTACTTGCACTCTAAATGTTCTTAGAATTCTTGAGCTATAGAAGCAGAAAAGAAACATTTTTGATCCATCCTGGGTTCAAATGAAGTTTTCAGGATCCAAGCCCTAGCCGTGTTAGCAGGAAGAACTCCAGTGTAACACTGTATTTGAAAGACAGTAAACAGTTTCAAAAGACATGCTAGGTGAAGAGACCTAGGCCTGCAGGATTAGGAGGCAGAATGTACATAATCAACAGGGAAGTCAGCTGCAAAAGCACTTCATGCATTCCAGGCACAGCTAGCAATGGGGGGATCCTTGAAACATTTGTTAGAGTTACATCAGGGTCAGGCTTTTCTCAGTCTCTTCAAACAATGACTGATTAACCTTCTCCCTCAAGTGAAGGGAGCCTCAGGCTATCTTTAGGTTAACAATAGAGAGCCAGTTTAGTGGGGGAGAGTGGATGAACAGAGAAGAAAAACCCTGCTCTCTGTCTTAAGGAGTGGGGTTTTGACTCTCCATCTGTCATATTTGAAAGACCGTTCTTCAACCTCTGCCAGTATATTCTCCTTCCTTCATTCTGCACATCATTAATGCAAATTCCCAGTCCAAGGAGAAGCAGAGCCCTTTCTCTTCTGTCTCCAAGCACCTGAGTTAGAACCTGGCTCTGCCCTCTTGGCTCTGAGACCTTCGTCTGCCTGAGAAGTGGGACAGAGACAGTCTTCCTGCTCTGTGGTTGTGTGAAGACAATGTGGTGGCCTGGCACCCTGCAGAAGGCCTCACACTGGGAAGTATTCCCTTCTTTCCTCCTGACGTCCAAGATCTATCTATCCACCTACCTACCTACCTACCTTCCTACCTACCTAAGTACCTAGTGATCTCTTACTAGTTCTTGGGATGAATTCAAGGTCTGGGCACTGTCTCTAGCTCTCTGCTACTTGAGACAAAGCACCAATTCTGGCTTATTTTCTGTGTGCTACTGAGGAATCGAACCAAGGGCTTCTTGCATGCTAAGCAAGCACTCTCTCACTAATCCACATTCCCAGCCCCCTCATCTTTTTCTTCATGGTAGTTTTTACATAAGTATGCTCCAATTTTACATCCCCAAGTTAAATTTTTTGAATATTGGTTATTTCTATGAACCCTAGCCTTTTCTTCCCCTGCATTATTTGTGCCTGTCCCTGCCTTGGCCTCATAATAAAATGTAAATAAAGGCTGCTGAGAGCTTAAGTGTGCATCATATAAAGACACAGGTCTGGAACCCTGGAAGAGAAAAGCCATGTGCTTGAAATGAAGAGAATGATGCAGTATGTGCAACGAGTATATCTAAAAATAAATCAGTAAATAACACAGAAGCATTGAATATGGTCTGTTTGCACTCAGGATGGTAATATACACACATAAGTAGGTAGGGCACTGATACATAACTTGGTATTCTCTTTTTTAATTTATTTTGTGGCCATCTCAGTGCTTAAACTCAAAGCCCGATGAGTTCCTCAGCTGTTTTGCTCAAGAGTGAGGCTCTACCACCCCCACAGCTCCACTTCAAGCCATCTGGTCATTAATTGGACATAAGCACCTTCCAAACTTTCTTGCCTGGTCTGGCCTATTTTTCCCGCTGGGCTTTCTGTCTCAAAGCTGGAGTTACCCTCTGGGCCAGTGCTCCACTTCTGGTTTTCTGTTGGTTTTTGGAGATAAGAGTCTCAAAGACTTTCATGCTTGGGCTGGCTTTGAACAGCAATCTCCTGAGGAGGCTTCAAGTGGCTTTCCTCAAGGATTCGCCAAGGAGGTGCTCCACACAAATCCTTAGTCTACATCTTGAGACCAAGAGCTCAGAGCAGAAGCCCAGAGCTTTACCATTTTGTGCCACAGCTTCATTTCTGATCTGTGTGTATGTGTGTGTGTGTGTGTGTGTGTGTGTGTGTGTGTGTGTGTGTGTGCACGCACGCTTCTGCTCTGAGCTCATGGTCAGCACCTAAGCCTTGCGTTCAACCCCAAAACCTAGTCACCCAGGGCCCAACTAAGAGAAGTGAAACATTTCAAAACCTGATGAGCTTCACCAGACTTATATGACAGGAAGCATTGTGATACCAGACATATGCTTGGATTTCCCAAGCTTCTAGAATCCTGGGAGAGGCATCATAGGTCCATCATTGGTGCAGGTCCTGGGGTTGAACTGTGAGCCTAGGCATACTCCCTGAGCTCCTTTTACTCAAGGGTATTGCATTAACCTTGAGTTCCAGCCTTAATTCTGGGTTTCTCTGTGATCTCTCAGAAATAACAATGCCAGGGACTTTCCTATTCTGGCTGGATTCAAACTAAGATTATCTACATCTCAGCCTCCTCATGAGCTGGGATTACAGTCAGCAACCACTGGCACCTGCCTTTCTCTTCTTCTTCATTTTTTAATCGGGACAATATGACTTCTTAACAGTGTCATTCCAATGGTTTGAATTTATAAGTAAACTACCCCAATGTTCTTTACAGCTGCTTTCTCTGAGGATTTTCTCTCCTCATCTTCTCCTCTAGTCACAGGTTTGAAGCCAAAAGTGAGAAATGAGTGCCACAGGATTTGGGAGCAAATGTCCACAGGACATGCCAGATTTGTCACTGCATTGAGCTGTAGTGAATTTACTGTGTCAGGATGAGAGGACCGCAAGCTGGAGCGATCCTCATACTCTCTGCATTGCTCCTTTGGTCTATAAAATGACCTAATAATTATGAGTGCTTTGTGTCTCCAACCTTAAGTATCTAGAACACACTAGAAGCATCTTCTTGTTTCTGTTTTTCTCTAGCACACACACATGCACGTACAGATTCACTTCTGGTCTGTGTATGTGTGTGTGTGTGTGTGTGTGTGTGTGTATGTGCGCGTGCATGCATGCACATGCACATGTGTGCATGTATCAGTCCTGGAGCATGAACTCAGGACCTGAGCACTGTACCTAGTTTCTCTTATACAAGGATAGCCCTCTCCCACTTGAGCCACAGAGCCACTTCAGTTTTTTTCTAGTGAAGTGGTCCTTAGAAATCAAGCTCAGGGTTTCATATGTGCAAAGTACTCTACCTCTAAGCTACCTTCCCAGCCCACTAATTCAGGTTTCTTTGTTTGTTTCTGTTTTTTTATTGTTGTTGTTTTATTGTAGGTGCTGTCTCTGAGCTCTTCAGTTCAAGTTTTGTGCTCTACCACTTTAGCCACAGAGCTACTTCAGGTTTTCTGGTGGTTCATTGGAGCTATGTGTCTCAAGGTCTTTCCTGCCCAGGTTACCTTTGAACCATGATCCTCAGATCTCATCCTCCTGAGTAGCTAGGATGACAGGTATGAGTCACAAGCACCCAGCTTCCACTTCAGGTGTCTTAGTGGTGAAATGGAGATAATAGTCTCATGGGACCTTTTGTGTCTGGGATAGATGGGAACCCAGATCCACAGATCTAAGCTTCTTATAAGGCAAGGTGACAGACTTCAGCTATCAACTGCTAGGCCGTGGCACTCTGCTGCAAGGGAGTTAGTGGCTCCACGTGGTGGAGTGTTAGCCATGAGCCCAAGAGGTAAGTGTCAGTGCCTAGGCCCCGAGTTCAAGGTTTATGACTGAGAAAAATCAAAACACAACACTTGTCCACAGGAGACAACTTACTAGTCTTCAGTAATACATAATTTTGTCTCTGCCATGGGGACATATCTGAGCCTCAATATTCTTGTCTGCATAATCATCTGAGTTGTGGAGGTCTTTGAGTACCAGGTGAAAGAATGCACCCTATGAAGGACACACCACATGTTACTCTTTGCAGGTCTCAGATGATAGCACCCTATGAAGGACTCAGCACATAGCTCTATTCCATAAGCTGTCATTAGGATTAGGGTGCTTTCATCAGTATCACCATTCTTTGAGGAATATTTCACAAACAAAACAAGTTCACATCTAATGGTTTAATGGGATTTTTTTTTGAGGGGGGGGCATTACCCAGGGTGCTTGAACTCAAAGCATGGGGATACTGTTCTAATAACATTTGCTCAAGACTATAGCTGTACCACTTCAAGCCACATTTTAAAGTGTCTCTCAGACTTCCTGCTAGGACTGGATTTTAAAGCCCCCAAGCAGCCAGGATGATAGGGGTAAGCAAGCAGAGTCTGGTTCCTTGCAGCTGGGTTGCAGGGGTTTACATCTGGCTAAGTCAGGTTAGGTGGCAGCTGTCAGCATCAGACTCCTAGCTTGCTTTGTGATGAGGTATTTGAAGTCCTGTCCTTCTACAGTTGCAGGTAGGACATTCTGACTTTTTTGGCAGCAGTCCTGGGGCTTGAGTAAGGGCTTTGACACTGTCCCTAAGCATTTGTGCTCAAGGCTGGCGCTCAATTGATTGAAAGACAGCAGAACTTCCATGTTTTCTGTTTATGTGGCACTGAGGAATCAAAACCAGGGCTTCGTGCTTACTAGGCGAGCACTCAACCACTGAGCCCCAGGAGTGAACAAGATATAAATAGATAGAGATTGTTGTATATAAATATTATATACACAAAAAGAGAGATGTCTGTATATTATTAAATTATAGCTAATATTACTACCAATCACTAGGTATTAAATTATGTCTCCATTTAATGATGTGTCCCAGTTGAACCATTAATAAAGCATTAATTAATAATTATTCAATACCTTGTTATTATTTATCAAATATGTATATACATCCGTACATATAATTACATATTTTATAGAATGAGACAGATGTCTATATATAATTAAATTATGTATGCATCATGTGTTACTACCAATTATTATGTATTTAATTATGTCTTCATGCAATTTTTATTCTGTTAGTGCTTAATAAAATATTAACCTTAATGCAGTCCTAGTTATTATATCTAATTTTATCTTACAATGATTCATTACTAATTCAATTTGTTTATCATTTATTGTAGTGATAACTTTTCTACCTATGACATTTATTATATTTATGATATCCTCTTACATAGCATATAGATTTGCATACAAATTATACACCCTACCTGACACCGAGCACTTTCAAAGAAAAAGAAAACATGTGTCATGCTCAGCTTCTCACTCCACGATTACGTTTTTGGCAGTGCTGGGATCTAAACTCAGGGCCTACAAGGTTCAATTCATGAATGGGTGACTGTCAGCACAGCAGCCTTTAGCCAATTCATCTGCCAGGCAGTTCCCAGGCCCTGAGATCAAGGCCCATATGTTGACTCCATATCGCGTTTAGTGTATTCATTTTACTTTTTGTATTATTCATTTATCTACCATTTATTTTATTGACTGTTATTACACATGGAATATTTATTACATTTATTACATAGGGCATAGAGTTGCCTGTGTATGAAACTTCACACCTGACACCCAGGCCTTTCACCGAAAAGGAAAACGTGTCACTATGGGCTTCTTAATCCACGATTCAATTTTTGTGAACGCTGGCATCTGAACTTACAGCCTATAAGGTGCAACTCATAAGTGGGTGAGTGTAAGCATGCCAGCCTGGGGCATATGGAGCTGACAAGCAGATCCCATCACCTGAGATCGAGCCCCAGGTGTTAACAAAATAAGAACCAATTGACATGTAGATGGTAGTAAAATAAATATAGATATTTATAGTGCCAGAGATGTTTATACATTATTCAGTTATATATGTTACATTCCTACCAATTCATGGGTATCCATTATGACTCCATGTAATTAATATTATTGTTTTCATCCTTAATAAATTATTAATTAAATCAACCACGTCCTGAAATTATTGTGTCCATGTAATTAATTGTATTCTTTTAATGTGTCAAAAATATTAATTAAAATCCATCGGCCTCCTAAAATCACTCTAATTTTATAGTAGTATCATTCAGGAAGAACTAATTCAACCTTGACATTCAAAACCTTCCATTGGTATTCCTATGAATATGAACGAGACTCATAGAATATCCTGCCATTGTTAGGGGTCAGAACTGGGCTTCGAACTCAGGGCCTAGTTGCCATATTGGCCTATGGCTTCCCTGGTAGCCCGCCAACTTTCAGCAAGCCACGTTAAGAACATCGTTCAGCTGAGTCATTCAGATCCAGGATGGTCACCTTGCAAAGAAAGCAAATGTAAAATCATCAGCCATCTGCAAGTTGAACGGTTTTATTCTGTATTGATTTATTTACTTTTTTCCTGTCAGCCTTTGGGGCCTAGGAACCCAGGTTTGGCTGTGGATCCAGTGGCTGCACCCCAGGCTAGAGTGATCGAAGCTGAGGCAGAGTTACCACGACCTGGGTTCAAGCCCTGTGGCAAAATAAAAATACATATATACATACATACATACACACACACATACATACATACATACATATGTACACTACAAATATTTAAAAATTTATGAGGCTTCTTGGCTTGGACTACACGCCATTTTTTCTGGCAGGCTTGGGATTTGAACTCCGGATCTGGGTAAATCTACAGCACTATGTGGGAAGGGCAAGCTCACTGTGTTGGAAGACAAGAAAGTCAGGCCTGTTCCTAGGGCCTGAATTCAACCCTAGCACTCAAAAAAATAATATCCGTATACATTTTAAATACATGACTTATATTTACTTACAATTGTTCACTGCAGGGGCTGGGAAGGTGGCTCAGTGGTAGAGCGCTTGCCTTGAATGCCTGAGGCCCTGGGTTCGATTCCTCAGCACCCCATAAGCAAAAAGAAAATAGCCAGAAGTGGCCCTGTGGCTCAAGTGGTAGAGTGCTAGCCTTGAGTTGAAGAGCTGAGGGACAGCACCCACGCCCAGAGTTCAGGCCCCATGACCAGACCCAAAAACAAATGTTTACTGCATATTGCAGTTAGTGTAGTTAATCATTTTATTTTGTTTTTAATTATTTGTTATGTATTTTAGTGAGTATGATTAGACATATAGTATTTTTTACATCCTATCACATAGGACATAGATTTGCATATATATTGTACATCATACTTGAGGCCCAGGACTTTCATCGGTAAGGAAAACATGTGGGACAAATGGCGTCTTCCACCAGGATTAAGTTTTTGGCAATTCTGTGATTTGAACTCAGGGCCTAGAAGGCTCACTTCATGAATGGGTCAATGTTACCACACCAGTCTGATGCAAGTGAAGTTGTCGGGCAAATTTGAGGACCCAAGTTCACATCCTAGGAGTGGCCAATATATAAACAGATATATGTGTAGACTGAAGTGTGTGTGTGTATTTACATATGTATATGCATCTATCAATAAATGTATACAAAGAGACATTTATGTAGATTCTAGTGTATAACTCCATACAAAGTGTGATGTCTATATTATATTTATATAGATACATATATTCTATTGCTACCAATTATTTGGTATAAAATTATGCCTCCATTAACTAATCATGGTAGAAGACTTAATAAAGTATTAATTAAATTAATCAATGATCTATATTTATTGTGTACACTCTTATACTAGAATGACTAGCTAATTAGTGATTCAATTAGTACATCTCAACATTCTATTAATGTTCCTATAGATAGGAACGAGTTTCCTAGGATCTTCAGCCATGTGTAGGTGGCAGTCTCAGGATTGAACTAAGGGCCTCTGTGCTTGGATTGGGCTCAGGCTTCGACAGTCCCCCAGCCTTTGGCTATGCAAGGACACGTAAAATTTCAAGCCTAGTCACTGTCACCCAGGATGGTTACAGTGCAAAGGAAACAAAGGTAATACTCTTGTGTAAAACTTCCTGGTTCATTCATCCTCCATTTTTGTTGGTTTGATGGTTTTTTTTTGCCAGTGATGAGAGTTTAACTCAGGTCCTAGGATCCCTGGGTCATCTGTTGGTGTAAAAGCTGCACCTCAGCTTAGGGTAATCAAGGCTGAGGCAGAGTTAGGACAACCTAATTTCAAGACCCATGCCTGGGCTGGGAAGATGGCTCAGTGGTAGAGAGCTTGCCTTGCATGCCTGAGGCCCTGGGTTCGATTCCTTAGCACCACATAAGCAAAATGAAAAAAGCCGGAAGTGACACTGTGGCTCAAGTGGTAGAGTGCTAGCCTTGAGCTGAAGAGCTGAGGGACAGCGCCCAGGCCCAGAGTTCAGGCCCCACAACCGGCCCCCCCCCAAAAAAGACCCATGCCTGCCCCCCCAAATGTTACGACCTTGACTTGGAATTTGGCCCATTTTATCTGCCATACCTGGGATTTGAACTCAGAGGCTGGGTAACTCTATTGTGATCTGGGTGACATGGAGCTCACCTGCCTTGAAGAAATAAATTCAGGAACATTTCCCAAGGCATGAATTCCAGGCCCAGGACTGGCAATAATATTTATATACATTTATAATATATATCATATATATGTATGTATTTGCATAGATATTACATATTGTACCTAGGACACAAGATTTTCACAGAAAGGAAAACAGTTCAACATTTGCTTCTTACTCACCTATTGACTTTGGCACTGCTGAGATTTGAACTCAGGGCCAGGAATGCCCAATTCATCAAGTGGTCAGTAAGCACAGCAGCCTCAAAAAAATTTACTGCCAGGCAGATCCCAGGACCTGACTTCTAGCCCAAGGAGTCGCCAATATATAAATAGATAGGTGTGTAAATTGCTGCAAATATGGAGTTATACACTAGAGAGAGAGAGAGAGAGAGAGAGAGAGAGAGAGAGAGAGAGAGAGACAGAGAGACAGAGAGAGAGAGAGGGCTGTGGGAGAGAGAGAGATTAATCGGTTTATTCGATTGTATATTTAAATATATAAAAATATTTATAGAATGCGAGATGTCTACATATTACATGTAATATATTGCATGTAACACATTACATGCAATATATTACTAAATTATATGTAATATATTACTTATAATTAATAGGTATTGAATTATGCCTCCATTTAATGATGTATCATGTTTTAAGGCACAATAAAATGCCTCCTTGAGCAAAAGGATCTCAGGGACAATGTCAAAACTCAGGAACTGCCGCAAAAAAAAAACGAGCCAGTAACTCTACGTATCTGTGTACATATGCAAATATTTCTATCAGTGAACATCCAGAGTCACTATGAAGAAAGGAACCCAGCTAGGAAATTTACTTTGAAAAGAATGATTTCATAGCACAGCTTTCAAGACAGTGCATGTTCCAGAGCTCCCCTCACTGTTCCCAGTGTAACCTGAGGGTTTTTCCATACCCCAGGCTACTGGAGGAAGTCTGCTTCATTGTTGGAACAGGCAAACAAAAAGCCTTACTCCTGTACAGCTGTGTAACAAACATTTCATCCGGGGCAATTAGTGAGGATTAGTGTGGGTGGGATCTAAAGGCCAGGAGAAAAAGGCCTCTTTTTACCCCAAGCTATCTCTCTCTCCAGTGCTCTGTTTTGACAGGAAGTCTTCATTTGTGCCAACTCCTGTGGCAGGCCATGTTCCCTGCACTCATCCTGTCTTTGTTGCACTATGTTACAGTGTTGAGACAAACTGCTACAATTAATTAAAGCGTCCTTCTGGCAGACAACGAGGGTCTTGAATCTAATGAAATGATTCATTATTGGCAGTGTTGCCTCCCTAGGTTTCCAGAAGCTTGCTAAATCTAAGCACTTGTGCAAAATCACAATGCTTCCTGTCATCTAGGGCTGGTGGAAGCTCATCAGGATTTGAAACCTGTGACCTCTCATAGTTGGCCCCTCGGTGGCTAGGTTTTGGGGTTGAACACAGGGCGAAGGTGCTGACCATGAGTTCAGAGCAGAAGCTCAGTGCTTTCCCATTTGGTGTCACAGCTTCACTGCTGGTCTGTGTGTGTGTGTGTGTGTGTGTGTGTGTGTGTGTGTGTGTGTGTGTGTGTGTGTGTTTGTGTGTGTGTGTGTGTGTGTGTGTGTGTGTGCATATACCAGTCCTGAAGGATTCAGGACCTGACCACTGTACCTGAGTTTCTCCTGTACAAGGACAGCACTCTACCACTTGAGCCACAGAGGCCTTTACCTTTTTTTTCTAGTGATGTGGTACTGAGGATTCAAGCCCAGGGTTTCATCCATGCAAAGCACTCTACCCCTAAGATATATTCCCAGCACTCCACTTCAGGTTTCTTTTTTCTTATAAGTTGGAGTAGTTGAAGTCTGGGCCTGGGTGCTGTCTCTGAGCTCTTCAGCTCAATCTAGAGCTCTATCACTTGTGCTAAAGAGCCCCTTCAGATTTCTGGTGGTTTATTGGAGATAACCATCTCAAGGAATTTCCCGCTTAGGCTGTCTTTGGACTGTGATCCTCAGCTCTCAGCCTCCTGAGTATCTAGGATGACAGGCGTGAGTAACCGGTACCCGGCTTCCACTTCAAGTTTCTAAATGGTGAATAGGACATAATAGCCTCATGGGATAGTTTGGAACCCAGATCATCAGATTTCAGCTTCCTGAGTAGGCTGGATGACAGACCTCAGCTAAGGACACCTAAGCTCTGACACTTTACTGCAAGGGGTCATTGGATCCACGTGGTAGAGTGCTAGCCATGAGCCCAAAATGAAAGTCAGCGCCTAAGCTCTGAGTTCAAGGTACATGATGGGAAAAACTAAACCAAAATAATTGTCTGCAGGAGGCAACTCACTAGATTTCAGTACATACATCATTTTGGCCCTGACATGTGGGCATATCTGAGCCTCAACTTTCCCATCTGCACAATCATCTTACTTGTGAAGCTCTTACAAGGACCAGATGAAAGAATGAACCCCGTTTAGGACTAGGCACATAACAACTCATGAAGAACTCATCACATAGCTGTATCCCAAATGCTGTCATTAGAATTAGGGTGCTTTCATCAGTATCACCATTCTTTGAGAAACACATAACAAACCTCAAGAAGTTCACATGTAATGATTTAGAAGGGTGGTTTTTTGGAGGGAGTCATCCACGTGGATTGTAATCAAAGATTGGGGGTACTATCCTAAGATGTTTAGCTCAAGCCTAGAGCTCTGCCACTTTGAGCCACAGGTCAGAGTTTCACAGACTTAATGCCACGGCTGAGTTCTAAACCCACTAGTGTCAGATCTCAGCCCTTGAGTATCTTGGATGACAGGGGTGAGTGAGCCAGCAGCATCTGTTTCAGTGAAGATGAGTTGCAGTGGTTTACCTCTGGCTACGTCAGGTTAGAGGTCACCTGTCAACACCAGACTCCAAGCTTGCTCTGTGATGAGGTATTTGCAGCTTATCCTTAAATCACTGCAGTCAGAACATGCTATCTTTTTTTTTGGTGCCACTACTAGGGTCTTGAGTAAAGGTCTAGACACAGTCCCTATGCTTTTATGCTCAAAGCTAGTACTCGACTACTTAAGCGAGACAGCATTAATTGAAAATTAATGTAGTATAATTGTGTATATAGTTTTATAATATAATCATACACTAGTAATTTATTTGTTACTTTTATAACATTTCATTTGTACGGATGTATATCGGAATGCGCCATAGAATCTCCCGCCATTCATTAGTGGCAGTACCAGGATTCGACCTCCAGTCCTAAGTTGCTTCTTGTGGCTATGGCTTCCCTAATAGCCCACCAAACATCAGCAATGCAAGGTCATGTACACTTTCTGGGCCTTGTCATTTAGACGCAGGATGGCCACAACGCAAAGGGAAAAAAAAGTAAAACTACTTCTTGAACTTCTCAGTTTTTTTTTTTTTTTTATTGTGAGAATACCATACAGAGGAGTTACAATTACATGGGCAAGATAACTAGTACATTTCTTATCAAGCACTGTTGCCTCCTCTTTGTTTGCCCTTCTCATCTCAGTTTTATCCTTCTCATTTGATTTTTTTTTGCCAGCCCCAAGATTTAAACTCTGGTCCTAGGATCTCAGGGTTGGTTGTGGCAGAGATGCCAAGACCTGAGTTCAAGCCCCATGCTTTGACCAACATAATAATAATAATAATGCCCTGGCTTGGAATTTGCACCATTTTTCTGGCAGGCCTTTGATTTGAACTCAGGGTCTGGGTAAATCTGTGACACTGTGGGTGAAGGGGAAGATCACCGTCATTGAAAACAAGAAATTCAGACCAATTCCCAGAGCCTGAATTGAAGCCCCAGCACTGGAAAAACTAATATTTATATATGAGATCTATTTATATTGCATGGGTTTACAGAATATGACGTTTATTACACTTATTAATTTAGTATTATTACACATATAATGTTTCATTACCTCATATCACCTAGGATATATTTACATATGGATTATATATCACACTGAGATCAAGGACTGTCACAGAGAAGAAAAAAATGTGTCAAAATTAGCTTCTTACTCGACGAATAAGTTTTTGGCCATACTGGGATTTCAACTCACAATGCCCAATCCATAAATGGGGTCTCAGTCTTAGCAGACCAGCCTGTGGCAAATTGAGCTGCCAGGATGTTCTGAGGACCTGTGATCAAACCACAATAGTGCCCAATATATAGATAGACAGAAAGATAGATAGATAAATAGATACATAGATAGATGTGAATATATATATATATATATATATATATATGTGAGTGTGTGTGTATATATGCATATATATACAAAGAGGGAATGTGAAGATATTATATATATATATATATATATATATAACCAATTATTAGTGATTACATTATGCCTCCATTCAATGAAGTATTATGGTTGAATACTTACAAAATCTGTAATTAAAAATTAGTCAATATCCTTCCATTAGGTGCTAGAATGAAAGATATAAATCCAGTAATTTGTGTGTGGCATTCTAAAATAGAATCAAGAATTAACTACAAATTATTACTTTTATAACATTTGATTAGCATTCACATGAATAAGAATGAGTTTGTCAGATTCTCCCTCCATTTGTGGGGGGCAGTCCTAGCATTCGAACTCCAGGCCTGGGTAGTTCCCTTCGAATGCAAACCATTGGAATGGCACTGTGAAGACTTCATATTGTCATGATTTAAAAAAGAACAAAAGAAAAGAAAGCCAGGTGTCAGTGGCTTCTAATCAGCAGCTATAATCCTAGCTCCTCAGGAGGCTGAGATGTAGAGAATGCCAGTTTGAATTCAGCTGGGGCAGAAAGTTCCTGTCACTCTTATTTCTAAGAGACCACAGGAAAAAAATACACACATGGTTGGGGCTGTGTCTCAAGGGCAGAGCACTACCCTTGAGCAAAAGGAGCTCAGGGACATGGCCTAGGCTCATAGTTCAATCCCGGACCTGTCAAAAAAAAAAAAAAAGAAAGAAGGCAGTAATTCTATGTCTCTTTGTATTGATGGATGGTGTATGGATGATGGGCATTAGCAGGTTACCCATGCCCAGCCCCCAAACCTGGGCAAGCTGGGACAAGCGCTGAGAAAATAATAAGTCTGAGCCGGCAGCTTGAACAAAGCATCCTTCTCTGCCATTTAAGTAGTGAAGCCCCAAAGGCTTTGCCTGTGCTGGTGTGTGCAACAGGTGCATTATGTTGTGGGTGAGGTATCCCATCAGGACACCTAGAAGCCAGACACTGCCTCCAGGAAGACCACTCTTCCTAGGCTGTAGGAGTTGTCCAAGTTTCTGGCTCCATATTCTAGATCCCTCTGTAGGATGTGGGGTCTGGTACCTATCACTCATTCATCATTTCTGATTGCCAAGTCTCAGGCTGGTCCCAAATCCTGGGAAAGATAGGAAATAGCCAGTGATTTCTGCGCTGAAAGGGGTTAGCCAATAAATCCCACCCTCATAGCTCCTCTTAGAAGTGAGCCTTGGGCTGTGAATGTGGCTTAGTGGTAGAGTGCTTACCTAGATTCCACGAAGTCCTGGGTTCGATTCCTCAGTACCACAGTAAAAGAAAAAGCCAAAAGTGGCACTGCGACTTAAGTGATAGAGTGCTAGCCTTGAGCAAAAGAAGCTCAGGAACATGCTCAGACCTTGAGTTTAAGCCCCAAGACTGGAAAAAAAGGGACCCTGGTGAGACATATTCTTCTGGGACTCAGAGGAGGGCAAGGTTAGAAGTAAGAGGTAAAGGTCAGGTGCTGGTGGCTCACCCCTGTAATCTTAGCTACTTAAGAAGCTGAGATCTGAGGATCAAAATTACAAGCAGGAAAGACTATAATGAGACACTTTTCTCTTCTTAAACACCCAAAAAGCCAGAAGTAGAGCTGTGGTTCAAGTACTGGAGTGCTAGCCTTGAGCGCAAAAGTTCTGGGATACTGTCAAGGTCATGAATTCAAACCCCCAGACTGGCACAAACACACACACCAAGACAGAACATTTGCCAGTCAGCCTTCACAAGTTCCATCTCTAGCAATTCGATATTTAAAAAAAAAAGAGGGATAAAGGAAGGAAAGAGTTGCTCCAGGAGGTGATATAACCAGTGCCAAAATTCCACAGGAGTTCTAAGATGTGGAACAGGACAGAGAGCTTTAGGCAGAAGGTCCATCATGGGCAAAAGTCCTGAGGTATGGTGTAGAGGAGGTGGTGTGGGTAGAATAAAGGTTCTTTGGCTTCAGACAATCTGGCAGGACATTCAAGTCTGGGTGAAGGATTGTACTTGAGTCACAGGTAGGGCAGAGGGTGGGGACCCAGAATGGGGCCCTGGGGGAAGATTAGCTTGGCTTTTCACCACGGACCCCAGCCATTTCCAGTGACTGGAAGCCTATTTTTCACAGCTCATGACCCTCAGAGGCCTCCTTTGCATGGAGGAGTCAGGGTAAATGCAGGGAAGAACTCTTTCTTTAGAAAAGTTTCTATCAACCAGTGGCTCAACCCCTGTAAATCCTAGCTATTCAGGAGGCTGAGATCAGATATCATGGGTCAAATCCAACTCAGGGGAAGAAAGTTAGTGAGACTCTTTTCTTGTCAATGAACTACCAAAAGACAGAAATGGAAATGTGGCTCAAGTGGTAAAGTGCCAGCCTTTAGAAAAAGTTAAGAAACCAGGGCTCAAACTCTGAGTTCAAGCCCCAGTACTGGCACAGAAAAAAAATAAAGAAAAGCTTTAAGAAGCTCCTAGCCCACTGTGGTGAATGGCCAGATCAGCTAAGCGCATGTGGTTCATGCATGTCCTCCTAGATCCTCAGGAAGCTGAGATCAGAGGATTGTGGTTCAAAGCCAGCCCTGGCAAGAAAGTCCAGGAGACTCTGATCTTCAAGGAACCACCAGAAATCTGGAGGAGGTGCTGTGGATCAAGTGGTAAGCTGAAGAGCTGAGCTACAGTGCCCAGGCCCAGAGTTTGAGCCCCTTGACAAACACCTGTTTGGAGCTCTCTCTGTGGCTCTAGGCAGAGTGCTTTCCAATGGGACTCTGAGGGTCGGGTCTCCCAATGTCTAGCTGTCTTCAGAGCAGTCTCTTTGGCGGCCTTTGTGTATGGAACAGGCCACAGTATCGAGAAGGGTCCCGCCTTGGGGCATGGAGGTCATCAGCCGGGTCCATCAGAATGGCATCAGTCATGGGTGCAGTGTGCATCTGAACAGTAAACCGACATTTCAGACCACGGTTCTGGGCCAGGAGGGCCAGGAGCTGCAAGATGCTACAGCAGGTAATGCCTACTCATGCGGGTATCACAAGTTTGTGACTCTGTCAGTCACACCTTGGGCAGGTGTTGAGGTGGGCTCATGAAAGACTTGTAGGCTCAGGTATCCACAGCTGGCTGGCTGATGCTTGTAGCAGTCTCTATCCCAGGAGTCCCAGGGCTCAGAGCCCTGCTTTCCTCTCCACTGCTTTTGGGACAGATGAAGGTCTGCAATCTTGGACTGACTACAAAGGAGCATCCATAGTGTCCTTCCCTTGGTCCTGTGGCCCTATGCACAGATGGAGGGGCAGATTCAATGGAACTTACTGCCATGGCCCAGACCCACTCAGCCCAAGAAGGTCTTAGGGACAAAGCACTTGATCTACTTTGAGAGTTTACTATGACTATGACTATGCCTCAGGACTGCCCCCAGTTCTAGCTCAGCTCGTGTGTGTGTGTGTGTGTGTGTGTGTGTGTGTGTGTGTGTGTGTGTGTGTGTCCGTGTCTGTGTCTGTGTCTTTGTATGTGTGTCTGTGTGTCTGTGTGTGTGTGAACCTGTGCGTGTGTGCACGCACACCCATGCATCTTGGTGCTAGGGCTTGAACTCAAGGCCTGGGCTCTGTCCCTCAGTTTTTTCGTTCAAGGCTACCACTCTACTACTTGAGCCACAGCTTTTCTTCCAGCTTTTGGGTGGTTATTTGCAGAAGAGAGTCTCACACACTTTTCTAGCTGGACTGGCTCTGAATGGTAATCCTCACATCTCAGCCTCCTGAGGAGCTAGGAGTAGGACATCATCAGCTATTAGCATCTGGCCACACTTTCCTTCTTGACTAAAACAGAGTACCTCTCTCCAAGCCGAGTACCCATCTGCAGCTACCCCTCCTAACCCAGGCTTCAGAGGAAACATTCCCTTCCCAGAGGAGAAAGAAATAGGATCAATTTTGAGCTTTATGTTCTCCACACAGTCAGGGACTGCTGGGAGCTGATGTGGAGGTCAGAGGATCTAGGCCAGGGCAAGCAGACAATGTGTTAGAACAGAAGAGAGTATGAGAAGACATCTTTGTAGTTGGATGCCAGTGGCTCATGTCTATAATCCTAGCTACTCAAGAGTGACACCTGAGAATCAATCAAGATTCAAAGCTAGCCTGGGTAGACTCTTCTCTCCAAAGAATCACCAAAAAGCTGGGAAGCAGAGATACACTAGTTCAAGTGGTACAGCACCAACCTTGTGCAAAGAAGCTAAAGGATACCACCTAGGCTCTGAGTTCAAGCCCTGAAAAACACAAACACACACATACACACACACACACACACTTACATGTGCACGTACACACACCTACACATGGTAACATCCTTAGCAGTTGCCAATGGCTCATACCAGCAACCCCAGCTACTCAGAGGCTGAGCTCTTAAGATTGGAAGCTTGAAGCCAGCCCAGGCAGGAAAGTCCATGAGTCTCTTCTCTCCACTAAACTACTAAAAAAGATGAAAGGTGAGCTGTAGCTCAAGTGGTAGCGTGTTAGCTCAGGGACAGTGCCTAAGCCCTGAATTCCAGATCTGAGATGTTTTTCTTAATAGACACCCTTTGCCATCCCCATCCCCACAGGCCATATATCCAGATTTTGGTTATCCTAGATCTCACTTCCACTCCTGCCACGTCCACAGCACTGCCACAAAAGGTGGTGTGTGGCCAACACTGGATTAAGAAGTGAACATACACAAGGGGGGCATAGCCAGGTCAAGGCTAATGCCCCAGAACATTGAGGTATTGGCCATAACAGTCTCTCATCCCCCAGTTCCGTAGCCCTGGAATCTAAAGTCTGTGCTTCTGTGTTCTGGGCATCCAGAATAGTCTAGAAGGACCTAGAGAGGCCTAGCTGGGGCCGGAAGATAGACTTTCCTGTGGTAAGGTACATTGACATTTCCTAGACACCGACAGATACTTCCAAGCCACCTTGGGCCTCACCTCCCATGTAGCCCTGGAAGATCCTTGGTTGGGCGGCCTTCAGTCAGCTTTCATGCTTGAGTTGTCCAGAGCCACAGGCAACCACCCTTCCCCCACTCCACTACCAGCCTTCATGAAGGGACATGCAGCCAGAGGCACAGCTGAGGAAAACGATAGGACATCACACATCACATGACTGAGCCCCCGCCCCCCCCCCCCCCCGTGTCAGGGGAGAACCTATGCCACCTGCCCTGCTAACCCAGAATCTCCTGGAGTTGACCCAAAACATGGACGATTGGATTTGGGCCCCAAAGAAAAGCTGAAATATGCAGGTCTCTGGCAATTTAAGACTTATTGTAGACCCTGATAAGGGGCTAAAGGCAAGGCAACCTTGTGCACAGCAACTGTGCAGGAGGGGAACCATGTGAGGTCAGAAAGAGGCAAACAGGCACCAATGAAGGGGACAGAGAAAAATGATGGAAAAATACACACACACACACACACACACACACACACACACACACACACATCACATGGGTAGCCCAAGGCCTCAGCAGTCCCTGAGCATCTGAATACCCCAACCCTTGAGAAGATGGCACTACCATCCTCAGACCAACTATAGACAAAACTCAGAGCTTCTCATATGTCTGGAATGGCTCATGACACAGCATGCCATTTCCTACTCTACATACCGCTATGTAGAAAACTCAGCTACCTTATTTTTGGTTGTTGGTTATGGGGTTTGAACTTTGGGCTTGTGCGCAGTCCCTCAGCTCTTCAGTTGAAGGTGCATGCTCTACCACTGGAGCCACAGCGCCACTTCCGGTTTTCTGGTAGTTCACTGGAGAAAAAGTTTCACAGATTTTCCTGGCCGAGCTGGCTTTGAAACTGGATCCTCAGAGCTCAGCCTCCTGAGTAACTAGGATGACAGTTGTGAGCCACTGGCAATGCCTGGCTTCAGCCACCTTCTCACACCCAGGGGAAACCCACCTTGTCAGGCCACAAACCACATGCAGCCCTTCCCTTCAGACTTTGACACCAGCATACAAAACCATTCTTCCATTGATGGGGAGAATATAATTGACACTACCCTCCCACCCCTATTCCCATTCGCCCACTCCCTGCCTAAGAAAGGCCACGACCTCTGGAGTTCTTGGTAAGGCAAAGCCCACCATGCTGTAACTTCAACCTTGGGCAAAACTGGGGAGTTCTTAGAAATGTCTGTACCCTGAGGCCAGCACCTGGTCTCCCAACCACAGCAACCCCACTCCTTAACCATCTCTTGCAGGCAAGGGGTATCTTTCTTTTCTGGATTTTTGTTTTTGTTTTTGTTTTGGTTGAGGGGCTTAAACTCAGGGCTTGGGTACTGTCCCTGATGATGATTTTTGCTCAAGGCCAGTACTCTACCATTTGAACCATGGTGCCACTTCTGGTTGGAGATTGGAGATGAGACTCCCCTGGGACGTTCCTGCCTGTGTTGGGGAAACAAGATACTCCCGAGTAGCCAGGATGATAGGTATGAGCCATCGGAGCGTGGTTTATGGTGTCTCATTCTTTAGAATTTCCAACTAGTCCTCCTCTAGACACTCCAACCTAGTCACTCCTCTAGATCCCTTAGGGACAGCAAAGGGAGGCTCAGAATCTGGGTAGGGCCATAGGCATTAAAGTGCCCCTTCCATATCACTACCCCTCTATAACCTCCCAACCGCCTCCTCTGGAAGGCATGGTCATCTGGGGCAGATCAGACCCACTAGGATTTCTGGCCTGTATCCCCCTGCCCCACTCAACCGGCATCTGAGGATTTCTGGGGCCAGCTGCTCCATGTCCTGGTGGAAGATGTTGGGAGGTTTGCTGATAACTGGTTCCAGGAGATGCCAGGGCAGAAGAAGTGTCCAGCTTCCCTCTGTCAAAGAAGGCCACACATAAAATGGATGGATCTACTAAGAGCTACAGGGCATAGCCATCCACCTGTCACCAAGAACCCTTGGAGTGCTGTTTTATGTTGACAGTCCTGGGGCTTGACCTCGGGGCTTAGGTGTTGTACCCAAGCTTCTTTTGCTCCAGGCCAGTGCTCTTCCACCTGAGCCACGGTGCCACTTCCAGCTTTTTCTGTGTATATGGAACCTAGGAATTGAACCCAGGGTTTCCTGTGCGCTAGGCAAGCCCACTACTGCTAAGACACAATCCCAACCCTGGAAAGCTCTTCTTCTGTAACCACTCGGGCGTGTCTCAGGACAGTCCTGTACATCTGTACCGAGTTTCTCAGCAGCAGCTCTGGCTTGAAGTGAACATACTCCTCTATGTTGTCCTTTATGTATAGCATCTTTGCTCTGTGTGCTTCCTGTCAGATACTCCTAGTTAAGCAAGACCCCTTTTCAAGTGTTGCTTCTAAGAATCCTGCTCCAATCACCCTGGCAGAGTGGGGTCCTCGCTGCTCTGCAGGCTGTTGGCCTTGTCACACTCTCCCTTCCTGCTAGGGTGGGTTGAAAGCACATGAAGGGGAAGGCCTGGTTTCCACCACCCAATTTTTGAAAGCTCTGATACACTAACCAGGGCCCAGTGCTGTATCACACTCCTTGAGAGGACAGTGGAGGCCCAAGCAGTCTGGGGGCAACAAGATGGGTCCATTTCTTTGTGTGGGCTTGAACTGAGGGTCTGGGAGCTGCGTCTCTGAGGTTTTGTACTCAAGGCTGGTGCTTTACCACTTAAGCCACAGTTCTACTTCTGACTTTTTGGTGGTTCCATGGAGAGAAGAGTCTCACCAGCTTTCCAGCTTATGGCTGGCTTCAATCTTTGATCCTCAGATGTCTGCCTCCCAAGTAGCCAGGATGTCAGGTGTGAGCCTGAGCCAGAGGTGATGGGCACCACAGCCTTTCTTTTGAGCTTCTGTTTATCTCATGTCAACTAGCAAGCCCTAGTTAAAATACTTAGTTACAAGAAATCAAGTTCCTCTCCTAGATCAGTAAATCCAAGGAGATGAAGTGTCTTTGGAAAAGACACTGAGTTGGCCTGGGTGAGTATGGGTATGTGTGTGTGTGTGTGTGTGTGTGTGTGTGTGTGTGTGTGTGTGTAAGTTTCAGGGATACCTACCCTATTTCTCCGGTGCCTCATCCTCCCAGTGGTGAATACATCCAGGATTCCCCACCCCAAGGAAGGCGGGTAGGGGAGGGTACATAAGGTCACATTGAGTGGAATGATATGAATTCTATCCTGCAACTGAAGCCTGGAGAGATAATGGAGAGGAGAAGTTTAGAAGAACATCAAGAGAAGCCCATTACCTTTGGATACAAGTACCAGAGAGAAGACTGAATCCATCCTTTTTGGTAGTAAGGTAACAGATGCACACTATTCATTTATTTCATTTTTTTTTTTTGTGAGTCCTAGGGCTTGGATTCAGGGCCTGAATGTCATTCCTGAGCTTCTTTTACTCAAGGCTGAGGCTCTAACACTTGAGCCACAGCACCAAATCTGGCTTTCTGTGTGTGTGGGGGGGGTGGTTGTTGGTTTATGGGAGATAAGAATCTCACAGACTCTCCTGCCTGGACTGGCTTTGTGTCACGTCCATCAGACGTCAGCCTCCCCAATAACCGGGTCAGGTGCAGGAACCACTGGCACCTGACCACCACCATCCATTTATAATCCCCTAGGGCCAGTGCTGGACCACCTGCACTGCACCCCCTTGTTGTGCGTGGGAAGCAGACATGGGTGGGTTTGATACTTCAACAGCCTACATACCTTTGAGCATTGTTCCAGGTCAGTCTGAAGGCGGCTTCCTCGTCATACACAGCAATGACTTGGCTCTGTCACAAGAACAAATGTCCCCCAGGAGGTGTCAGTTCTGGGGTCTTTCCTCTTCACACCCCCCCCACTCCCCAAAACGACATCCCAGCAAAGCGATATAGGCATAGAGTGAATTCATTTTCTTACAACCAGGGTCTGGCCAGAAAGGTAGCAGTGAGGAATCCCGATCCAGACCAGCCTGAGCATATATTGAGACTCTATCTAGGAAATGCCCAAGACAGAAAGTTTTGGCTCACATGTTAGAAGACCTGACTGGCAAGTCTAAAGCCTTGAATTCAAACCGTAATATACCAAAAAGAATCAGAGGCCCTGGTGCCAGAGGCTCATGCCAATAATCCTAGTTATTCAGGAGGCTGAGATCTGAAGATCACAGGTCAACATTTAAAATACGGTTGGCCTCGCCCATCAAACATCATGATAAGACCCAAAGTCTGAACCATGAAAATGCGCTCCATATTAACAGGGCTGTCATCCTTACTCAGCGCTGGCCATGCTCTCTGTCCCCCTGGGGAGCCACCCCCTGCAGGCCCCATCCCCAGGTCCTCCCAAGCTCCTTCTGCCACCAACCATGCCCAAGGAAGTATGCCACGCCTATTCCAGTGGAGTCTGCTTAGCATGGAACATCTGCTATCTGATCTGAGAGTGGGGCTTCAAAGAGGCCTACGTCCTGGAAAGTCTGGCAAGCCCCTTGGAAAGATGTATTCCTGTTCCTGTTTCTCTTTTCTTCGCTGCATAGGAGTGCCCATTATTCTTTTACTGTTCCTGCTGCTTGTTCTACTTACTCATGCTCAACATTCTCTTATTCAGGGCTCTTTCTTGGAAATGATGATGACTCCAACATCCGATGAGTGTCCTGAGAATATGACTAATCCACCAGATTTAAGTGCTACGCTGAAAGCCCCTCTTATGGAGGTTATTAAACAAATCATAAGTGAAAATAAAAGCATTGGGGATTTTATGACTTCACTTCAGCAGAAGGAATTGTTTGTAAGAGATTTACAAGAAGCTGTAGGCACGGCTAGAGCAGAAAGAGCGTATAGCTATTGGAGACTTCCCTTTAATCCTGAAGTATCTACGGTAGATATCCTGTAGATAAAAAAGATGTAGAGGGATATTTAGACCAAAAACTAAATAAGGTTCCTAAAAGATTGGTGGATGGAATATGGCAGTGGCTTATTAGGGGATGCTGGTGGGATCCTGCCTTATCAAGAGGGCCTCAAAGACTTCCCCCAGATCCATAGCCTTTTACAGGTGTGTATGATAAGGATGGCAACCATTGGGAAAATGACTTAGGAGAAAGAATTTCCTATTACTCTCTTCCATTTACTGAGAGACTTGCTAGACCTAGGACTCCTTGGTGCTTACTATCAAAAAGAACAAGGAAGATCTTATGAGACAGTTAAGGCCTCTATGGAGAAGAGTAAACGATTATGTGAAAGGGTTACAGAGATGACACTATGAGCCTGAATTTGATGTATGGCCAGATTTAGCTAAGTATACTGAATATCATTATTTTTGGGAACAAATTGGGGACCTTCTAAAGAATAGCAAAGAAGCACAATTGCTTAGAAAAGATTTGAAATGCATAAAGTACAAAACTAAGCAGAAGTAAAAATAAAATACTAGAGTTTATGCCTTTATGTCTAACACCTTGCTCACATGCTCTTGTTAATGGTTAATATGTGATAAGCATCTCAAAACCGATTTACTTTGCTATTCTTATGGGGTTGATAAGGTAAAGCCAGGAACAAGTGCCTATCGTCATAGATCATCATCCAAGAACAAGATCAGGCAACCAGCTGGTGACCACCCAAAGCCTTGCAACAAGATTGTGTAACCTTTTGCCCTTTCTCATGGAGACTTTTTTCTATAAAAGATTGTCATCCTCTGCAATAAATCGCACTCAGCATTCATTCCTCTTGTGTGTGAGTTGTCTGTTTGCCATCTCCCTACCTGTTCCAGTTACCCCTACTAAGTGTCCTCCGCCGTCCCATCAGAGCCGGTCCGTGGAACAAGTAGACATCTCCAGGGCACACAGATCCCTTGGTCTTATAATTTAAGTGCTGAGTCCCCATTAAGCATCTCACCCTTCCAGGTCCCCAGACCTCAGCCACAAAGCCCATGTACCCCCAAAGAAAGCAAGCTGAAGTTACCAAAGGGTCCAGTGCTCCTTGTTACAGCCCACTTCTACACTCACACACACACACACACACACACACACACACACACACACACAACCTGCAGGGGTGGTTCATGTTTGTCTTCCTTGCTACTCAGGAGGCTGAGGTTTGAAGATCAGGGTTCAAAGCCAGCCCATTCTGGAACGAATGTGAGGCTCTTATCTACAGTGAACCACCAAAAAGCCTGAGGTGGAGCTATGGCTCAAGTGTCAGAGCAATAGCTTTGAGCACAGAAGCTCAGGAACAGCACCTAGACCCTGAGTTCAAGGCCCAGGTCTTCTAACACCAAACACACACAGACACAGACATAGACACAGACAAAGACACAGACACAGACACACACACACGCACACACACATACACACACACACGGACAGCCCAAGGCTTCAGCAGTCCCTGAGAACAGAACCATGGACTATCTCCATTAGGATCACATTCTACCCTCAAGAAGGTGGCACTACCGACATTAGACCCACTATAGAAAAACCAGTAAGCCTCTCACATATCTGGAATGTCTCATAGTCCAACATGGCAGTTCCTACTGTCCACACTGCTATGCGGAAAACTTAGCCTCCCCTTATTTTGTAGTTGGTCATGGGGTTTGAACTCCTGGCCAGGGTGCTGTCCCTCAGCTCTTCAGCTGAAGGTGAGCAGTATCCCACTTGTGCCACAGCGCCAAATCCTGTTCTCTGGTGGTCCATTGGACATCAAGTCTCACAGACTTTTCTTCCCAAGCTGGCTTGGAACCATGGTCTTCACATCTCAGCCTTCTGAGTAGCTAGGATGACAGTTGTGAGCCACCAGCGGCTTCCGGCTTCAGCCAACTTCACATACCCAGAGGAAACCCATCCTCGTCAGGCCACACACTTCTTGCAACCCTTAACTTCAGACTTTGTCACCCAGCATCCAAATCCATCCTTCAATGGAGAGAATACAGACACAATAATCCCACCCCTGCACCCATTTGCCCACTCCCTGACTGCCACAGGCCAAGTCCTCTTGAAGCTCTGGCTTCAAACTGGGGTAAACTTGGGGAGTTCTTAAAAATGTCTGTACAGTGATGCCAGCACCTGGTCTCCCAACCACAGCACCCTCCCCCAAACCCCCCACACACCTCCACCATCCTTTGCAGGCAAAGATGGTTTGCTTTCTTTTTTTTTCAGTTGTGGGGCTTGAATTTTGGGCCTGGGTGCTGTCCCTGAGCTCTTCAACTCAAGGCAAGCATTCTACTACTTGAGCCACAGCACCACTTGCAGTTTTCAGGTGGTACATTGGAGATGAGTCTCAGGGTCTTTCCTCCCCATGATAGCTTTGAACCGTGATCCTCAGATCTCAGCTTTTGAGTACCTAGGATGACAGCCATGAGCTACTGGCACCTGGCCAAAGATAATTTTCCATCCTTTTCATCCTCTCCCCTCAGGAGACAGATCTGAGGACTACAGTTGGATTCCACGCTTGGCAGCAAAGTCCATTAGAACTCTTTTTCTACAATTAAACACCCAAAAAAGCTGGAAGTGAAGCTTTGGATCAAATGGTAGAGTGCTAGCTTTAAACATCAAAGACAAGGGATAAGATCCGGTCATTAGTTTCAAGTTTTTTCTAGCAAAGACCCACCCAAGAAAGGGAAGCAGGTTGGCACACGGGAGCTCAAAGTTCACACATAATACTCAGGACTCCCAGAACAGACCCCATCCGTCTCTGATTCTCTAGATTCTATGTCCTACATCAGGGCAGTCTTAGATGGGACTGATCATGCACCAAGTTAGGACATTCAAGTACAATCTCATACTGAGGATCCTCTGACCTTATCAAAGACTCAGGATCTCTCACTGTCCTGCCTTGACACTGGGCAGCAAGGTGAGTTCTAGTTATCCAACCACAGGATGTGAATATGAAAGGATTTCTCGGCCAAGGGACTCCAACTGGAGGGGTGCTAGGTCCCTCTCTCTCTGGAAGGAGAAAAGTGCTGGTCCATCCCAGGAATGTTCTTAGGTTGTGAGTATCCTCAAAGAAACAACCCTGCTCAGAGCCCAGTGCCTCTTGTTTTCCCAACAGCCTCAACCCAAGCCTGCCCCACCTTCAGTCAGCCCTCTCTGAATCCCAGAATGCCATGTAGACTAAAGGTTGAGCCAGCAGAGACCCACCTCTGCCCCTGAGAATGGCAGTCACGTGGTCCTAGTGCCCCCTAGAGCAAGTCTCGAAGTCACTCGGGTCCCGACTCCTGTCCTCATTCCCTGGCTGTCCTGTGCCAGTGGTCCACTTACCTCTGTCTCTGGTGGAGGAATGAACACCGGGGGTGTCATCTTCTGATTGAGCCATGGAAAGTCCCAGTCCCCAAGGATGTACTGCACAGGCATACTGCAGTGGACAACAGCCAGGCAGTCAATGGTGAACCCAAGGTTCCAGGACTCTTAATAGAAGTGTGGCTGGGTCTATGTTGTTAGGAGAGATCATGGCTTCAATGTCCTGACACACCTGACCTGGGATCGTCCTATCTCTTCATCTTCCTGATTATGCCTTGCCCCGCCCTTGACACTCCCTCACCCCAACACCTCCCTAGCCCTTAGACAATTTCTTATTATCTGACCAGGAAATAGACTTGCTAGGGCCGGGATAATTGAAACCTGGTGACACACCCTGAGCCCTAGGTCCTTCCTGAGGCTGCTTCCCCCTGCAGTTGGTGACCACACAGCTCCTGGATGTCATGAAGTTGCTGAAGGGTCAGTGGATTAGTCCTACATACTGGCTTTAGGCTCTGAAATGTTACCCACAGAGATTGTGAGTGGTTGACTCCCTTGATCCAAGGACTCCAACCAAAGCTCGCATACTCCCTTCTTCCTTCCTTTCCTCTTTTTTTCCCTTCGTCCTTCCCTCCTCTCTCTCTGTTTCCTTTCTTTGTCTCACTCCTGGCCTTGAATTAGGAGCCTGGGTGCTGTCCCTGAGCCTTTTTAGTCAAGGCGACCAGTCTAAGGCTTGAGGTACACATCCATTTCTGGCATTTTCTTTTTGGTTGTTAGTTGGAGATAAGAGTCTTACAGTCTTTCCTGCCTGGGCCTTAAGCTTTGATCCTCCCATATCAGCCTCCTAAGTAGCTAGCATGACAGGCATGAAGCACCAGCATCCAGTTCAAACCAAGGTTTCTTTATGTGCCGTGGAACCAGCACTGGAACCTTTCATCATCTATGACAACCCTCACCCCTTCAAGCATGGCGCACACTGTAACTATTTGTTGGATAACTAGATGAGCATCTGTCTATGACCATACTACAGAAAAGTCCCATCCGATTCATGTAAGCATCCTGGGGCTGGGGGGGGGGGGGCGAGGCAAAGCCTGATGTAGCTGTCCCACAGTTCTCCCTCTTCCCTCTTCCCACCCTCCTGGTGCCACCGCACTTAACTGTTTTGGCTCCCAGGATGTGAGCCACGATGTTCTCGCTGGATTCTGGGGCCACTGGGATGCCTATCTTCCCAAAGATCTCTGTCCAGTGGCTGACCAACTCTGTGGCACTCAATTCCCTCTCAGGTGTGAACAAGGTGGCCATGAGCAGAACCCCTGGCTCAAGTGGCCTCCTTTCCTCTCTGTGGGACCAGACAGGATGGCCCACTATATCTGGCCCCCAAGTTGCATGTTACAGAGAAAGGATTCTCGAGGCATCCTGGGTTCCACTTCAGGTGCTGAAAATCGTCTCTGCTCACAGCTGGCAGGCTGGGGATGGCAAGGTCACTCTCTGCTCCCCATGACATCCTCAACTGTGGTGGTCACGCTAGAGAGAGCAGTAGAAGAATCAGCAGCTGCCAGAGAAAGGCAGTCAAGGCAAGACATTCATAGCAGGAGACCATCTGGCTTGGGAACTCTGCCTGTGCCTCTTTTAACGTCACTGTTTGACCACTGAATTGGTTCATCTAATTTAACCCATGAACCCAGGCATTAGTGGAAATTGCCAGCTTCAAGAAAAAAAAAAAAAAAAAAAACCTGGAAAAGGTGGCATTTCACTTGTCCCAATCAAACTTAAACGGTTCCAAAGTCAGTGGTCCCCTTTTCCTTCCAAGCAGCCTACAGCAGGTTACAGAAACTGGCATTCAGAGAGCCCAAGCTAACTGCCACGGTGTGATACCGAGCAGGCTCCAGGAGGGGAAACTTGCCTACCACTGTCCAGCTGGAAACGGCCCAGGTGGGACACAGATTAGAGACTGCAGGACTCCAGGGAGGACTACACACGGATGCACTACCCCAGGAGGGAATCCACACCCTCAGTGGGGGCCCAGAGCCCCCTGCCCAGATGCCCACAGACACCATCAATGCCCTGGGTAAGGTTCTCCTCTCATCCTTGGTTGTGGTGAAGCATCTGCCATGTTACACCGTTCACCACTTCCCAGACACTCCTAGCTTGACAGCCCCTGCCCTACTCCCACCCATCTCGTTCCTTAATTATGTTTGGCAGACACATTCCCAACCCTTGAATTAACTCCAACTATACACATGAGAGCAGAGTGTCTGGCTGGAAGAGTGCGGCTGTGGTCACACTGGCCTCACAAGCCTTCTGGCTGAAGACAGGACAGGTGTCCACTCTGTTCTGTGGTTCACACAGGCCTCCTAGGATGTCCCATGCAGGTCCAGCAGCTACTGTGGGCTGCAAGAAAGGGGAAGAGGGAGGTGGAAAGAGGGGGAAAGGCACATATACTGAAACCTTCCCCATAGGAGCCATGAAATGGTGAAGGAGAAAACAAAACTTGTGGCTGGGCTCATACTGGGCATTATGAAAAAAGAACAACAAATACACACATACACACAAATAAACTGCTTTTGCTCTTTTTAGATATGGTGACTTAAATATATTTTCATTTTTCTCATCTCCTAATCTCCCAACACACACACACACACACACACACACACACACACACACACACACACACACACACACACAAATCCAAATGGGTCACACAAGACTCACCATGCAGCACCTGCAATTTGCCAACTGATCACTGACCTGAGCACAGTCAGGCTGTACGAGGAGAAAGATGATCGATATCTCCCTCCCTCCCTCCCTCCCCCTCCCTCTCTCTGTCTCTGTCTCTCTCTCTCTCATATACACATACACATACACACACACACACACAGACTCAGAGAAGTGCCTCTCCTGAGTTTGTTGGTTCCTCATCTGGGCAATGTACAAGCTCGAGCATGGCAGTTCCCTTGTCAGAACCAGGGGCTCCCACCCAAGGGGAACACTGCTCTTATAATGCAGAACCACCCTGCCTCTCCCTTTACCCAGGGCCAGACCTTTCCATTGGGAACAACCAGCCTTGACCCCCATTCACCAAAACCCTAGGCTCGGACAATGGGTCAAGGAATCCAGAGACATGATTCCTCAGAGCCCGGAGAGAAAACACAACAGGCAGTCCTGGTGCCTCCAGAGAAGTGTCTGACTTGGGGTGGGAGCGTTGTTGGGGAATTTGATGGGGTCATAAAGGCTACATACATGGATGGACTCCCTACTTCCAGCCTAGATGCTTCTGAGCTAATTGGCGGATTCTTGAGGAGGACTAGGAGACCAGAAGGACCAGGAACACCAGCAGAAGCAGGCAGAGCTGGGAAATGTGATCACCCTGTGAGTACTGTTGACAGCTGGGGGGGGGGCAACAGGACAGGTGTATGTGTGTCAGAGGGGGTGTGTTCCTCCCAGATAGTCACCTTCTGACCCCCAGTGCCCTCACCTCCCTAGTGGGTTCTTCTGGGACCTCCTCAGGTGAAAGGGTGACCTAGCACAGAAGACAAGGGCTCAAACAGCAAGGGGGGCCTATCTCCTGCATCCAACACCCCCCACCCCCAGCAAGAAGGAAAAGAGCCAAGAAGGCAGGTGTGGAAGTGCTCCTCCCCACATCTGACTAAAGTCACTAGGTTCCCACCTGGGAGAGGAAGGGTGCAGATGTGGCTTTCACTGCTCTAGGCCAGGGGTTCTGTGGTGCCCCTTCCTCACTGTATCTGACCTTTTCCTGTATCTGCCCTTTTCCTGGGACACTGGCCCCTAGGAATGGGGGTGGGATCCTTGGGGCAACACCCACCCCCTCTCCTGGGGCGCATTTGTGACAGAGCCAGGGTGGGCTGTGGGGTGCAGGGGAGGTGCGGGCAGGATGGAGAGAGGAGACAGGAGGCGAGGGTCCGGGTCTGTGGGGGAGGAGGAGGGAGGGGGTCAGGGGGTTCTCCTGGTGCAGGAGTCGCCAGGTGTGGTCCCATGGAGCGGCCACTCATGCGTGGTGCTGGGAGAAGCTGTAGGCGATGGCTCTGGGTGCACCCAGGCCCAGTGTGCAAGTACCAGGGGCAGGGACTGGGTCGGGGCCTCATGCCAGGCAAGGACCCACCATTTCTGCTGGGCAACTGCGAAAGGGGCCTCGGATCAGACCAGGCAGAGCCATGTTTGAAACGCTGCTCTGCTGGGAGGTGGAGGGGTCATCTGCCGGCGTCTGTGCTTGCTGCCACCCCTGCCTCAGCTGCCATCACCAGCACCACCTCCGTCTCAGCTGCCTGCTTCCGTTGCCTCCACCACCGAAGCCACCGCCGTGCTTCCCGTGCCAGGACCTCAGATTCAGGGCAGGCCGCCGTGCCCCCATGGGGCTGCCCGCCGTGATGTGCCTGCCTTGCTGGCTCCAGGTGCTCTGTGCTCCTGTTCAGGACTGCGCTTTGATGGCAGCGACCACCAGCCTCTGGAACAGCTTCCTCTCATGCTTGTGCTTGCTCTTCTCTCTGCTTTCTCTCTCTCTGCCCCCACTCCACTCCTGGGCCACCACACAGGCCTGCCTGCTCCCCCCCATCGCTGCCACCACAGTGTATCCCAGGGCCCCTCTCCCTCCTCCACTTGGCCATGCCCACTCCTCCCCTAGGCCATGCCCCCCACCCCTAGCTGCAATCACAACCCTGACTGGGCTCTAAGGCTTCCAGGCCATGGCAATTGCAGCATCACTTCAGCTCAGCACTCTCCCCCAACCCCAGTACCTGTCCCAGGGATCGAATCTCCCCTCAGCTCCACCCCTGGAGAAGATTCTTCTCCATCCCCCTTCACTCCCACACACTAAGAAGGTGCATGGTGACCCTTGTGTATGTGTGTGTGTGTGTGTGTGTGTGTGTATGTGATGTTGGGGATAACTACCTCTCAAGGACTCAGAATATAGCACTCTTTGGGATGACACACAGCACACTTCCAAAAACAGCGCAAAGCACCCTGTGTAAAGGACTCAGCACACAGCTCCCTTTGAAGGACTCAGCATATAGTACCCTGTGTAGAGTACTCAGCACACAACACCCTTTGAAGGAGGGAGTCCATAGCTTGCAGCGTAAAGGACTCAGCACATTGCATGCTTTGAAAAACTCAGCACATAACACACTTTCCCAGGGGCTCATTACATAGCACCTTCTGTGTTAAGACTCCACACAGCCCTTTGAAAGGCTGAGTAAAAAGCACCCTTTGTAAACCACTCATTGCATAGCACCCTTCGAAGAAAGCACATAGAAGAATTTTGAAGGTTTCCGCACATACCACACTATGGCAGGACTCAGCACATACCACACTGTGGAAGCACTCAGCACACAGCACCGTTTGAAGGACAATACAGAGCACCCTGTGAAAAGGACTCAGCACACAGCACTCAAAAAACACACCTCATCCCTTCTCAAGGGCACAGCACATATTAGGACCCTTTTGGATGAATTAGCACACCACACCTTTTGAAGGACTCAGCATACAGTATATTGTGTAATGGACCCAGCACACAGCACCCTTTGAAAAACTCAGCACGGCCCACTCTTCAGGGACTCAGCACATAGCAACCTATGGGATGACTCAGCAAACAGCACCTTTTTGAGGACTCAGCACATAGCTGTATGTCAAAGGTTCAGTATTCATTAGAATTAGGGTGCTTTCTTCAGTATCCCCATTCTTCAGAAACACTTGACAAATCCTACTAGTTCACATTTAGCCAACCTGTGTTTTATGGGGGAGGGTCAGCTGGGGGTCTTGAACTCAAAGTTTGGGGGCCCCATCCCTGAGCTCTTTGGTTCAAGGCTAGAGCTCTACCACTTGGAGGCACAGCTCCAATTTTGTTTTTTTGGGTTGTTCTTTGACAGGTCTTATGGTGATAAGGAAGGCCAAGTTGGGGTGTCTGTGTGCAAAGGCTCTTAGCTCAGCCTGGAGCTGACCTCTCTCTTCCTGGTGCTCCTGGGAAGCTGGGCCTCATGGAGCTCTCTTGGCCTAGGGTGGAAAAGACCTGCTCTGGTATCAGCAATCAGGGTGAACAAAAGTCAGCTTGGCCCTGGTCACTTCTCAAAATTGAACTCTAGAGGACAATGGCACGGGGCTGCATATCCCGCATCGGGCCACCAGGGGGCAGGAGTGGCCCATCATAGGGATTGTACCTGAGAGTTGTGTTTACTCTTGCTTCCCTGGGGTCTCCATCATGCTTCCAAGTCACCCTGGACAGGAAAATCCTTGAGACACTTACCTACAATTAACAATCAAAAAGCAAGTGGGGCTGTAGCTCAAGTGGCAGAGCAGTAGCCTTGAGCAAGAAAACTCTAGACCCTGAGTTCACACACACACACACACACACACACACACACACACACACACCACATGCATGCAAAATCAGAGATTTCTATAATGCAATCTTTGGATATTCTCTACTTTTTCCCCACTAAGCCTGGTGGCTGCTGGTCTAGGTGTCTGATGCATACACCACTACCTGGCATATTTAATTTTGGGGAACAGAATAGGTAGAAGGTCATCCTTCTCTGATCCTAGCTCCTTGATTGGGTCATGGTCTATCCAGGCCCTTTGGGGCTCCTTTACAAAATCGTCAAGTTGCCTTCAAAAGTCATCACATACTGGGCACTGGTGGCTCATGCCTGGCATCCTAGCTACTCAGGAAGCTGAGATTTGGAGGATCACGGTGTCAAACCAGCCTGGGCAGAAAGTGTGTGAGACTCTTATCCTCGATGAACTGTCAGAAAACAAAAGTGGTCCTTTGGCTCAAGTGGTAGAGTGCCAGCCTCGAGAATAAGAGCTCAGGGAGAGTGTTCATGTCCAACAACAAGGAGAGGCTTTGCATGTGGGGTTTGGGATTGGCATTGGCCAAATATAATTGGAATTTTCAAGTGCTCCACTACAAAGCAGTGCCTCCTTAGTCCTGTGCTGGTCCATCTTGTCTCACCCCCTGGCCTTGTCCATGCTTTGGGTCAGCATGGCTCTGGATGGAAGGAAGGGCTCCAAGGAGGAAGATCCCAGAGCAATCACCCCACCTCCTTCTGCCATTCTCACCCTGCTGCTTCTGCTCTTTGTCATAGATTTTCTTCCTTGAATCCATCCATGAGGTCATCACCACCAACATAGTGGTGAGTGGTGGGTCTGGCCTAACTCGGGGAAGTCAGAGGTGGAAGTAGGTCTGGGATTAGGAGCTTCCACCCTGGGTGTGGGCTGAGCCCAGGGTTGACCTTTATTTCATCCTGAGCCTTAAAGTGGTGGGAAGACAGTGTAGACTCCACATTGAGTCAGGTAAGATTGGAATCTAGAGGAATCCTTGTGTGGGGGAGGATGTGGGGCCACTGCTCTTGATACTCCTCTCTCAGGACTCCCCTGTCCCTACCTCATCCCTCAATGGTAGCAGAGAAACTTCAACTAAGGGTGTGGGATTAGGGGGTGGGGAAGTATTTTGGTGTGAACCAGAAGTGCTTCATATTCATCCTAGCCCCTACTTTCTATTTATCTGAGGAATGGCCATTTGGGTTTGGGAGGGGTGCATCATCCTAGCTGAGAAGGTGCGTCAGTGGTAGAGTGGTCGCCTAGCATGACTGAAGGGTTAGGAATTGATGTGAGACATTACACTCAGAACTATATTGAAGGAGGAATCCAAAATTAGTTACCAAGATATACACTTAACGCACTGTTTTAAAAATGTAAGCTAAAGGAAATAATTTATGAAAAATTGATTCCACACAGAAAAAGCTGGAAGGGGAAGTGGGGCTCAACTGGTCGAGCACCAGCCTTGATCAAAAAGAGCTCAGGGAGAGTGGCCAGGCCCTTAGTTCAAGCCCCAGGACTGGAAGAACAAATCTTTGTTGGAGGCTTTTTTCCCCTTTGAAAACAATTTATTGTTACAAGCATAACATGGGTCTCTTCCCTGGCCACCAATGGGCCATTATATCCCTTGAGCTTGGGCCACCTCCCGGCAGCCTCTGCCCTACCCAACCCCCAGTTTAACCTTCCCATTACCCAGCAGATGGAGGCCTGAGAGAAGGCACCTGACCACCTACTTCTGGTGGCTTCCAAGGCTTTTGAGAGTCAATATGTCACATGGAGAGTCATTATCTGCATCAGTCTACAGAAGAAAGGGAGGGAGCGCTCCTCGCCTGAGCTGTGGGCAGATCTGTATCTGGGGCATCTACAGCAGGACGTGCTCCTTGGGGGAGTCCTCTATGGTGATGAGAACGCCGACCTATCCTCTGGCAGTTTCCACGCTGTCTTCAAGTTGCAATTCTTCAAAACCTTTCTTCTCCTCCCTCATTTCACACACCACAGGCCCTGATGCATCTGAAGCAGCATTGGTGGGGGGGGGGGGGGCTCAGCCTGTGCTGGCATCTGGAGCCTGCTGTCCATGCCTTCCTCTGTGAGGATCAACAGCAGCTCCTGCAGCACTCTCCTCTTCTTCAACTTCTCCTGGGACAGCCAGCATACACACTTGGCTTTCTCCCAAAACAGCTCATTCAGAGCCAACATCTGCTCTTTACACACCACGAGGGATTTCTCAATAGTTTGGATGTGGGCTGACAGCTGGCTGCATCGATGGTGGAGCTCACCTGCTGGATTCTGGAAGTCCACCTCATCAGGCAGGTTGTGGACGAAGCAGATTTACTTCTTGGACGCCCACATGTCCTGCTTCCCATCCCCATGAATGCTGTGGTGGCAGCACGTGTGGCAGGGGGCTGTAGCTCCAGCTCAGTCTGTCACTGAGCTGCCAGGTGGGCCAGGTGCCTACAGCTGGCCCACCGCTTCTGAGGTATGATTTCCCCCCCTGTAGATCTCAGCCTCAGTGTGTTAACAGAGCCTCATCCATCTACCAGGCAACATGGAATGTGGGCGTAGCCACATTTCTTGTATCCCATTGGTCAGAAAGAATCATGAAATAATGGGGGTGTGGCCAGAATCCTGTGATGCAGGCAGAATGGGCAGAGTTAAGATGACAGTGGCTCCCCCAGCCCCTTTCCCAGGGAACTCTGTCCAGTTCAGTTAGGGACAAGAGGATGACCTGCTTGAGCCAGATGGCTGCACAGATTGTTGTGTATGTCCGTTTGTTGCCAGTCTCAGACATTGAACTCAGGATCTGGCACAGTCCTTGAGCTGCTTTTGCTCAGAGCTAGCCCTCTACCACTGGAGCCACATGGCTCTACTTCTGGCTTTGTTGGGATTGAAGTTGGACAGGGGTCTCAAGGACTTTCTGGCTTAGAGTGACTTGACCATGATCCTCCTATCAGTCTTGTAAATATCAAGGAAGAGCCACTGGTGCCTGCCTCATCATTGGTTTTACTGATGTTCCTGGACACACCCATGAGTTCCCTATCCTCAGGTTTAAGTGGTGGGAGCTGGAGCCCACAGTTGGAATTCTAGTCCTGCCACTTCCAAATGGCAGGAGATCCTAAGAAACTCATTTCTATCCATATGAATGCCAATGGAATGTGATGTATGTCATGATTGAATGGGCAGTTCTTGCATGATTCTAAGATAAAATTATACACAATTGTATTCTAGGACACTGATTGATTTTAATTAATACTTTATAAAGCATTTCAACAATCACATTCATTAAATGGAGGCAGAATGAAATACCAAAGAATTGGGCATCACATAGTATAGAGATGCCATTTTTTCTGCCCGGACTTTCTTACTTAATTGCTTTATACCATTTTCTGAATGTACTTTGGTATATTCAACTAGGATATATTATACTTGATCTGGAAATCAATTATTCAAACTGTTTTTTTTTATCAAAAATGCTTATAGCAAAATAAAGAGGTAAATCCAAATTATGTATATTTGAAGACAATGCTTGATTAGTCCTCTTCTCAAATTACCCATTCCCTTCTTGAGAATAATACACATTTTAAGGAAATGCTTAGAATGTTTTGGAGAAATAGGTTGACTTTAAACCAGTTACTCTACGCTGCATTTTGTTTATATCTAGAAAAGCTAAATTCTTACCTTATCATTTTCCTTAGGCTTTATATTCAGGTTTAATATCTGATGGATGACAGATAAAGATATAAACATTTTTTAACAGTTGTTAAATTTAGGCTGAGGAATCTAGGTACAATTATGCTCATGCAGATAGGCCTCATCAGTCATGAGAACATGATACCAAAATGTTAACCAATGCTTACTGGTGTCATCCTTATGAGATTTTGTGTATTATAAACAATGGTTATTACCATTTGTTTTGTAATCAACATCATTTCATGGGTTAGGAATTGCTGTTAGACATTATACTCAGAACTATATTGAAGGAGGAATCCAAAATTAGTTACCAAGATATACACTTAAGGCACTGTTTTAAAAATGTAAGCTAAAGGAAATAATTTATGAAAAAGTCAACATTTACAATAAATACAGAATCAGTATGACTGATCTTTCTTTTATCCCAGTTGCAATACGGCTTGCATGATGACTTTTATGGTTATATGTTAAGTTAGGTCTTGATATTTAGTTGAAGTTCTCTTTTTTCATATATTCATTTGTCAGATCAAAGAGGAAATTAATTCCATGCCAGAGTCAACATCCATAATAATGTTACAGTTGTATCCTGCTACTTTGCCAAAGTTTCAAATGAGCTTGAGTATCTTGGGTCTTTTTTGGATTTAACTAAATATGTATGCAATTTTGTCAGTAGTATAAAAAAATTTTTTACCACTATTTATTAAACTATTATTTTCCAGAAACTACTACTCTCTTTTCATGAGATTTTTTTTTGGGGTCCGGTCGTGGGGCCTGAACTCTGGGCCTGGGTGCTGTCTCTCAGATCTTCAGCTCAAGGCTAGTGCTCTACCACTTGGGCCACAGCGCCACTTCCGGCTTCTTTATTTTTGCGTATGTGGTGCTGAGGAATCAAAACCAGGGCCTCATGCATGCAAGACAAACGCTCTACAACTGAGCCACCTTCCCAGCCCTTTTCATGAGATTTTTAATGTCATTTATATCATGGGTTGATGTTTTCCTTTAGATAACCCACATTCCGTATTCTACAAAGTGTAATTTGGAGTAGTTTAAAATTATGTACACTCAGGTACACTGCTCAGATTCTACTATTGGCATATTTTGTTCTTGTTAAATCAGTAGGATTTAGGTCTCAATATGGATACTATTAGACTTATTCATTGCATTTCTGCATTTTTTAAGATGTCATGATTTTTGTTATTTTATTCTCTTAAATATGTGCAGATCTTACTCCACTTACAGTCACATTTCTTTTAAACAATTTGATCCATTCAAGGGATTTGCTATATCAGGTTCATCTAGATGAATTTAATTACAAATGAACACAACCTTTATGGTTCTAGTCAAGGGTAATATGTATTTGAGGTTTTTGTGCTTAAAAATAACTGGGCACAACATGTGTTTGTTCCTGGTGGACTTCTACTTTGTTGGTTGTTTTTTTAGCTCTGGTGACTTCAACATATGTGTTTATTTTATTTCAATTGTTTTGTGTCTATATTTTGTTTCATATAACAGAAAGTACAAAAAGAATCAGTGATTTTAGAACTTTTCAAAATAGATTTCTAAGAGAGACACTTGAAGTTTTGTGACATCTGGGACCGGATAGGTCTTGTTAGTGGAGGGGGTAGTAGAATAAAACAGACATTGTTTGACATGATTTGAATTCTTCCTCTTATTGCCTCACTATTTCAAATAGTATTACTTCAAAGTCTTTAGTGGAAAGAAAATAATTTTGTCTGTATGAGCTCAGAATTGTTGCTTTAATTGGGACACACTACACATTTATAATTGATTTTAACTCTAAAACCTTCTTTCCTTCCTTTAAAATCACAGATGTGAATTTATAATGCTAAAATAGCATCTACTAATTTATATGAAATAGTCCAAACTATTTTCCCTTCACACTATATGTAATATAGACTGTAATAATAGTGAGTAATATAATATGTAATAATTGACTTTGGGGAATGTCAATTACAGTGGATTTTTTGAGATACTGCGTAATATTAAAAATTATATTTTATTCTATTAAAAAGTTCACAGTTACATCTAAAAATAATTCATAGTTATAAACTAATGCTAAAAAGTAAGATTGTTTGTTGGAAAAAGCCAGACGTTTCAATAAGCTTGCTTTTTATACATTGACTTGGATCTGGGCTTTGGTGGCTCATGCATGTAATCCTAACTAGTCAGGAGTCTGAGATCGAGGATAGTGGTTCAAAGCCAGCCTGGACAGAAAAGTCTGTGAGACTTTTATCTCCAATAACCCACTTGAAAACTAGAAACGGCACCGTGGCTCAAGTGGTACAGTGGTATCAATGAGCAGAAGAGCTCATTGAAATCTGCGACCAGGCCCAGAGTTCAAGCCCCACGACCACCAAAAACAAAATGACATGGATTTTTACTTTATTATTTCATTATTTTTATTGTGAAAATACATACAGAAGGGTTACAATTACATGAGCAAGGTAATGATTACATTTGTTATCAAACATTGTTTCCCCGTCCTTTGTTTCCCCTTACCATTCCTTCCCATCTACCTCAAAGCAACCCAGACGCCAAAGTTGTAAAGTTCGCTTTCCGACATAACTTGTTGTATATCTGATTGTTGCATGGGACCACCTGTATCCCTATTTATACAACATGTTTTTCCCTTCCCCTCCACAAATTATAACAACATCAAATACAGGGAAAACAAGGGTTATGTCATGGGGGAGAGACACACAAAGCAACAAAGAAATCATCTTATAAATATGCTAAAAACAATAGCAAGAGAAAAAAAAAACATTTGAGTCCTTATCTTTGGGTTCATTTCATCTAACATCAATTTATCTGATCATTGCTGCTTGTCCAAGACATATACTAATAATTGCAAATAAGGGAAACAATGAGACTTATATGTCTTTAGGTCTGGCTTACTTCACTTAATATAATTTTTTCCAAGTCTTTCAATTTCCTAAAAAAATAGGGAAATGTCATTCTTTCTGATGGAGGCATAGAATTTCATTGTGTATATATATCACATTTTCTTGATCCATTCATTTACTGAGTGGTATCTGGGTTGGTTCCATATTTTAGCTAGGGTAAATAATGCTTTAATAAACATAGTTGTGCTGGTAGCTTTAGTATGGTCATGTTTGTGATCATATGGGTAAGTGCACAAAAGAGAGATTGCTGGGAAATAGCGGAGCGCTATGTGTAGTCTTTTTTTTTTTTTAATTTTATTTTATTTTATTTGAGAACATACTGTACAGAGGGGTTACAATTACATGGGCAGGATAATGCATACATTTCTTACCAAGCATTGCAGCCTCCTCCTTTGTTTACCCTTCACCTTGCTTCCCAGCCTCCCCCCTTCCCCCCACCCAATCATACCCCCCTCCCTCCCCCCCACCGACATTGTAAAGCTGGTTTTGACATGACATTTTGTACTTCTCATTGTTGCAACAGGTCCACCTGAATCCCCGTCTCCTCCACATGTTATACTGACATCAAATATAGTGAAAGCGGGGGTTACACTGTGGGGGAGGGACATACAAAGCAACAAAGAAATAATCTTATAAATGCGTTAGAAACACATGCATGAAAGAAAAAAAAACATTAAAATACATATTTGAGGGCTCATTTTCCTAACATCACATTCTCTGACTTTTTCCGCTTGACTCATACCTATACTAGATATTGCAAATAAGGGAAACCATGGGACCTATGTTTCTTTGGGCCTGGCTTACTTCACTTAATATAATTTTTTTTAAGCCTTTCCATTTCCTAACAAATGGGGCAATGTCATTCTTTCTGATGGAGGCATAGAATTCCATTTTGTATATATACCACATCTTCTTGATCCATTCATCTACTGAGGGGCATCTGGGTTGGTTCCATACCTTAGCTATGGTAAATAATGCTGCAATAAACATAGGTGTGCTGGTAGCTTTAGTGTGGCCTTGTTTGTGATCATTTGGGTAAATGCCCAAAAGTGGGATTGCTGGGTCATAGGGGAGTTCTATGTGAAGTCTTTTGAGGAACCTCCATACTGCTTTCCAAAGTGGTTGAACAAGTTTACATTCCCACCAACAATGAAGTAAGGTTCCTTTCTGTCCACATCCCCTCCAGCATCTGTTGTTGTTAGAGTTCTTGATTTTTGCTGTTCTCACTGGAGTGAGGTGATATCTCAATGTTGTTTTGATTTGCATTTCTTTTATGGCTAGGGATGTTGAACATTTCTTCATGTGTCTATTGGCCATCCTTCTTTCTTCTCCAGAGAAGCTTCTCTTTAAGTCTTTTGCCCACTTACTTATTGGGCAGTTGTTTCTTTGAGGATTTGTTGTTGGGTGGTTTAATTTTTTGAGTTCCAAGTATATTTTAGATATGATACCCTTGTCCGTTGTATGGCTAGTAAAGATCTTCTCCCAGTCCGTGGGCTTTCTATTGATCTTGCTAGCTATGTCATTTGTCCTGCAGAAGCTCTGCAACCTTATACAAAACCATTTGTCCAACCTTTCTTTGATTTGTTGTGTTTCCGGGTCTCTATTCAGAAAATTTCGGCCTGAGCCAAGGAGACCCAGGGTTTCTCCTATTCCATCCTGTAATGTTTTCAGAGTGTCTGCTTTGAGTTCAAGGTCTTTGATCCATTTGGAGTTGATTCTGGTGCAGGGTGATATATAAGGATCTAGCTTTAGTTTTCTACATGTAGTTAACCAGTTTTGCCAGCACCATTTACTGAAGAGGCTGTCTGTCTTCCATTCTATTGTTTTAGCTCCCTTATCGAAGATTAGATGGCTATAGGTCTGTAGATTCATTTCTGGGTTTTCAATTCTATTCCATTGGTCCTGAGGTCTGTTCTTATGCCAATACCAAGCTGTTTTGATTACTATGGCTTTATAGTAGAGTTTGAAATTTGGTATTGATATTCCTCCCGCAGTGTTCTTTCCGTTGAGGAGCGTTTTTGCTATTCGGGGTCTTTTATTGTTCCATATGAATTTTTGGATTGCCTCTTCTATTTCCTTGAAGAATGAGGGTGGAATTTTGATAGGTATTGCATTGAATTTGTAGATAGCCTTGGGAAGTATTGCCATTTTCACGATGTTAATCTTTCCAATCCAGGAGCATGGGAGGTTTTGCCATTTTTTAAGTTCGGTGTTGATTTCCTTTTTCAAGATTTTAAAGTTTTCATTATAGAGGTCCTTCACTTCTTTAGTTAAGTTAATTCCTAGGTATTTTATTTTTTGTGGGGCTATTACAAATGGAGTTGCTATCCTAATTTCAGCCACACTTTTCGCATTGTTGGCATACAGAAAAGCCATTGATTTTGGGGGGTTAATTTTATAACCTGCTACTTTGCCAAAGTTTTGAATCAGCTTGAGTAATTTGGGAGTGGAGTCTATGGGATTCTTTAAATACAAGATCATGTCAACTGCAAAGAGGGAGAGTTTTATTTCTTCTTTCCCTATTTGGATCCCCTTTATGTCTGCATCTTGTCTTATTGCTGTAGCTAGGCATTCTAATACTAGATTGAAGAGAAGTGGAGAGAGTGGGCATCCTTGTCTTGTTCCTGAGTTAAGAGGAAATGGCTTTAGTTTTTCACCATTGAGTATAATGCTGGCTGTAGGTTTGTCATATACAGCCTTTATTGTATTGAGGAATGTTCAACGGATTCCTAATTTTTCCAAAACCTTCATCAGGAAGGGGTGTTGGATCTTGTCGAATGCTTTTTCTGCGTCTATTGAGATAACCATGTGGTTCTTATTCTTGCTCCTGTTGATGTGAAGAATAATATTAATTGATTTGCCTATATTGAACCAGCTTTGCATCCCTGAAATGAATCCTGTTTGATCGTGGTGTATGATTTTTTGGATGAATTGTTGAAGTCGGTTGGCCAAAATTTTGTTGAGAAGTTTTGCATCAATGTTCATCAAAGAAATGGGTCTATAGTTCTCTTTCTTTGATGAGTCCCTGCCTGGTTTTGGGATGAGGGTTATGATGGCTTCATAGAATGTGTTCGGTAGTGAACTTTCTCTTTCAATATCATTGAAGATTTGGAGTATTGGTGTGAACTCTGCTTTGAAGGCCTTGTAGAGTTCTGCTGTAAAACTATCTGGTCCTGGACTTTTCTTAGCTGGCAAGTGTCTTATAGCTGTTTCTATTTCAATGCTTGATATGGGCCTGTTAAGCTGATTTAACTCATCTTGGTTTAGTTTTGGCATGTCAATATTTGCTAGGAAGAGGTCCATTTCTGTCAAGTTCTCAAACTTATTAGCATAAAGTTTTGAGAAGTATTCCCTTATAATGTTCTGAATCTTGCTTGTTTCCGTGGTGATGTTTCCATTCTCATCTCTGAGTTTATTAATTTGGGTGTGTTCTTTTTTTTTCTGATAAGATTTGCTAAGGGTCTGTCAATTTTGTTAAGTTTTTCGAAGAACCAACTCTGTTTTGTTGATTCTCTCTATAGTTTTTTTGGATTCTAATTCATTTAATTCTGATTTAATTTTGATTATTTCTTTCTGCCTACTGGATTGGGGTTTATCTTGCTGCTCTTTTTCAAGGAGGTTTAGATGTGTCATTAAATTGTTAGTTTCAGATCTCTCCAATTTGTTGATGTAGAAGCTCAGAGCTATAAACTTGCCTCTGAGTATTGCCTTTGCTGTGTCCCACAGGAGCTGGTATTTTGTGTGTTCATTTTTGTTGAATAGCATGAACATTTGAATTTCCTTTCTAATCTCTTCCATGACCCACTCATGATTCAGCAGTGTGTTGTTCAGCCTCCATGTGATACCGGACTTTCTTTGGTGGCTTTTGGTGTTGAGTTCTAATTTTATTCCCTTGTGGTCAGAGAGAATGCAAGGTATAACTTCAATGTTTCTGAATTTAGACAAGTTTGCTTTGTGGCCTAAAATGTGGTCTATTTTAGAAAACGTTCCATGTGCTGCTGAGAAAAACGTGTATTCCGATGCTGCTGGGTGAAATGTTCGGTAAATGTCTGTTAAGTCTAATTGATCTATGCAGCTGTTTAGATCTGCGGTATCTCTGTTGAGTTTTTGCCGAGTTGATCTATCTAGTGGGGAGAGTGGTGTGTTAAAATCCCCAACAATTAATGTCTTTGGATCTATATGGGATTTGAGGGAAAGTAGTGTTTCTTTGATAAATTTGGGTGCTCCATTGTTTGGCGAATAGATATTTAGAATTGTAATATCCTCCTGAAGGAGAGATCCTTTAATTAGTATGTAGCGACCTTCTTTATCTCTTTTCATGAATTTTAATTTGAAGTCTATTTTATCTGATATTAGGATTGCAACTCCCGCCTGTTTATGCGGTCCATTTGCTTGGTAGATTTTGTGCCAGCCTTTAACATTGAAAATGTGTTTGTTTTTACAGGCAAGATGTGACTCCTGCAGGCAGCAGATAGAAGGGTCTTGTTTTTTAATCCAACTAGACAGTCTATGTCGCTTAATTGGAGAGTTCAGTCCGTTAACATTAAGAGATAGGACTGAGAGGTATTTGGGAGTTCCTGTCATGTTATCTACCTTCTTGGAGGCTGCGAAAACTGGGTTCTTCCTATGGTTCTTGGATTCTCAGTTTGGGTGCTGTTTCTTGGCCTTTATTGCGGTCTTGTTGGTTTTCTATGTGTAGGACATCGTTAAGAATCTTTTGTAGGGCTGGTTTGGTGGAGATGTATTGTTTCCATTTTTCTTTGCTATGGAAGGTTTTTATTTGGCCTTCAGTTATGAAGGAGAGTTTAGCTGGGTACAGTATTCTTGGTTGATAGTTGTTTGTTTTTAGGGCATGGCATACATCATTCCAGGCTCTTCTTGCTTTGATTGTCTCTGCTGAGAAATCTGAGGTGATTCTAATTGGTTTCCCTTTATAAGTGATTACCCTTTTCTCTCTGACAGCTTTAAGGATCTTTTCCTTGTTCTGTGTTGATCCTGTGTGGATTATAATGTGGCGGTGGGATGTCCTATTCTGGTCTGGTCTATTTGGGGTTCTAAAGGCTTCTTGTATCTGGACAGGCCTATCTTTTTGCATGTTTGTTTAGTTCTCTGCTAGGATCCTGTCAAACAAATTTCCTAGACCATTAACTTCTGTTTCTAGGTGCTCCTCTACACCCATTATCCTTAGATTAGGCCTTCTGATGGTGTCTTCCAGGTGTTGGATAGATCTATCATATTTCTTGGATTTGTCTTGGATGGTTGTATGTTCTTTCTCTATAATATCTAGGCTGTCTTCAATCCCTGAGATTCGATCTTCTGCATGGTCTAACCTGCTGTCAAGACTCTCTACTTTGTTTTTTATCTCTTTTCCTTCTAGTTGGTCAGCTTTGATGGCTTCAAGTTCTTTGTTGAAGCTCTGTTTTAGGTCTTGTATGAATTTCTTTACTTCCTTAATTTGGTGTTCAGTGTTTGTCCTCAAATCACTTAGTTGATTGGTTATGGTTTCTTTGGGCTCCCATTCCTTCTGTTGGGTTCCATTCAGCATTCCCTTTGTGGTCTCCCTGACTTCCTTCAGCTCTTTGTTAATGGATTCCATGAATGCCTTTAGTGATCTTTGTGTGTTCTCTACCTGGTCTCTCAATTCCTGTATTACTCTTTGATTAGCTTCCTCCCGTTCGTGGGATTCCTGCAGATCTCTTTGAGTGTTCTCAGCCTGCTCACGCCATTCCTCCCTTTCTCTTTGAGTATTCTCAAGTTGTTCACGCAAATCCTGTATCAGTTTTTGAGTAGCTTCCTCACGCTTATGATATTCCTGTATAAACTTCTGGGCTGCCTCCTCTCTCTCCCTATCACGCTCATACAGAGTCCTTTGTACGTTGTCAAACTTTTCATTTATCATGTTTGCCAGCAGTGTTTGTAGAGCTGTTTGGGAACTCTCCTCTGGATTATTCATTATCTGTTCTAACCCCTAATTATCAAAATTGGGAATTGAGATACCCGAATTTGCCATTTTTCTTGTGTTTTTCCGGCTTACTCTGCCCATTTGAGATGAAGATAGCACCAGTTTTGTGCTAGAACACTATCTAAAGGCAACCATCAACCAAAGTTTGCATTTGTACAGTCAATAGTCTACAGATACAATCTAGTTCAACAGATACATCTATTTGATATCAAACAACTATATGTTAAAGGGCTACGAACCGCAGAGAAGAATTTGGAAAACCAGAAATTATTAGGGTTAGGGAGAGATGTGGGTAAAAAATAGGAATAGATTGGTGTGGGGAGGCACAGGGAGAGTTAACTATGTCCTAATCACAGTGCAGGAAATAGGTTGGGTAGGATGCAAGTAGAGAGAGAGAGAAAAAGAAGAAAGGGAAAGGGGAATGAAAAGAGACCAGAAAAAAAAATAGAAACGTAAAAATTAATGTTATTTTAGAGATTAAAAGACCATCTATTTATAGAGGAATATGAATATGTTGAGAGAAAGGGAAGGACATAGAGGAGATGTGAAAAACTTTTAAAAAATGCTTAAAATATTATATAGGTATAAAAAGGTAGTACTGCTATTAATGAATTTAAGTCTCAGAGGTTTTGAATTGAGTAATAAGTTTGTGGATTAAGTGTGTACACAATGGGGGATAGGGTCTACTGGTTGACTAAGGGTTTATCTGAGGATGTGCAGGAAAAGAGTTAAGTCACATAAAGAAGAACAAAGAGGAAAAGATGGAAAGGATAGGAAAGTGAGAAGAAAAGATCAGAAGTTCAGTAGAGCTAGACAAAAAACAAAAAGGTAATTAAGAATGAAAGAAAAAGAGAAAGAAGACAAGAAAAGAAAGGAAAACACACATTCACGTATTCCTAAAATAAAAATTATAAGAGGAGAAAAAAAAAAAGTTAATGGAAAACAATTATTTTTTCAGAAGAGGCAAAAATTAAAGATTAATAAAAGTTTTAGAAAAGCAAAAAAATTTTTTTATATATATGTGGTAACAAAAAACGAAAAGAAAAAAAAAACAAAAAAGAAAAGAAGAAAAAAAAAGTTCTTTGATTTTTTTTTTTGGGGGGGGGGGTGGAAAGAGTCCTGTATCTCCCTTTTGTCTGTAACCAGAGTCTGGTTGGAGTCTCTGGTCAGCTTGAGGTCCTGTGGCTTGATTGCTTTCTTAAGTCAGTTTGTTGGAACAGGCAGAAAAATGCTGTGCTTTACCCAAGATTTTGTGATCCCCCTCCCAGGTTAGTTTACTGGGAGGGTGGTCTGCTTTGAGAATCACAAAAGAGGGGGATGCAGTGATGAGGCTAGGTTCTGGGTAGAGTTGAGGCCTTTCAACAAACAGTAGCTTTTCCCTGGAGCTATTTTGTGAAAAAAAACTCACAGCACCCAGCCTGGAGGCATTCTCAGGGTTTCTGTTTTTCAATTGATTGTGGTGGCTGCTAGAGGGAGGGGCAGCCTCTGGCTCTGGTTACCCGGTGAGGGGAGCCACTCCAATGGCTGGCGCCTGAGCTGGGTGACTTTTCCCTGGATGGAACTGAGTCTGTGAGGTCACTTCGCCGTTAAGTTCTTGTGACCTGCTAAATGACTAGTTTTATTCCGAGGCCTGAGCTGGAGCTAGCCGCTCCTCCGAGCTTTGTCGGTATCCAAGATGGAGATCACCGGCGCTGGGGGGGGGGAGGGATGGCCTTCCCTCCTCTGCTCCCTGAGAAGGAGTGAGGAAGTCGGGGTTCTACTCACGCCGAGTCTTGGATCCGGGTCGTCTCTGGTCTGCAAAGTGCAGGATGAAGTTGTCCGCTCCTTGTCGGTTCTTGCTGGTGTTGAGTAGAATCCGCTCGTCCGCTGCGTCTGGCTCCTTCGTCTCCGACTGTGTCTCAGGTGTGCCCCCGCGGCGGCGGTGGTCGCTGCCGCGACCCCGCCACAGCAGCAGCTGCTGGCAGGCGCTCAGATGTGTCTGCTTGGCTTCCCCTCTCTTGACTAACTCTCTGTCCTGTGATGGCACACTTGGTGTGATTCTCTGGCTTGGGACTGTTCACTGGAACTCTGAAACTGTTTTCTATGCAAGAGCTTGTTCAGATTCCAGCTTCTCCTCCGCCATCTTCCCGGAACTCCCCCTATGTGTAGTCTTTTGAGGAACCTCCATACTACTTTCCACAGTGGTTGAACAAGTTTACATGCCCACCAACAACACAATAGGGTTCCCTTCTCTGCACATCCCCTCCAAGTTCTGTTGTTATTAGAGTTCTTATTTATAGCCATTTTAACTGGGGTGAGGTGGTATCTCAATGTTGTTTCATTTGCATTTCTTTTATGGCTAGGGAGGTGGAGCATTTCTTCATGTGTCTATTGGCTATCTTTCTTTCTTCTTCAGAGAAGTTTCTCTTTAAGTCTTTAGCCCACTTATTCATTGGGCAATTGTTTCTTTGAGAATTTGTTGTTGGGGGATTTAATTTTTTGAGTTCCAGGTATATTTTAGTTATGAGACCCTTGTCCGTTTTATAGCTAGTGAAGATCCATAATTTAACATGTTTTTCTACAAATTTATAGAACAGTGTAGCTTTGGAAAATCAATAAATGTTGCATTTTCATATAGGATTACATATCCTTGCAAGTGTTGTCTAAAACTGATCTACACTGAAATGATTGCCATTGATAGCTTTCTCAAGATTCCAGATGTTTATACTTTCTGCTGACCTTCCACAAAACTCATACCCCGAACGTAAGTTTTTAGTTTGTTCATGCAATTATAGAAACATAAACATATGAAACTGCTGTCATTAATGTAGTATAACTAATACAATTAAGTATATACCTTGAGGAAAATAAGATTCTTCCTTTGAAATACTTGCTTCAAGGCACACACACACACACACACACACACACACACACACACATATTTACCACTCTGACTCAGGTTAGGTTCCTGACATTCGGTATCAGACAATCATCTAATAATCAAACTTTCCTGCCCAGACATAAAATACATCCATAATTCCACACATATAAAAATACCAGATCATTCAAAATAATGAGAATATTTAACAGAATCACCCAGCTCCTGTACCATCTACTCCCTGATTTAATTCATTTATGACAATGCATTTTTCATATCATAATTAAAAATAATTTTGAGTCTCTCTGATTAGCAGAATAAAATATGTTATCATATAATAGAAAATGTAGGTAAAATTACTTTCCCCTGTTTAATCTTTTATATAACTTATCAAGAACTTCTTTTTCCTTGCATACTCTGTTTCTGGCATTTGGCCCTAATGTCTAATATTAAATTACAAAGGACATGCCATATTCCTTAGTTCATTTTTCCTAAAGGTTATGCTATGGGGTTAAATCTGATTTGTTTGATTATTCTAAATTAAATTTTCTCAACAACTTGAATTATTGTTTATGTTACTCCTAAGCCATTTGAAATATCAAAAAGAACTGCAAATTCACTTTGGCAATGATTTGTGAATGGCAGCAATGCTTGTGGGTGGAATGAAGGACTTGAATTATCTAGAGTGCCTTAAAAATGGCACTGTTCTTTAAAACGCTGATCATTTAGTAAGCTATTAAAGTGTGGTCTTCATATTTCATCTAAGAAGATAACAGTATGCTTTTCATCACATTCTTGCCTGCAAAGTACAGAAATTATTTCCATTGTACAGTTCATGCCTAGCTGCTAATGTAGTGAAACCCACAAACAACTGCACAGCTGTGTTAGCTGCTCTAGATTTTGAAATTTTCTTCCAGTAGCCCTAGTGATTTGAGCCCAGATTCATGGGATAGGCACATAATATACAATTACAAAGCACCACAATATACAAAGACCACGTACAAAATGAGGTTCAATATTCTTCTTTGTTGTTTCCTTTTTGTCTTATTGAGTGTCTTTTAAGGCGTTAGGGGCTGTTTATTTCTCATTACTGTTGATGTAACTTCAATAAATTACCAGATTTTTCAAATAAAATAAAGAGATATAAAAAAGAAATATTCAGTCATAAAATAAACATTTTAGTGATGTTTTTTATTCTAGTCCTGTTCTCAGTTATCTTCATATAATGTTGAGATGAGTAAAGCGTATGTGTAAATTGACACGTATTAAGCACACCGAACTCTGGAATCTTTGGGTTTGATTTCTATATCAACCACCTAGAAAAGAAAATTATCACTTGCTTCATGTCTTAAGTAATCTACTTAAAACAAGTTGTATTAATTTTTTTTCTCTTAAAATACGTTTTCCTAGTCCTGGGTTTTATTATATATATATATATATATATGTTATTATTATTATTATTATTACTTGTGAAAATACCCTATAAAGGGGTTACAATTACATGGGCAAGGTAATAAGTACATTTCTTATCAAACATTTTTGCCTCTTCCTTTGTTTCCCCTTCCGATTCCTTCACATCTCCCCGTTGGTATAATTTGTGGAAGGAAAGGGATAACAATAAATTGTTTAAATAGAGATACAGGCGGACCCATTGCAACAATAAAATGTACAAGAAGTTCTGTCTAAAAACCATCTTTACTAGTTTTATTAATTTTATCAATAGATCTCATAATCTATGGAATTGGTTCATTGCAAAAGTATTTGATTTCTTATTTCCACTGGATTAATATTACATTTATTTTACTTTTTTTACACATGAAATAATGACATTCTTGTGTACAAAACATCCCTGTTTTTCATTTTGGTTGCCAAAATGGAATTATTACACACTTTGAAAATTTAACTTTAAACCTGAACCTTCAAATTTCACTAGGACTTGAATTGTGTTACTTACAAATTTAATGTTAAAATAAAAAGCATTATTAAATACAAAGCAACATTATAAGTTATCATACCATAGTCCCTGAATTGACTTTATGATAAAAAAACAATTATATTTATATAACATGATATACATACTCAAACAAACTATGAGACATGGAAACAGAAGTCTCCTATTTAGTTTTGTGTTTGTTGTTCTTTATAGTTCGTGATGAAACTGTCTTTACCTTACGTGTGATATATTCATTGTACGTCTTCAGGAAGATGAGGGGTGGGCACAGAGCCTTAGGGAAAAGGGTAAAATATTGCAGCAGTGGAGTTCATTGAACATTGATGAAAGTAAACTATTTAACACATGGATGGGGACAGGAGTGAGGGACTAGGAACAAGTGAGGGAACCAAAGCCATTTCATAAAAGGAAATGTACTCATTACCTGACTCATGCAATTGTAATCCCTCTATAAATCACCTTAATAATAACAACAGAGAAATTTTTTAAAGTCAAATAGAATATTGCTTTTTAGAATTCTAGAAGCTTTTTTGTTCACTGGTTTGAGCTGTTTGAGTCTATCTCTGAAAATAGCTACATTGACATTCATTGAGTGAATTCGTGAGTTACTAGTAGATAAAAGTCAATTATGATTGCTTGTATGTTTTTTTGAAACTCTGATTTATTTATTGCTTTAATCTAATTTGTATTATTTCTGTCTACAGGTTTTTGGTTTGGCTTGTTCCTGTTTTTCAAGGACCTAGTGGTGCACCATTAGTGCTGATTCAAGATTGTTCTAATTTATTGCTGTACATACTCAAACTATACATTTTCCTCCGAATATTGCCTGTGCTGTTGTGTCCCAGAGGAGGTAGTATTTTGTGTGTTCACTTCCACTGAATTCCATAAACGTTAGAACTTCCCTCCATATTTCTTCAGTGACGCACTGATGATTTAGCAATGTTTTATTCAGTCTCTGTGAGTTTCAGAATTTTCTATGATGCCTTTTGATGTCAATATCTAATTTGGTCCCATCATAATCTGACAGGATACAAGGAGTAATTTCATTTTTATTTTTGAATTTTCATAGATTTTCCTTATGATTTAAGATATATATTTTTGGAGAGCATTTGATGGGCTGCTGAGAGAGATATATATTGTGATGCTGCTAGGTGAAATATTCTGTACATATCTATTAGGAATACCTTGTCATTGCAGTTACTTAGGTCTGAAGATTTTTTTTTGCTAAGTTTTTACCTGGCTGGCCTATCCAGAGGTAAGAATGATGTGTTCAAGCAACCAAATATGTGTTTGGATGTATGAATATTTCTATGTTAAGTGGCATTTTTCTGATGAACTTGGGAGCTCTAGGATTCAGGGCATTGATATTTAGAATTGTTATATCCCCGTGATGGAGAGTTTTCTTTGTCAATATTTAATGTCGCTTTTTGTCTCTTTTTACTTTCATCCAACATTTTATTTAAAGCCTATTTTATCTAATATTTGTATACCTACTCTAGCCTGTTTATGAAGTCCATTTTTAATCTGTGAACCCTAAGATATGTATTCAAATGTTTTTTCTTTCATGTGATTGTTTCCAACATATTTATAAGATTATTTCTTAGTTGCTTTGCATGTCCCTCCCAACGGTTTAACCCTTGCTTTCACTCTATTTGATGTTGATATAATTTATGGAAGGGAAGGGAAAAAACAAATCGTTTAAATATGGATACAGGTGGACCCATTGCAACAATGAGACATACAAGTCGTTATATCGAAAACGAACTTTACAACTTTGGTGGGGGGGGGGGGGAGTGATGGAGGTGGATTCAGTGAGGGGGGAGGATGGGAAGGGATGGGATGGGGAAACAAAGGAGGAGGTTACAATGCTAGATGAGAAATGTACTCATCTTGCCCATGTAATTGTAACCCCTCTGTACAGTATTTTCACAATAAAAAAAGATGATGTACAGAAGGGTTACAATTATATGATCAGATATTGGACACTCTTTTGAACAGTCTCACCTATTCCCTCATGTTCTCCCAGATTTTCCATTTGAACCTCCCTCCCTTATAGGTTGTATAGTTCATTTTCAATGTAGTGTTTATTGAGTAGCACTGCTGCCTTTGTTCACCCTTTGCCCCACCATTTCTCTTTCCCCTTGCCTTTTCCAAACTTACATATAAGACCAAAGGTACAAAAATCAAAAGAGCAACAGAAGACAGGAGGAAAAAGCAAAATAATAAAACTCTCATTATCATTTCTTCTAGATACTTTTGCTGAATATTATTTTATATGATAATACTCATACAGCTATTGAGCCTTTGTGATCTTCTCCAAAGGGCATCCTCCATTGATCTCACTGTATAAATTTTTTGAATCCCATATAATATATCTTGTCCATGTTTAATGTTTTCTCTTTTACCATCTAAGTGTGTTTACTTGTAGAATTATAGGCACATTCTAATACAACAAATAAGGGAAATCAGGCAACCTACATACACACACACACACACACACACATATACATACATACATATGTACATATATACATATACATACAAGACATATATATATATAATTTTATTGATCCCTATTTATAAGTATGTATGTACATATATACTTATATATACATATATATATATATAAATAATCAAATTCCGTTAATCCATCAGAAAGAATAATATTGCACCATTCTTAAGGAAAATGAAATACTTAGAAATAATATTAAGTGAAATTAACTGCACTCAGAGAAACCTAGGTTGCATGATTTTCTTCATTTGTGGTAGATAGAAGGTTCTTATAAATGTAAAATTCTTTTTTAATTAATTAATTTTCTTGTGAAAATACCGTACAGAGGAGTTACAATTATATGGGAAAGATAACAAGTTCATTTCTTATCAAGGATTGTTGCCTCCTCTTTGTTTCCCCTTCCCATCCCTTCCCATACAATTCCCATCTCTTCCCACCTGATCCTCGCCCCCTCCACCAAAGTTGTAAAGCTCGTTTTTCGACATAACGACTTGTACATCTCATTGTTGCAATGGGTCCACCTGTATCCCTAGTTAAACGATTTGTTTTTGCCCTTCCCCTCCACAAATTACACCAACATCAAATGCAGTGAAATCGGGGGTTATACCATGGGGGTTAAACATACTGGATGGTATACAAACAGGTACAAATGAATTATCTCAAGTATCAGAGTCCATGGAGAGTGAAATACTGTTATTATTCTCTTAAAAGATTAAGTCAAAGCCCCACAAAATAAATACCAATAAATGTGTACTGCAAGAGAGGACAATGGGGACAATGTGAGAGGGGTAGGAAATTGAAGGGGAAAAGGATAGAATACAGGCATTAGACTATTGCATACTTCCCAGAATTGAAATATACAAAGCAAGGAGTAGTGTGAAATGGGAGTGAAGATGTTGAAATGGTAACACAATTCCAGGTGCATTGTACACATAAATTGCTTTGTTAAATGGCAAGTAATTCCATACATAACATAATATTGAGATACGTAAAGACTGGGGTTGATTGGGAGGAGTGGATGAGAATATTGAAAGGGGTGACATTGACCAAGATGCACTGCATCCATAAACTGTTTCAGTGAATGGCAACTCCTTTGTACAACTTCTTAAAGATATTAAAATATTCAAAAAATTAATTATGATAGTTGAATAGAGAGTTGCATTTCAATTCAATTCCCATTTAAAAATATTTTTAGCCTGAAGGTTTGGAGAATAAAGTTCAAATAATGAAACATTATGAATCGTTTTTTCTGAAAATTGAAATTTAAATCAAAACTACTTTGCTTTTTGTCAATCATTGGGCTTTTATAAGAGAATACTTCAAAGTAAGTGGCTTACAAACATCAGGAGTATATTACTCATAATCTAGAAGCTTGAACATTGATTATAAAAAATGGTTATTCAAATCAATTCCTTGTCTTGTGGGGGTCTACTTTCTAGTTCATTATACTTTATTTGCTGGATGTTCACATGGCAGAGTAGTTATATTGGGCTTCTTTTATCAGGATCATTATTTCAGGGTCATCTCTGAAAGGGTAATTCTAATGTCACCAGACAGGTGAATACAATTTCAAAATATGTATTTGGGAGGAGTTACATCGTCCAATATATTTTGCAACTCTTGCTTTAACTCAGTGTAGTTTATCATTTGGATATTATTTCATAGAAAATAATAACTTAAGGACAAACCTATAACAAGTAAATTATATGAATGATTCTTCTTACAATGGGAATATTTATAGTGATAGCAAAACGAAGTATGATTATTTTGTGGCTCTGAACTACATCAAAGCTAAGCATGTAAACATGGTGTAACCTTTCTAAGGCCCTTCTGATGTATTTGAACAATCTCCATTGAGTTAATTGCTTTCAGAAATACAGATCTCCTTTGATTTTAATAATGTCTGCTATGAGGACTCCCACAGACACCAAAATTAGAGGATGCTAATTTCTCTGATAAAATACATAATTGTTATGATTAATATAAAATGAAGATTGTAATATTATTAGCATTATAAATACTAGAGTTCACATTATATAATACGTTTACGTCCTTTGGTTGCATCAATTTTTAGAATATTTATAACTAAATGTAAATTGTTTGTAAATAGTTATTTGATGATGTATAGAAAATGAGAAAAAGCTTTGTGCACGTATTTACTACAGATACAAACATTCACGTGGTTATTTCTGATCTTCATTTGTTGGTTTCATTCATGCATAGAGAAAAGGCAGAGAAATGACAATTACAAACTTGCATTTACTAAAGGGTTAACTTACATGAAATTTATGTTGGGCTAAATAGCAGATTTTATAAATTAAATTGTTTTTGTTCCTTCATTCATTCATTTGTTTTTTCCTTCCTTCCTTCCCTCCTTTCTTCTTTCCTTTCTCCCTCCTTCCCTCCATCCCTACCTCTCTCTTTCTTTCTTCTTTCTTTCTTTCTTTCTTTTTCTTTCTTTCTTTTCTTTCTTTCTTTTCTTTTCTTTCTTTCTTTCTATCTTTCTTTCTGTCTGTCTGTCTTTCTTTTTCTTTCTTTCTTTCTTTCTTTCTTTCTTTCTTCTATTCTTCCTTTCTTTCTTTTACTCAGAATACTTCTTGACTATAGAAAAATACCAAATGTTGTACTCCAAAGTATTATGAGGAATTATAACTATTAAGTAGATTAATATTAATTTTAATAACCTATGCTATATCTTAAAACAAATTTTACTAAAAACCACTTCACAAAAGTTGCAGTATATGTAACAAATATGACTTTTCATGATATCGTTTATTTCTTCAAACTAAAATAAGAATTTAGACATAATATTTTCCATGTCTCTCTGTGTATGTGTGTGCATGTGTTTTGTTCTTGTAATTTGAACTCACGGCCTATCCCTTAGTTTTATTCACTCAAGTATAATGTCCTAACATTTGATCCACAACTCCACTCCTGGCTCTCTCTCTCTCTCTCTCTCTCTCTCTCTCTCTCTCTCTCTGTGTGTGTGTGTGTGTGTGTGTGTGTGTGATTGAGATGTGCCTCACAACATTTTTTGCCAAGGCTGGCTTTTAACTGCAGCTTCCAGAGTACCCAGGATTAGAAGCTTGAGACACTCATATTCAGCATGGATATAATATATCTAAATATAAAATAAATTTCTTGTTATTTGAATTCCAGAGGTCAATTTAACAAATTAACATTTAGATGTTTACTTAGTTATTAAATCTGAACCTGCACTGTGGAAAAATACTTTTCATTTTTATGAAAAAATATACACTCGAAGGTTTAAATGACAGAATCTTTGGACAAATTGAAATACTCTATTATTCAAAAGCGACAAAAAGATCATTAATCAAATGTCTCATGTAAGCTAAAATCAATAGGCTCTGTCAGGCTGAATGAAGCAATTTGTCATTAACATTAATTTTTATCTATTGTGGCTACATGATTTTCTATTTTTTTTACCCTACACTTTTTTGACATAAAATGTCAATTCATATAATTTTTGAGTATGCAGAAATCTTAGTTACTGGTCATGTATTTCTGAGGTTTGAGTAGAAGTCATTTCAGAGGTTAATTTCATGTATTTTATGTCAACACTGACTTTTAGAAATTGAATCAATCTAAATATGAGATAACTAAAGCAAGATATTCCATGACTTATCCAATTATTCCTATAGATCTGAATATAACTTATTGTTGAATGGCAGGAAAATCATATTATACCTACTCTCTATAGAAGTGATAGTATTCATTTTCCTTCTACTTGAAAGAATAAACCTCACTATAGATGACAAAATACTTGAATAAAAATGCCATAAAATTATGAAAAATTCAAGTCATTATTAGTTAGATGAAATAGTCATTTTTGAAGATAAAAAAATGAAATCTCTTGACGCTTCCTTATCTGTTAAATAAAATGTATTTGCACTCAAAATATTTCATTCATGTATAACCTAACCAACTCCGAGCCAAATATCTCCTCTGATTAATTCAAGTAAATATTTAGGAACAGAAGTTATACAATTGTACAGAAATGTCTACCCACCACTCTAGAAATTAAATCTGAAATCATAAAGGATTGGGATTAATAATTAGTTTTCACTATGTTGCCATAAAGAGGTGGTGAACATTTTCAAGTGGGCACAGCGGTAGAGATTTGGTCACTCTGAACTTGTGATCAAAGAGGACAATAAAATCAAAGTCCTTTCCTCCTCTTCCTTCTTTTTCTTCTCTGTCTCCTTCTCCGTTTCCTTCTCCCTTTCCTTCTCCCTCTTCCTCTCCCCCTCCTCCTTTTTCTTCCTCCCCCACTATTATTCCTCCTTTTCTTTTTTTTTTTTTTGGTCGGCCGTGGGGCTTGAATTCTGGGCCTGGGTGCTGTCCCTCAGCCCTTCAGCTCAAGGCGAGCACTCTACCACTTGAGCTACAGCGCCACTTCCGGTTTTCTGGTGGTTTATTGGAGATAGGAGTCTCACGGTCTCTCCTGCCCGGGCTAGCTTTGAACTGTGATCCTCAGATCTCAGCCTCCTGAGTAGCTAGGATTACAGGTGTGAGCCACCAGCGCCTGGCTCTTCCTCCTCTTCTTTACTTCCTCGCTTCCATGAAAACACATACTCCATCACATGTTCCTGACATGGGGTACTGTGCCACCACCAACCCAAAGCAATGAGGATAAGAAACATGAACTGAAATGCATAAAAATCAGAAGCCAAGATTAATCTTTCCTCCTTTTAGGTTAATTTTATAAAGTATTTTGTCATATTAATAGGAGACTGACATAGCATGCTCTCATTTAGTACAAGGGATAAGATTTACTAGAAAATCTGACCAACATCGCCCTAATGAAATGATTGATTAAATTAATATTATAGTAGGGAAAAATCTACTTTAAAATATCAGTTGTACTTCAACAAGAGGCAAAAAACTTATCACTATGATTTTCTATGAAAAGACAGCAGAATTCAATCTGTTCCTCAATGAAATTGACCTATAATTGGCAGTATTGTCAATTTTATAAATTATTTATTAAGACTGAAGAACAAATGCCAACTCAAACTTCGTGATATAAAATTTACTTTGCCCTTGTAAACAACCTTTGAATTCTATCTATATTTGGTCCCTAAGATGACTTGTATTTTATTCTAAGCATATTTTTAATTAACTTTAAGTACGTAATTGGGGGTTGCTGTTTGACCATGCAGTTTATGAATAGTGTTTAGTGAGTTATTTTAGTTTCCTTTTTTCTCTCCTGAGGTATGAACTCTGGGCCTCGGCGCTGCCCCTGAGCTCTTTTGGATGAACACTAGAACTCTATTACTGGAGGAACAGTCGCACTTTCAGATTTTTCTGAGATTTAAGTGGAGATAAGAATCTCACAGACTTTCCTGCCTGGGCTGGCTTCAAACCTCAATCCTCACCCTCCTGATTATTTAGGATTACAGGCATGAGCCACTAGTGCCTGTCTTAATACAATGCTTCCTTTTATTTTGGCCAGTCCTGGGTCTTGAACTTAGGGTCTTGACAATGGGCAATGTCCTTGAACTTCTTTTCCTCAGGCTAGCGCTCTACAATTTGTATCACAGTGCCAATTCCATAATTTTTGTTTATGTAGTACTGAGGAATCAAACCGAGGGCTTCACACTACCACTAAGTCTACCACTAAGCCACATTTCCAGCCCAGTATAATACATCTTGATGATCATTTTCCCTCATCCTTCTCAATCCTATCTCATCCCTCAAATTACATAATTTTGTAGAATATTCACTGACTCGCAATATCATATATAGTCACTTAGAGGATATGCCACAGATGATATTTATTGATAGTCTCATTCACCAACATAATAAACTTATGCATTACAGAATTCTGTGATTTTAATTTCTAAATTATCTCTCAGATTCACCCACTACTATTCTAAAATTTTTCCTAAGGTTAATGCAAATGCAATCTGTAATGCAATCTGTAATTCTTCGATAAAGAACAATGATTCATAGAAAGTTAGAGTTGGACTATGAACATCACCTTCAGTTCTAGAACATTTTGTCATCATAACCCTCTCAAAATACTCCAGTATTTATTAGAAGTCACTTCCTGTCATCATTTCAACCTACCATCCATTGACCAACCATTACTTCATAGTCTACCACTGCAGATGTGCCAATTTTAAAAAGCTAATTTAATTAGAAAATGAAGTTTATTTTATCCATTTCTCCCATGTAATATTAGTGTTTCCCAAGTAAGTTCATGTAAATTTTTCTCAATTATAGAGCATATTGTTTTGTACTCATGTGTATAATTGTATAATATCCTCAATTGGCATTTCAATATTTTATTATATATTATTGTAAAAGGTTTTGCTATGTATATTCTTGTAGATGTGTCTCATTGGGCATGTGTTGAAATCTATTTTGTATATAAAATTATGATTCAAAATGCTGGATAATAGAACAACTATATGTGTAATATCTTAAAGATTGTCAGTATGTTTAACAAACTGACTATATCATTTTAAGTGCTAAACACCAATGTATAAGGATTCCAATTTCTACATAGTGGTTGTGCAGTGCTATCTTGTTTCTATTTCCACTAATCTCTATATGTATGCAATGTCTAGGTAGGTTATGATCTTTCCATATGTTATTTGGTTGATGATATATTATTACAGAGATATGTACTTGGACTTTTAGATAACTTAGTCAGGATGGTTAAGTTTTTCATTGGCATTAGTATGCTCTTAATATATTTCTGATTCAAGTCTCTTTAAATAAGTGTATATGTATACATACTATGTGTACGTATGCATATATTCATACTTACATGTGTATATATACAAATAACTATATATATGTATATATATATGTATACACATAAATGAATATGCAGATGTATATATACATGTATATAGACATATATGTATATTATTATTTTCATTTGTCCGTAAGCTATCATTTTACTTTATTTGCCAAACATGTCCTTTATTGACTTTAGCAATAAGCAGTCTTAAATATAGGTTCAAGTCTAACATTTTAGTATTATTTTAGACACCAATGGCCTTTTCTTCTAATGAGCCATGAGCCCCGACTGTTGACCACATTTCTTAGTTTGTTTACACAATTACTATAATCATGTATTTTCTCATCTATTATTGTTTCATTTCACCACAGAATCTGTATTTATCCTTTCTGTCATGCTTGAATACCAATGCATTTGGAAGATATTAATTACTTGGTGTATATTAATTTTATGAAGAAATCGTATTGAAATATTTTGCACACTCACATATTGATCAAAGGCCTGATTAACTTGTTTCTGTCTTTCTCTATTCCCATATCCCTTTATTTTTCAATGGTTTTCTGTGAATGTCTTTGTGCTATCTCCACACATCGTCAAAATCTATTTCAGTGTTGTTCACCCACCATCATTGAAAATTATACCATGCTGAATGTAAAGACAAAAATCTAAATAAGTAGAGACATATAATTTTTATGGATTGGAGGATGCATATTGTCTCCTCCTTCCTCCCCCCTTTTTTTTGGCCATTCTTGGGGCTTAAAATCTGGGCCTGGGTACTGTCCCTCAGCTCTTCACCTCAAAGTGAGTGCTCTACTCCTTGAGCAACTTTGCCACTTCTAGATTTCTCATGGTTAATTGGAGATAAGAGTCTCACAGACATTCCCATTCCAGCTGCATTTGAACCACAATCCTCAGATATCAGCCTCCTATGCAGCAAGGATTATAAGCAAGAGCTATCAGCACCCAGCTTCACAATTTTATTTATAAGTTTTTGACAATTTCTTAAAACACCTGACCAACACACTTTGATTCATTGACAAAGGAATATAAACTGGAATATATTTCTCTGTCCAATATTAAAACTATTAGTGTAAAATTGTCATATTTGTAGAGGAAATATTATATAGCTCAATGGGTCTGTAGGGCACCATATTAGAGCCACATACATATTATCAAGGAATATTTAATAAAAGTGTAAAACCAAACACTTGTAGAATGACATTTTCTTTAATAGTGGTGATAGATTAGACAGTATTGGGGAGAATTAAAAAGTGAATGTTGAGTTAAATATAATAATTTCTTCAAATATTCTCTTAAAGCAGGTTTTGAAGGTGGCATATAAAACAAAAAGAGTGATGTAAATATAAAGCAAAGGAAGATGTCTTGACAATTTGGAGATGAAGCATATTTAAATATGGCATTAAAATTATAGGAAAGGAGAACTTGATATAGTAGAACTCAATAAAAGTGTAAAATAATTTAGTCTGTAAAAGCTCATATACAAGTAGTGAATAGAAGTTGGGAGCAGGTGGCTCATGTATCACATCCTAGCTACTTGGGAGGCTGTGATTTGAGTATTGCTGTTTGAAGGCAGCCCACAAAATAAAGTTCCTGAGAATCTTATCTCTGCTTAATCAGCAAGAAAGCCAGAACTGAGGCATGACTCAAATGGTAAATTGTTAACAAAATGCAACAAATCTCAGGGACCCTGAGTTCAAACCCCAGGACCATACATACATGTAAAAAAGTAATAGTAGTAATACTAATAGTGATGATGATGATGATGGTGATGATGATGATGATGATGATGATGAAAGGTACCCATAGTCAAGGATAAAATAGTTACAATTCCTGTATCTGAAGCATGCCTCAAACCTAGAGTGTACATAGAACTCTCAAAACTTAATGTTAAAAAAATCAATTAGAAAACATCAAAATACCTCTTGTGAAAAATAAGCACAAGAAAATTATCATCAGTCATCAAATGAATGAACATTAGAACTAACATGACATCATAAAACATATATGAGAATTACTTCACATAATACAATAACGTCCATACTAAATGCGATCAAGAAACAGAGAAACTGGATGCGGGCAGGAAAACACAAGATATAAATGAATGGGATTTCCACTCCATACTTCATAAATGTGTAAAAATAATTATGTAGTAGGTGCCAGTGGTTCATACTTGTAATCCTAGCTACTAAGTATTCGGAGAGCTGAGAATCATGGTTCAAAACCAGCCTAGGCAGGAAAGTCCCTGAGACTCTTATCTCCAATGAGCCAACAAAAAACTGGCAGTGGCTCAAGTGGTAGAGCACTAGCTTTGAGCTGAACAGTTGAGAGAAAACGTCCAGGCCCAGATCTCAAACCCCACAGCCGCCAAAAGTAAAAATAAACAGGTAAAAAAAAAATATTTTGACATAAATGTTAAAATATATATTCTAAAACTCTTTAAATCTTCACCAGATATAATAGTTTACATAAACGTAGGGAAGTGTTTTCTGGTCTTAGTCGTCATTGAATCAATTGTGTAAATCACATATTTCTCACTCAATTCATATTTATGTTTATATACTCATATGTCATAAGTATAATTAACTGAAAAGTGATAGCCAGTGCTGTTTATGGAATCTCTCTTGGCTTTCTAACATTAACCCTTCTACCCTAAATCTATATGCCCTCCAACCTTGCCAGAGGTTTCATTTACAGTAAAGTTACTCATTTTATTGAAGCAGAAAAGTATAAGCCATAGTCATTGTTTGGAATAACTGTCACATTTACATGCATTTCACTTAGTTTAAGAACCATGTCAGTAATGGCAAAATGTCTTCTGACCTATTCAATCTCGTAAGTGATGAAAATCTTTGTTATACACCTATTTTTTGACTAACATCTTATTCCTTAGGAAAATCTTTTTGTGAAACTCTGTGCTCCTAATTAGAGGATGGAACAAAGGCAATAATGAAAATAGCCAAGGAAAATACTTGAAAACATTTTAAAAAGCAATAACAGACACTCTTGTTTTCACTGGTTTCAATGAAAATGTACATTAAAGTATCACGTTTTTGTTATCATTTAAACTTCAATTAGCAGTGTAGAAGGGAACAGAAAATTTTGTTTGAAGAAAGCTTGACTTTGAACAATTCAACATAAGCATAATGGATTTATCTTGTTTTTTTGTGTAGTTGCCAAAATAATAGAGAGCAATGCCCAAATGCAGGAAAAAAACTAAGCCAAAGCAATAAACTTTTGCCTATAAAATAATTATGAAGTTCTGACTCTTTCAAAATCAGGCTTGCAAAGAGGAAAAGTGTATTTGCTTTAGTGTGAACAATAAAAAATATAAAAAACCTTTATTAATGTTTTACATATCTTGACTAGGATTTCTCTTGTTGAAGAAGAGGAAAGGTATGAAAAAGATCAAGATTGTTTGACTATTCCCAAAGATCATTCTTATTTATTAGCTATAGCAACACAAGTAGTCTTCGTTACTCTTAGTATCATTCTTTTTTACATTTAGAAGCATTATTTGTTGCTGGGTTATAAGCTGCCAACCCTTAAGTATTAATAAAGAGTCATTTCCTATGAGAGGAAAGTTGCTGTGTAAACAAACCTAAAATATCAAAGACAGAATAGTGGAAACTTTTCTAGCTATAACACAATCTGTAGGTGTAGATTTTGTTTCCCATTGTTCCAAGGGACCCATTTTTGTTATCTTCTTTTTCACCATCTAGTGATCTTATGACATCCTATACCATTCTGGAATTGTTGTATCTTTAATGGATTCTCTAATTTCTGTTGGAAAGTTAGGAAGGATAGAAAACTGAGTTTCTGTTTCTGTTTTACTTCATTTTTTATTACTTTAGAAACTATAACTCAAAATGACATAAATTATCTTTATAATATTAGGAGACAGATTTCATTTCCATATTCTTACCTTAGCTTTCTACATAACTGTAGTACTTATTGATCCCCAAATGTGAAAATAAAGATAGGGAGCTCCTTATTTAGATATTATTTAGAATTTCAAGACTTCATTAATGCAAGGCCTTTAGTAGTATGTACATCATACATGTATACAAAGCCATTGGCAACTTTATCTTATTCTCAGAAACTAGGACATGTGTTGTCTCTGTAGTTGCATCAGTAAAAGGCTGTAGTTGACTTGGTTTACTCTATCAAATCTGTCAAATTTCGACAAGTTAAGTGGCTTGTATAATCCGTATTTATCATTTTAGTTCTAAAGGACAGAAATCTAAAAGAAGTCTCACTAGATTAAAATCGAGCCACCGACAGAGCTGAAATACTTTTCAGATGATTCTAGTGGAAATGGCATTTACTTCCTGTTATGCTTTCCAGAAAGTTAAGAATCTGGGTTGTTGTCTTTTCCTTTATCTTCTAATGTAGCAACTTTACATCTTTCTGAAGGTTCTTACCCTAATCATGCCCCTTTCCCACTACAGCTGGGACTTTTAAGTACCCATTTGAATATACTTCCCCCATCTGATAATTATTCAAATTTGGGCTCCTTGGGTAATGAAAGGTGATTATTGTACAAACTTAGATAGATAGATAGATAGATAGATAGATAGATAGATAGATAGATAGAGAGATAGAGAGATAGAGAGATAGAGAGATAGAGAGATAGAGAGATAGAGAGATAGAGAGATAGAGAGATAGATAGATATGTATAAAATGCAAATCTACATTTGAGGAATTAGATATTTGGGGATGATATTTTGGGAAGGTATTTCACTGCCTACCACAATAAGTGTGTAGCATTCTTTCTAATATAAACTGTTATCCTTTCATTAAATTTGAACAACAGATTTCTTCTATGAATTATAACTAAAAAATATTTAGTTCCTGAAAGCAATTAATCTTGGTTAAAACATCCTCATGTACTAGAAGCCCTCAATCCCAGAGAGCAGCTCCTGAAGCAGGGCTGGCACTGGCACTTTTTATACATTCTGTTTAAAATCTTCTATTTTCAAGAGCATTTGACTGGTATTATTTCGGAATTATGGTTAATATTTATTTGTCAGCTATTTTTAAAGACTATACTACACAATACTGGTTCTCTTTTTCTAACTTTTTGTGTCATCTATTTCTGAAACATAGTTATTTGAATTACATGAACTGCTTAGAAAAAAGATGTCTCTGCGTGTATGTCACGTTAAAAATGTACCTAAGGGGACGAGGAGAGATTGGGTTGGTGGGCGGGGGGAGGCAGGGAAGGGATGTGAAGGGTAAACAAAGAAGGAGGCTGCAATGCTTGATAAGAAATGTACTCATTATCTTGCTCATGTAATTGTAACCCCCCTGTACTGTATGTTCACAAAAAATTAAAATTAAAATTAAAAAATAAAAAAATGTACCTAACAGCTATTTATCTTAAAATCATTTATTTTTCATTATGTTTAGATTCTGATAAAATTTAGCCTCTCAACTCACAAAATGTTAATGCAGTCTTATTTCATGCCTGCCAAAAGCAAACAACAAATTACTATTTATTTAAAAATTATTTTTAAATTTTTTTAAAAATTACTATTTATTTAAAAAACTATTTTAAGAAATTAGCCAAGGCAAATGGTTTATTAGATATTTAGAGTCATGGTCCCACATTATGGTGGAAGCCAGACAGGGAAAAATCATATTTTTATTCTTCTTCGAGCCACTCTGATTTACTTGTAAGTGGAAGCAGAATGTTATGGATGTCAGAGATGACTGTTAGTGGTGCTTTACATAATAATGTCACATGTAACAGCCCTATGAATCCTGCAGGTCTTAACACTGTACTTCATTAGTGATGTCTGGCTTTTCCTGAACAGTTTATTGGAGATAAGAAGCTAAGGAAACTTCCTGCCTCGGTGGGCTTTGAACCATAATCTTCAGATCTTAATCTTCAGATATTTGGATCTCCTGAATATCTATGATAGATAAAATAATAATAATAATATATAATAAAATAAATATAACAATAAATAATATTTGAAAGTGTTCTGATCTCAAGAATGAAACTTGGGGCAAAATGATGCAGCAAAGTTTATTGTAGTGTTCTTCGCACAATTGGGAGGGCATCACAGCAGAAGTGTAGTATTTTTTCACAATAGTGATAAGCAAGTCATAATGTGAATTTAGGAAATTTTAAGGTGCACTTTACAAATTGGAAACTGTTGTGCTAGGATGACTTTATGGCATAAAAACTTGGGATTGATTGTCATAGAAATAATAGCTTAGTCTGATGAACAAATGTATACTCTTCAGGAATTAATTATTATAGATAGTTCATAGGTTTATCTTCTAACAGAATGTGGCCATTTTTTGTTGACTTTTAAATATGTAACATCCCATTGGAAACTGCATCTATTGCAGAATTAAATAAAAGGCAAACAGACACTATTTTAAATGTCTCTGGTATGGCATGTTCAGAATTTGAAAATGAGTATTTAGTAGTCATAGGAATTTTGAAGAACACATATATTTTGTCCTCTTAGCAATTATTCAGTTTTAAAAGTTAGTACTTTCCATAGAAGAGAACCGTTTTCTGTTTTAGTAGGAGACATTACTAAGATAATGTTTTTTCAAAATAATGGGAAGTATATTCTGAAAATATTGTATAGTTTGATAACATTCAAGTTAATGAACCTCTGATAAAGAAAGGGGTAATTGAATAATATTGACTATACCTATACAGTAAAATTATATTTTATGTAGCTTATATTTTAATTAAATTTTATTTTCAAGGGGATATATAGAAGGGATTGAAGTAATTGTAAGGTAGTGAATATATAACATGAACTTTTTACCCAGTCCCTCATTTTCCTTACTGTTTTCCTTCACCCTCACAAGTTGTAATGTAAATTTCCAACATTTTGTTTTGTGAGTATTGCTATTGCATTGGTTTGCCCTTTGACCTTTGTCTCGCCATTTTATTGTTCCTCTTCCCTTGCCAAATTAAGATATATATATATATATATATATATATATATATATATATATATATACAATGACACATGATACTGAAAACAAATACAGCAGGGAACAAGCCGTAGGAGAAAACACAAAAGAAAAAAGAAATCACATAGTACATTAAAAACAACAACCACAAAAAAAACCTCTGTTTCCATATGTAGGAGTTCATTTTGCTCAGCATCATCTTACACATAGCTATTGAACCATTGTGCTCATCTGCTACGACAATCCTAGATATTCCTACTTATTACAAATGAGGGAAACCATGGAATCTATTTCTTTGTGTCTTGTGTATTTTACTTAGTAGGATTTTCCCAAGTCTTTCCATTTCCTTATGAATTGGCAGCATATAATTCCACTGGGTATACATATATATATATATATATATATATATATATATATATATATATATATATATATACCACATTTTGTCAATTCGTTCATCTACTGAGTGGCACATTGGTTTGAAGCATGACTGCATGTAAGTATCACGTAGGGCCATTCAAAAATGACAGATGCCACTTCCCCAGATATTCTAAAATCATGATTTCTATATAAGATAGGATTTCATGGTGGTACAATTGTTGAGATGTGTGGATCAGCCTAATGTATAACTTGCACTGAATTACGCAGGAAGGTATCCAATATCATATAGGATAAGAATGGTAGTGACAAAATATTCCCTTGAGAAAGATACAGGAGGTTGCCAGAAGTATGAAGCAGTTCAGATAATTTTGAAGGAATTAGAAATGCAAGCGCAAGTATGTCTCTTTAAATAAAAAATTATGCAAGTGGAAGGGCAAAAGAAGCGGAAGAGAAGAAACAACTGACCACAGATCATTGTCCCAAGTATAAAAGGCATAATGTATAACTTCCAAGTTAAAAAAAGACCAATATAATACATCCCACTTAATTTAGGTTTTTTTTTTCCAGGGCTGAGGACTGAACCCAGGGCCTTGCGCGTGCCCGAAGGGCACCCTTCTGCTGGGATAAACCCCCAGCCCCAGTCCCACTTAATTAAGGTACTTGCAAAATGTTTACTTGGCTTTTTCCTAGTTTAATGCTCCAAAATAAATGAAAACGTACTTCAACCTGAACACCATCTCTGATGAGCCCTCTTTTTCTCACTTTGCACTTGGAAGATAATCCCTAAGTTGATTATGTTGTAACTGATTAGAGTCAGACTAAGGGGCTTCTACTTGTACAATTATCCCAGAATAGTTTAAAGCAGCTTCCCCCGAAGATATCCAATTACATTGTCTGAAGCTACACTTTGAACACACCCTCACACTTGAACACATAATTTCAAATTACACTTCAGCATTTCCGTGGCACATTCTACTTTGTGCCTCTGTCTTTTTGCACATTCCTCTTGAGTTCATAGTTGCTCTATTTCCATTTCATCTGTAAAAGCTGCTAAGAACATTGTTCAACTACCACTTTTTGTTTGGTACTTTGTCCATGTTAAGTAATAGGGTAGTACTCACTCTCTGAGGAGAAAAGTTCCACAATATAACCCTAAGCCCACATTAGAGGATGTAGAATTTAAAGCATTTTGAGACAAAGAGTGAATTAGAATTGAAAGGCTTCTTAGGGACATTTTCTTGGAGCTCATTAGTTTACCCAGGAGAAATATAAATATCCATAAAATCTGGAGCTAATTAGTAAGTATCCAAATTAACACTAGATCTTAGACGTTGTGTCAAAACAAGTCACCATTGTATTGTTGTTACATCAGAATCCTTCCCTACTTGCAAATGGGTATAAGAAAATGAAAGAAAGGCATTAAAGCAAAATGTCTTATCTCTATAGGTATTTAATCTTAGTGGTGAGGGTAATGTCTGAACTCTTCCATTCAATAAAAGCTTGAAGTTTATAAGAGTAATTCCTACATACAAGAATTTGTGGCAGGTTCAGAGTATATGGCAGTTATGATGTATCAACGGATTTTGAGGCATTTTATATTCTAAAGAGGAATCAATTCCAGGAGTCTTCAATCACATCAGCAAAGCTGTATGTTCAACCGAATACTTGGTTTTACTTTTCCTACATTTATAACGAATAGGATGATAAAATATCCAAATATATCTAAAGATATTTCAATAAAATCTCAAACTGTTGTGGATACATGGGTCACTAATTGGAACTGTAGGACAAATTAGGCTTGTCTGTGCTGTAGTTCAATCTCTAATCTGCTGGCTGAACAAAGTCTTCAAAAATGTTCACAGAATACCTCTAAGTAAAGTTCATGAGAGTTATATCTGTATAATTTTGCTAAGGTCAGGATAAAAGCATTTGTTCCCAGCATTTAATATCAACAGGATCTGTTGAATTCATGGATCCAGAATTTTATGGCTCAGAATTTTATCAATATGACTTTCAACAAAACACTATTATTTTTAAACTTGTGTATATCCTTTTACTATTCAAATCCAAATAGCATATTTCCTTCAATATCTTCCTGAAAATTCTTTCCTTCCTTTACTTCGGAAAATCTGTGTTTATTACTTTTTTGGTTCCTTGTTTTTCTCTTTGTTCCAGTCTTGTCCACACTGGTGCGCACATTGCTAACATTTGTGTGAGAACTTTTCTTTTCCTCTTCCCTTTCAATAATACCCCCCAATTTTATTATCCTTTTTTATATCCATGGTCGTGGATATTTTGATGATGTCTAAACAGACCTATCTTTGCATCTGTTTAATATGAACTTTAGAACTATCAGAGAGTTTTATCCCCTAAATCCATCATTTCCACCTGTGGTCCTTATTACTAAGAATATCACTAATACAGTTGCTAGCCAGACCTGTGGAAGGACCTTAGATTTCTTCTTACCTCTCTACTCTCTCCCATTAGATAAGATGAATGATCAAGATTTTCTCAGGTTTTGTCACTAATATGATTTCTATGTACTCCTTTTCATGCCCCTGACACCAGCCTGTTTCATTTACTCATCACTGTCACCTAATCCTAAAACAACCATTTCCAAAGTATGCTTTTGCCCCATAGTCTTTTCATATTGGTCCTCTCCATCAGCAAATTACTCTTTGTAAGCACACAGAGTGAAGACCTCAGACAAAAATTCTGCTATCATACTTTGCTCACTACATTGACTGTTGGCCTTACATTTCCCATCTCTAAATGGATGTAATCTACCAGAAATAATGGAGAATATATTTGTTGACTTCTAGAGCAAGAAAAGAGAAGAGTGAAGAGACCTTACATTTTCCAACTTACCTTACAAATAAGGAAAGAGTCAAATTCAGTTTGTTGGTATAAAGTCACAAATTGTTTCATGCAGAAATAAAAATAAATTTTACCTACTTGCTCTAAGGCCTAAGGCCTTTTAAGGTAACTACAGATATGTAAGTAGTATTATGTAAATATTGTCATGTGTTACAGCTGTATTGAAGAACATACTCTTAATATATTACTGGAAAACATTGGTTATTGAATAGTATGTATATGAGAGCCATGGCTTTCATGTTATTTGAACTAATCACACTAAGTTGAAAAGTACATCTTATTCCATCAAAATGTGGAAATTAATGATTTTATTTATAAGAAAACAATACCGCCAAGAATAGTGAGAATACATGAAAGAGACTGTAGGAATTACATTAGGGTTTTTACTGTCTCTACCTGTTTATGTGATTACATTTCTTGATATTGAAACTCTCGTCTTGTTATTCTATGTAATCCAAAGCTGTTGATTACTATGTATTCAATGTGGGAAATCTAGCTTCAAAATTGTGTAAAGTTTTTTTTTCTTGTTGAATCACAACATGGTCATTATCAGGGTACACTGTGGTCCTCCTCCTCATCATCAAAATTAATATTAGCATCATAATTGCTAACTATTGAAGTCTGATATGTATCTATGATTTTGCAATTATTTTCTGTTGATTAATAATTTTAATGTTACCACTGTGCATACATCCATATTAAAATTTTGATCAAATAAAGAAGCAAAAAAAACTAAGCCAAAACAGGTAACTAGACTATGTGCTTATAACAAATTATGGAATAGAATTTTGAAGTATTGCAAATTTCTAACCAGTATGAATTCACTTCCTCTCTCCCCGCCACTACACACAAATATTTAAGAGTTTGAACAGAATCATTTCAAGTAATATACTGTAAATATTACTACAATATCATGTGTATATCTAAAATATCCTTGAAAGTAATAAACTCTACTTTCTATTGAAGGTTAGTCATTCTATTGTAGGAAACTTTTGGAAAAATATACTGTATATCTTTGAATTGAAAAAAGGTCAAAAAAGAGCATAAAGTTTTACAAGGTGTCTATCTTCAGAAATATATATATATATATATATGTATATATATATATATATATATTTGTGTGTGTGTGTGAATAGAAAGACATACATTTTTAGAGATTATTTGTCATCAGAAATATATACATATGTCTACATTTATGTGTCGAATGATGTACATTATAATGAAACAAACATTTGAAAACATATTTAAAATTAAAAAATACATCAAACCAAGTGCCACTGACTCACGCCTATAAATGGAGCTATTCTGGGTAATGAGATCTTAGATTTGATTTTGAAACTAGCCCAGACAGAAAAGTACTTGTTAGTTTCTTATCTCCAATTAGCCACTATAAATAGGAATTAGCTCTGTTCCTCAAGTTGTAGAGTGCTGGCATTGAGCATAAAAAGGCTTAAGGACAATGCACAGGCCTTGTAAACAACAACAACAACAACAGCAACAAAATATATTACCTTAATTTCTCAAAAGCATCTTTTAAGTGCTGTGAACATTTCTTAGAAACATGAATACATGCCCCTGCAAAATGTTAAGTAAAAGTATAGAATATTTACATCTATGTTAAATACATGACTATTTAGATTGTTTAAGATATTTAGGTAATGATAAGGAATTAAAAATAATGATAACATATCAAGACTGGTGTTTTATTCTATTTTACGATAGTAATAAAATAATATTTGTAATGATTATGTAAAATTAGTCTTGTTTGGTATTTGAATTATAATAAATGTTAAACATTTTTAAATGATTTCCATAGGAAAGAATCATTTTTTAATGGCATCAATTCTTTTGTAATTTCAAAACTATTAAGAAATTTATTCAAAGTCTGGTGACTCTAAGACTGTATTTGTTTTCTTATTCTAGTTTTCATATGTCGGTAGAAATTAAAATTCCAAAAATTCAGTGGATGTTGGCATTCAGGAACATCTTCATAGATACTAATATTAGAGCCCCATAAATGGAATTGCTTTATTTCATTTGTTATTTTCACAAATAAATCAAGATTATTGTGTATTTTGTTTCTTTTCATTGCTATTGGCTCTTATCCTGAGAATACTTTTTTTCCTAGCAAAGTGGAGAAAAACAATTTTATTGAGCAAGTAACATATGGCTTTCATAAATCACAGGTGTACGGATTTGGGTCTTCTGTCATTTGCTAAACGTTTCTTCCAGAAAAGGTTATCAATTACTTATAAGTCATGCATAATCCCTAGGTATTCCAGTTATCACATACACTTTTTGATTGAGTTATCTCTGTAAAACTAAAATAAACAGACCAAAAAACTCAAAATAAACAAATCTTTGTTCTAAAAGCTGTAGTTTACAAACAGATTTAGCCAACACCGAAAACATCTTTTTAGGTATTCTTCAATTTGTGTGAAGTATCTTTAACAATAGATTTTTTTTTTTTTTGCTAACATGTAATTCACATGCCATATATTATCTCCTTCTACAGTATACAATTTAGTGCTTTGAAAGTGAATTGTACAATCATAGATTTTCCAAGCCTAATTTTCCCTTGCATTTCTTCAAATAGAAATGGTGTAAATTTTAGAACAGACATTAAAATAGATATAAAATTCACTTACAATAATTTGTCCAGCATACATCCTCTATTGTGTGTCTTATCAAAATTCGTTTTTGGGGATTATTTCCAAGGTCTCACACAGACTATTCAAGTGCACTGTCAGTGAACTACATTCTATGTCCAAATAAGTATTTTAATTCTCTTTAATACATACATAGAAGTGTAATGGCTGAATCACATACAATTCTCTTTGACCTTTTGAAGACTTGAAAACTTGCTTGTTAAAATGATTGCAGTATTATACAAATCAATCTACTATGTGGAGTGTATCAATTTCTCCACAAATGCATTACTATATTTTGCGTCATCTTTTTATATTATGGTCATACTAGTGAGTTTTCATTTTATTTTTTTCTTAGAAACTAAAGAGGAGCTTATTTCATATGCTCCTCCTATTGACTATTAATTTACATATGTTCTTTAAAGAAATATCCTGTTTGGGAAAAAAATATATATAGAATTAGAAGATATAAAAGTACTTAAGACTCAGTATCATTGTAGCATTAACATTGTACCATTAACAAATATGTGCCCTCTATCTGTTGGGTATGTTTTCACTTCTTTCATAGAATTATAAAAGGTAATCAGTTGATATTAACCAGTACATTCTTCTTTTCTTTACCCACTAATTCTTTCCATGTCAAATTTTTAGAAACCTTTACTCATCCAATGTCATGAATTTTTACATTTATGTTTTATAGGTTTTTATATCTCACATTTAGTTTGATAATCATATTTTATTTTAAAATTTTGTACAAGGTTTGAGGAAGTAGTCTAAGCTCATTCTTTAAATCTAAAGAAGCAATAGTGCCAATACACCCATTTAAGATTCTATTTTTATTTAATAAAGTCATGGCATGCTCTTCAAAATCTGTTGACAATAAAACTAAGAATTTATTTTTGATAAATCTGTTACATTCTTCTATGTGTCTGTTCTTATAGTAGACTACACATGCTAATAAGATTCAAATGTAGTATGAGGGCTCAAGCTACAGCATTTTACAAAATTGTTCTGACTGACCTGTATTCCTTAAATTTACATACAAGTTTATTGAGCAGGTGGAAAACTATTTAACAGAGTTATCTAGATGTTTGATAGTCACTCATATTTGGCACTTTGTGAAAACACAAGATCCCAGATATTACATATAGTAAAATGTCTTAAGAGAATGCTTGAAACAACTAAAATTAATTTAGGAATGAGTTAAAATTTAGATAACACTATAGCACAATAAACCTGAATGATGACTTGAGCTGTACTACAGAGGAGAGTCAGAGGGGATAGAATAGAATGATGGACCACATACGAGCTGTATGTCATTGGTTTTGTGTTTCAAAAAACAGAAAGTCTTCAGAGAAGAGGAGGAGGAAAATAATTAAAGTGTCCTGAATCAAGTTTCTTTTTAATCCACCTAATAGTGTGGACTGAGTCAGAGAAGATGGGAAAAAAATACAATAGAAAATAATGCATTGTATAGACTTGTTACGATGTAAAGAAATTGCAATAAGATTGTGATAATTAATTACCAAAGAAATAAGAGAAAGAATAGATAAAATCTAAAGGCAAAAAGAATGAAGAGAGAAAAGAAGCAAAGTAAAACCTTTATCAACAAACGCAAGAGTTTGGAAGTGGAAATATTCTAAGTAACAATAAAATTTGCTAACATGGATAGAATATGGATCACATTGTAGAATATATAATTTTGAAAAAAACATACTAGGAATGAAAATTTAAAAGTCATAATTTAAAGCACTATTTACATTATAACTGCACAGTATAGTTCAGAGGCAAAAACTTGGTTTAGCATATGTGAAACAATGCTATCCCAAGTGATATCCCAAGTATTACAAAGTATTCACATATCATCATACACACACAAAAACCACATAAACACACACACATACCACATACACACATTTGGATTATTATTATCATATTAAACAAAAGAAATTACCACAAATAGTAAAAGTAATTTAATATAGGAAATCATAATATTGCTTGTACTATTTAAAAGTTTAGTAGAAATAAAATAGTTACAATATACTTGGATTCTTATAGATTAAGTTAATTGAAAAATAAGAAATTGAAGACATGAGAACCTTTGCAAACAAGTTTTAAATAATGAATATTTTGAAGAATTTATCCTTTTATTTTGACAAAATATTGATGCTACTGGTGATAACCAGCTGCTCTAGCTCTATATCTCACTAGGGATGGCCATATCTCTAATAATTTCAGTCTGGATATTTTTATAATGAGGTCTCAGTTTCTTAAGCTCTCCTGAATTACAAACCCTATTCACAGTTACTACCATAGCTAGAAAATGGAAGCTATAAATCACCTTGCCCAGCTCAAACTTTTTTTTTTTTTTTTTTGGGTCCGGTCGTGGGGCCTGAACTCTGTCCCTCAACTCTTCAGCTCAAAGCTAGCACTCTACCACTTGAGGCACAGTGCCACTTCCGGCTTTTTTCTTTTTGCTTATGTGGTGCTGAGGAATCGAACCCAGGGCCTCATGCATGCAAGGCAAGCACTCTACCACTGAGCCACCTTCTCAGCACCTTTTTTTTTTAATTCAAGTACAAATATTTACAAAAAAAGTAACCAGGTTATGAAGATTTTCTTAATAAAGTATGTGCTTCTTGGAAATATAGTAAGTATTTGTTACCTGGAAAATATGTTTAGAACTATAAGAAAATAAATTTATTTAAATTCACATACCATATATAAATTAAGGAAATAATTTTAGATATTCACATGTTAAATATTTTAAAAGCAAAATATATGTGTCTGAATAATTTACATGTGTTAAAAATCATGCAAAATTAAATTAACTAATCCTACAACTATGAAAAAAGAATTACCCTAAAGAAACAAAAGAAGTTCAAAATTTGAAATTCAGAAAATAAAATGAATTGTACTGTTTAGTTGACCTAAATAACTGCAAACCATCTGTATATCAATTTTATAATGAAAATACATGAACAAAGAAAACAAAAGTACAGTAGTTGTTTGAGTGTAGAAATAAAACCCATGGAGGGGATAACAATGTTCCTTCCATAAGAAATGTACTCATTACCTTATGTAACTGTTACCCCTCTGTACATTACCTTCACAATAAATTAAATTGAAATTAAAAATGAAATAAATAATATACCAATTAAGAATTCTTAAAAGCCATTGGTTAAACACTTTGTAAAATCTGCCCCCAGTACGCAAACGATATACTTTGATGATAATTTTTAAATACATAAATTTCAGCAGAGCAGCAAAAAGTTTAAAAACTGTTACAAAGTAAATAATTCAGAATATAAGACTATAATAATAATAGATGATTATTTTTAATTTTAATTTTAATTTTTACTGTGAAAATACTGTACAGAGGGATTACAATTATATGGGAAAGATAATGAGTACATTTCTATCAAGCATAGTAGCCTCTTCCTTTGTTTCCCCTTCCAATCCTCTCCCAGTCTCCCCACCCAATCTTCCTCATCGCCCAACAAAGTTGTTAGTTCGTTTTTCCATATAACGACTTGTACATCTCATTGTTGAAATGGATTCACAAGTATACCTATTTAAATGATTTGTTTTTCACTTCCCCACCACAAATTATACCAACCTCAAATACAGTGAAAGCAGGGGTTATGCTATTGGGGAGGGACATACAAAGCTACAAAGAAATAATCTTATAAATGTGTTACAAACAATCACCTGAAAGAAAAAGAAAACATTGAAATACGTATCTTGGTGTTCATTTCCCTAACATCAACTTACCTGAACTTTTCTGCTTGTCTCATACATATACTAGATATTGCAAATAAGGGAAACCATGGGACTTATGTTTCTTTGGGCTTGGATTACTTCATGTAATATATTTTTTTCCAAGCCTTTCCATTTCCTAACAAATGGGGAAATGCCATTTTTTCTGATGGAGGCATAGAATTCCATTGTGTATATATACCACCTTTTCTTGATCCATTCATCTACTGAGGGGCATCTGCGTTGGTTCCAGAACTTAGCTATGGTAAATAATGCTGCAATAAACATAGTTGTGCTGGTAGCTTTAGTGTGGTCTTGTTTGTAAACATTTGGGTAAATGCCCAAAAGTGGGATTGCAGGGTCATAGGGGAGCTCTATGTGAAGTCTTTTCAGGAACCTCTATACTGCTTTCCAAAGTGGTTGAACAAGTTTACACTCCCACCAACAATGAAGTAAGGTTCCTTTCTGTCCACATCCCCTCCAGGATCTGTTGTTTTTAGAGTTCTTGGTTATAGCCATTCTAACTGGGGTGAGGTGGTACCTCAATGTTGTTTTGATTTGCATTTTTTTTATGGCTAGGGAGGTGAGCATTTCTTCATGTGTCTATTGGCCATCCTACTCTCTTCTTCAGAGAAGTTTCTATTCAAGTCATTAGCCCACTTATTTATTGGGCAGTTGTTTCTTTGAGGATTTGTTGTTGGGGGGTTTAATTTTTTGAGTTCCAAGTATATTTTAGATATGAGACCCTTGTCCGTTACATGGCTAGTGAAGACCTTCTCCCAATCTGTGGGCTTTCTATTGATCTTGCTAGCTATGTCCTTTGCCATGCAGAAGCTCTGCAACTTCATGCAATCCATTTATCCAATCTTTATTTGATTTGTTGTGTTTCCAGTCTCTATTAAGAAAATTTTGGCCAGAGCCAAGGAGGCCTAGAGATTCTCCTATTTCGTCCTGTAATGTTTTCTTAGTGTCTGCTTTGACTCTGAGGTCTTTGATCCATTTGGAGTTAATTCTGGTGCAGGGTGATATATAAGGATCTAGTTTAGTTTTCTCCAAGTAGTTAACCAATTTTGCCAGCACCATTTACTGAAGAGGCTGTCTTTCTTCCATTCTATTATTTTAGCTTCCTTATCCAAGATTAGTTGGCATAGGTCTGTAAGTTCATTTCTGGGTTTTCAATTCTATTCCATTGGTCCTGAGGTCTCTTCTTATGCCAGTACCAAGCTGTTTTGATTACTATAGCTTTATAGTAGAGCTTGAAATTTGGTATTGATATTCCTCCAGCAGTATTCTTTGTGTTGAGGAGTGTTTTTGCTATTCGGGGTCTTTTATTGTTCCATATGTATTTTTGGATTGCCTCTTCTATTTCCTTGAAGAATGAGGTTGGAATTTTGATAGGTATCGCATTGAATTTGTAGATAGCCTTGGGAAGTATTGCTATTTTCACGATGTTAATCTTTACAATCCAGGAGCATTGGAGGTTTTGCCATTTTCTAAGTTCTGTTTTTATTTTCTTTTTCAAGATTTTAAGTTTTCACCATGGACGACCTTCACTTCTTTGGTTAAGTTAATTCCTAGGTATTTTATATTTTGAGGGGCTATTACAAATGGAGTTAATTTCCTAATTTCAGACACACTTTTCTAATTGTTGGCATACAGAAAAGCCATTGATTTTGGTGGGTTAATTTTATAACCTGCTACTTTGCCAAAGGTTTGAATCAGCTTGAGTAATTTGGGAGTGGAGTCTACGGCATTCTTTAAATACAAGATCAAGTTATCTGCAAAGAGGGAGAGTTTTATTTCTTCTTTCCCTATTCAGATCACCTTTATATTTACATCTTGTCTTATTGCTGTAGCTAGACATTCTAATACCAGAATGAATAGAAGTGGAGAGAGTGGACATCCTTGTCTTGTTCCTCAGTAAAGAGGAAATGGCTTTAGTTTTTCACCATTAAGTATAAGGCTGGCTGTAGGTTTGTCATATACAGCCTTACTGTATTGAGGAATGTTCCATGGATTCCTAATTTTTCCAAAACCTTCATCATAAAGGGGTCTTGGATCTTGTTGGACCCTTTTTCTGCATCTATTGAGATAGCCATGTGGTTCTTATTCTTGCTCCTGTTGATGTGATGAATAATATTAATTGATTTGCGTATATTGAACCAGCTTTGCATCCCTGCAATGAATCCTGTTTGATCTCGGTGTATGATTTTTTGGATGAATTGTTGAAGTCGATTGGCCAAAATTTTGTTGAGAAGTTTTGCATCAATGTTCATCAAAGAAATGGGTCTATAGTACTCTTTCTTTGATGAGTCCCTGCCTGGTTTTGGGATGAGGGTTATGATGGCTTCATAGAATGTGTTCGGTAGTGAACTTTCTCTTTCAATATCATTGAAGATTTGGAGTATTGGTGTGAACTCTGCTTTGAAGGCCTTGTAGAGTTCTGCTGTAAAACTATCTGGTCCTGGACTTTTCTTAGCTGGCAAGTGTCTTATAGCTGTTTCTATTTCAATGCTTGATATGGGCCTGTTAAGCTGATTTAACTCATCTTGGTTTAGTTTTGGCATGTCAATATTTGCTAGGAAAAGGTCCATTTCTGTCAAGTTCTCAAACTTATTAGCATAAAGTTTTGAGAAGTATTCCCTTATAATGTTCTGAATCTTGGTTGTTTTCGTGGTGATGTTTCCATTCTCTTCTCTAAGTTTATTTATTGGGATGTGTTCTTTTTTTTTTTATAAGATTTGCTAAGATTTGTCAATTTTGTTAATTTTTTCGAAGAACCAACTCTTTCTGTTGTTCATTCTTTCTATAGTTTTTTTGGATTCTAATTCATTTAATTCTGATTTAATTTTAATTATTTCTTTCCGTCTACTGGATTGGGGTTTTCTTGCTGCTCTTTTTCAAGTAGGTTCAGATGGCTCATTAAATTTTTGGTTTCTGATCTCTCCAATTTGTTAATGTAGGAGCTCAGAGCTATAAACATGACTCTGAGTACTGCCTTTTCTGTTTCCCTGAGGAGCTGGTAATTTATGTGCTCATTTATGTTGAATACCATGAACATTTGAATTTCCTTTCTAATCTCTTCCTTGACCCACTCATGATTCAGCAGTGTGCTGTTCAGCCTCCATATTTTATCAGACTTTCTTTGGTGGATTTTGGTTTTGAGTTCTAATTTTATTCCCTTGTGGTCCGCGAGAATGCAGGGTATAACTTCAATGTTTCTGAATTTGGACAAGTTTGCTTTGTTTCCTGAAATGTGGTCTATTTTAGAAAATGTTACATGAGGTGCTGAGAAAAACGTGTATTCTGATGCTGCTGGGTGAAATATTCGGTAGATGTCTGTTATATCTAGTTGATCTATGCAGTTGTATAGAACAACGGTTTCTCTGTTGAGTTTTTGCCGAGTTGATCTATCTAGTGCAGAGATCGGTGTGTTAAAATCCCCAACAATTATTGTCTTTGGATCTATGTGTGATTTGTGGGAAAATAGTGTTTCTTGGATAAATTTGGGTGCTCCGTTGTTTGGCGAATATATATTTAGAATTGTAATATCTGCCTGAAGAGAGATCCCTTAATTAGTATTTAGCCACCTTCTTTATCTCTTCTCACAAATTTTAATTTGAAGTTTATTTTATCTGATATTAGTATTGCAACTCCCGTCTGTTTATGGCTGCTGTTTACTTGGTAGATTTTGTTCCAGCCTTTAACATTGAAAATGTGTTTGTTTTTATGGGCAAGATGTGACTCCTGAAGGCAGCAGATAGAAGGACCTTGTTTTTTAATCCAACTAGACAGTCTATGCCGCTTAATTGGAGAGTTAAGTCCGTTAATGTTAAGATACAGGACTGAGAGGCATTTGGGAGTTCCTGCCATGTTATCCACTTTCTTGGGGGTTGCGAAAACTGGGTGCTTCCTATGGTTCTAGGATTCTTAGTTTGGGTGCAATTTCTTGACCTTTATTGTGTTCTTGTTGGTGTTCTATGTGTAGGACATATTTAAGAATCTTTTGTAGGGCTGTTTTGGTGGAGATGTATTGTTTCAATTTTTCTTTGCTATGGAAGGCTTTTATTTGGCCTTCAGTTATGAAGGAGAGTTTAGCTAGGTACAGAATTCTTGGTTGATAATTGTTTGTTTTTAAGGCATGGCATACATCATTCCAGGCTCTTCTTGGGTTGTCTCTGCTGAGAAATCTGAGGTGATTCTAATTGGTTTCCCTTTATAGGTGATTAATCTTTTCTCCTTGACAGCTTTAAGGATCTTTTCCTTGATCTGAGTTGATCCTGTGTGGATTATAATGTGGGGGTGGGATGTCCTATTCTGGTCTGGTCTATTTGGGGTTCTAAAAGCTTCTTGTACTTTAATAGGCCTATCTTTTTGCATTTTTGGGAAGTTCTCTGCTAGGATCCTGTTAAACAAATTTCCTAGACCATTAACTTCTGTTTCTAGGTGCTCCTCTACACCCACTATCCTTAGATTAGACTTTCTGATGGTGTCTTCCAAGTGTTGGATAGATCTCTCATATTGCTTGGATTTCTCTTGGATGGTTGTAAGTTCTTTCTCTACAATGTCTAGGCTGTCTTCAGTACCCGAGATTCGATCTTCTGCCTGGTTTAACCTGCTGTTGAGAATTTCTACTTTGTTTTTTATTTCTTTTCCTTCTAATTGGTCAGCTTTGATGGCTTCAAATTCTTTGTTGAAGGTTTGTTTTAGATCTTGTATGAACTTCTTTACTTCCTTAATTTGGTGTTCAGTGTTTATTCTCAGATTGTTTATGGTTTCCTTGGACTCCCATTCCTTCTGTTGGGTTCCATTCAGCATTCCCTTTGTGGTCTCCCTGACTACCTTCAGCTCTTTGTTAATGAATCCCATGAATGCCTTTAGTGATCTTTGTGTATTCTCATCCTGCTCTCTCAATTCCTGTATTACTCTTTGATTAACTTCCTCCCTTTCATGCATTCTTGTAGTTCTCTTTGAGTGTTCTCAGCTTGCTCACACCATTCCTCCCTTTCTCTTTGAGTATTCTTAAGCTGCTCATGCAAATCCTGTATCAGTTTTTGAGTAGCTTCCTCATAGTTATGATATTCCTGTATAGACTTTAGGATTGCCTCCTCTCCTTCCCTATCACGCTCATACAGAGTCCTTTGTATGTTTTCAATCTTTTCATTCATCATGTTTGCCAGCAGTGTTTGTAGAGCTATTTGGGAAATCTCCTCTGGATTATTCATTATCTCTTCTGTCCCCTGATTATCATGAGTGGGAGTTGAGGTACCCGTACTTGCCATTTTTCTTGTGTTTCTCTGGCTTACTCTGCCCATTTGGGATGAAATTAACACCAGTTTTGTGCTAGATCACTCTCTTTAGGCAAGCATTAACCAAAGTCTGTATTTGCACAGTCAATAGTCTGCAGGTACATTCTAGTTCAACAGATACATCTATTCAACATCAAACAACTATATATTAAGGGGCTATGAACTGCAAAGAAGAATTTGGTAAACTAGAAATTATTAGGTTTAGGAAGAGATGTGCGTAAAAAATAGTAGTAGAGTGATGTGGGAAGGCACAGGGAGAGTTACCTAAGTCCTAATCTCAAAGCAGGAAATAGGTTGGATAGGATGTAAGTAGAGAGAGAGAAAGAAAAGAAAAGGAACAAAAAGAAACCAGAAAAAATAGAAAGGTAAAAATTAGATATATTTTACAGAATTGAAAACAAACTATTCCGAGAACAACATGAATATAATGAGAGAAGGGGAGGGATATAAAGGACATGTGAAAAACTTAAAAACAAAAATACTTAAAATATTATAAAGCTATAAAGATGTCGTACTGCTATTAAGGAATTTAAGTCTAAGAGGTTTTGAATTGAGTAATAAATTCGTGGATTAAGTGTGTATACAATTGGGGATAAGGTCTAATAATGGAATACGGGTTTATCTGAGGATGTGCAGAGCAGCAATTAACTCACATAAAGAAGAACGAAAGAGAAGAAAAGGTGAAAGGATAAAAAAGTAAGAAAAAATATTAGAAGGTCAGTAGAGCTAAACAAAAAAACAAAACAAAACAAGAACAGAAACATAAAGAAGAAAGAAAAACGCACACACCCCTAAAATAAAATTTTAAGAGGAAAAAAAATTACTAGAAAACAATTTTTTTTCTAAAAAGGTAAAAATTAAAGATTAAAAAATTTTTTTAGAAAACAAAATTATAAAAGGTACAAAAAAAAATTCTTTGATTTTTTTGGGCGGGGTGGGAAAAATCCTGTGTCTCCCTTGTGTCCATAACCAGCCTCTTGTTGTAGTCTCTGGTCTGCTTGTGTTCCTGTGGCTTGGTTCTTTACTTAAGTCAGTTTCTTTGAACAGGCAGAAAAATGCTCTGTGATCCTCCTCCCAGGTTAGTTCAATGGGAGGAAGATCTGCTTTGAGTATCACAAAAGAGGAAGATGGCTTTTTTCTCGAGTTTGGAGATGCTGCGATGAGGCTAGGTTCTGGGTAGAGTTGAGGCCTTTCAGCAAACAGTAGCTTTTCCTGGGGGCTGGTTTGTGAGAAACTCACGGATCCCAGCCTGGAGCCACTCTCACGGTTTCTGTTTACTGAATTTCAATTGATTGTCGAGGCTGCTAAAGGGAGGGGCAGCCTCTGGCTCTGATTACCCAGTGAAGAAAGCCACTCCTGGGGCTGGCGCCCGAGCTGGGTGACTTTTCCCTGGGTAGAGCTGAGTCTGGTAGGCCAAGTTAGGCTCTTGTGACCTGGTAGATGACTCTAGATTTATTCCAAGACCTGAGTTGGAGCTAGCAGCTCTGCCGAGCTTTGTCAGTATCCAAGATGGAGATCTCCATTACTGGGGGTGGTGGAGGCCTGGCCTACCCTCCTCTGCTCCCTGAGAAGGAGTGAGGACGTTAGGCTTATACTCACGCTGAGTCTTGGTTCCTGGGTCGTCTCTGGTCTGCGAACTGCAGGATGAAGATTTCTTCTTGTTGGTTCTTGCTGGTGTTGAGTAGAATCTGCTCACCTGCCGGGTCTGGCTCCTTCGTCCCGGACTCTCTGTGATTCAGGTATGGTGGCTGCAGTTTCTGCCGCCACCCTTGGGATTTCTTTATATGATGTACAATCAGATGGCTTTTCTTGAGGATACGAAAGTGAGGGATACAATTGTAAGTGTGGGGTTAGAAATGCAGCTAAGTTTTAAAGAGCTCGTTCAGCATGCATGAATACCAGGGTTTTAAACATCAGTGACACATACTCAGAAAAAGCAGAAGCTGTGGTGTGGGTCAAGTGCCTAACCTTGAGAATAAGAAGCTCAGAGACAGTACCAAGGCCCTAAGATCAAGCCCCAGGACTGTCAAAAACAATAGGCCAGATGCCAGTGCTCACACCTGGAATGCTAGCTTCTCAGGAGGCTGAGAGCTGAAGACCACTGTTCAAAGACAGCCTAGGAAAGGAAAGCCTATTAGACTCTTATATCCAGTGAACCACCAAAAAACCCATGTAGCGCTGTGGCTCAAGTGGTATAGTGTTCGCCTTGAGCTGATGGGTTCAGGGACAGTGCCACACTTGAGTTCGAGACACACAATTGGAAAAAAGTGAGGCTTAATCAAAGAAATTTTCCTATTTGCTAATTACGAGAACATTCTTTGGAAAATGAACACTGATGGACACCAGAATAGAACTAGAGCTGCAGGCTCAAGTGTAGCAGATCCATATGCCCAGCCTCTCAGACTCTAGCATTGTAACCTTGTGTCCTACTGGGTTCTGAAAAGTCCAATGTTGAAAGGCTTAATATGTTCCTCAAACCCTTTGTGATAAGCAATGTCATTGCAATTCTGAACCAAGCCGAACACCAGTAGCTCAGTCCAGTCACCCTAGCTCAGGAAACTGAGGTGCCAGGATCACAGGGTGAAGCCAGCGAGGGCAGTAAAGTCTATGACACTAGGATTTCCACTTATGAAAGGTCAGATGTTCAAGAGCTTCCTTAGTTTCCATTGGTGATGAGAAGTACTTGTACTCTAAATGTTCTTAGAGTTCTTGAGCTATAGAAGCAGGAAATAAACATTATTGACCTATCCTGGGTTCAAATGAAGTTCTCAGGACCCAAACCCTAGCCATGTTTGCAGGAAGAACTGCAGTGTAACACTGTAATTGAAGGCAGAAAACAGTTTCAAAGCCAAGCTAGATGAAGAGAGTAGGCCTACAGGATTAGGAGGCAGAATGTACACACTCATCAGGGAAGGGAGCTGCAAAATCACTTCATTCATTCTAGGAACAGCCACCAATGGGGGGAAACCTGAAACAATTGTTAGAGTTAAACTAGGGTAAGGCTTTTCTCTGCCTCTTCAAACAATGACTAATTAACCTTCCTCCCTCAGGTGAAGGGAACCTCAGCCTACCTTTAATTTACCAATAGAGAGCCAGTTTAGTGGGTAAGAGGGGAGGAACAGAGTAGAAAAACGCTGCTCTCTGGTCTTAAAGAGTGGGTTTTTCACTCTCCATCTGTCAGATTTGAAGGCCATTCTTCTATCTCTGCCAGTCCTTTCTCCTTCCTTCATTCTCCACGTCATTAATTCAAATCTCCAATCCCTGAGTTAGAACCTAGGTCTGCCTGTTTGATTCTGGGGCCGTTGGCTGCCTGAGAAGTGGAAAAGAGATAGTCTTCCTGCCCTGTGGTCGTGTGATGGCGATGCTGGTGTCCTGGCACACTGCAGAAGACCTCATGACTGGGAATTGTTCCCTTCTTTCCTCCTGACATCCAAGACCAGATTCATCTATCATCTTTCTATTGAATTTATCTATGGATCTATGTATTTGTGTATGTATGTATGTATGTATGTATGTATGTATGTACGTATGTGCCTATATCTATCTATCTACCCACCTATCTAGATATCTCTTTGCCAGTTCTTGGGTTGAAATAAAAGCCAGGACATTAGTCTATAACACTCTACTACTTGAGCCACAGCACCTATTCTGACTTTTTTTGTGTATGTGCTCCCAAGGAATCATACCCAAGGCTTCTTGCATGCTATGCAAGCACTCTCTCAGTAATCCACATTCCCAGCGTCCTCATCTTTTCCTTAATGGTAGTTTTTACATAAGTATGCTCCCATTTTACGTCCCCAAGTTTAATTTTCTGAATACTGGTTACTTCTATGAAACCTGATCTTCCCTTCCCCTGTCTGATTTGTGACTATTCTTGCATTGGTCCCATAATAAAATGTAAATAAAGGCTGCTGAGAGCTTCAGGATGCATCATATAAGGACACAGGCCTGGAACCCTGGAAGAGAAAAGCTATAGGCCTGAAATGAAGACAATGATGCGGTATGTGCAAGAAGTATATCTGAAAAATAATCCAGTAAATAAAAGGAGAAGAATTGCATATGGTCTGTTTGCACTCAGGGAGGTAATATACACACATAACTGCATCGGGCAGTGATACATAAACTTGGCCTTCTCTTTTTGAAAATTTTTTGTGGCCATCCCAGGGCTTGAAATCAGGGCCCAATGCATTCCAAAGCTGTTTTTCACAAGGCTGAGGCTTTACCACCACCACAGATACACTTCCACCCATCTGGTCATTAATTGGACATAAGCGCCTCCCAGGCTTTCCTGCCTGATCTAGCCTCTGTCTCCTGCTCAGCTTTCTCTCTCAAAGCTGGAGCTCTACCCTCTGGGCCATTGCCCCACTTCTGGTTTTCTGGTGGTTTATTGGAGTTAAGAGTCTCACAGACTTCCTGCTCAGGCTGACTTTGAACGGCGATCTCCCAAGAGGCCTCAAGGGGCTTTCCTTAGGGATTCACCGAGTAGCCCCTCCACACAAGCCCTTAATCTAAATTTTAAGAGGCACTAGAGAAAAAGAGATACATGAAGATGCTTCTAGTGTGTTCTAGATACTTAAGGTTAGAGACACACAACACTCATAATTATTAGATCATTTTATAGGCAAAAGGTGCAATGTAGACAGTATGAGGATTGCTCCAGCTATCGGTCCTCTCATCCTGAGACAGTAAATTCACTGCAGCTCAATGCTAAGTGACAGGGCTATCATGTCCTGTGGACATTTGCTGCCAAATCCTGTGATACTCACTTCTCAATTTTGGCTTCAAACCTGTGACCAGAGAAGATGAGGAGAGAAAATCCTTCTCAGTGAAAGCAGCTATAAAGAATAATGGGTAGTTAAATTATAAATTCAAGCCATTGGAATGACCCTGTTAAGAAGTCAGATTGTCTAGATTAAAAAATGAAGAAGAAAAGAAAGAAGGTGCCAGCGGGCCGGGCGCCCGTGGCTCACGCCTGTAATCCTAGCTACTCAGGAGGCTGAGATCTGAGGATCGCGGGTCAAAGCCAGCCCGGGCAGGAGAGACCGTGAGACTCTGATCTCCAATAAACCACCAGAAAACCGGAAGTGGCTCTGTAGCTCAAGTGGTAGAGTGCTCGCCTTGAGCTGAAGAGCTGAGGGACAGCGCCCAGGCCCGAATTCAAGCCCCACGGCCGACAAAAAAAAAAAAAGAAGGTGCCAGCGGCTTCTCACTTTAATACCAGCTCTTCAGCGGCTGAGATGTAGAGAATCTGAGTTTGAATCCAGCCAGCATAGGAAAGTCCATGACACTGTTATTTCTAAGATATCACAGAAAAACCCAGAGGTGGGGCTGTAATTCAAGGTTAATGCACTACCCTTGAGCCAAAGGAGCTCAGGGACAATGCTCGGCTCATAGTTCAACCTCAGACATGCCACCTCAAAAAGAGCCTGTACTTCCATGTCTTTGGGTATGTATGGATGTATTCCTATAGGTGAAGTTCCAGAGTAGCTATGATGAACATCACCAAGCTAGGAAATTTTTATTCAAGAAAATGATTTCATAACAGAGACTGCTTTCATGTAAGTGCATGTTCCAGGGCTCCCTTCACTGTTCTCAGTGTAGCCTGAGGATTTCTCTGCATCCCAGGCCTGTTGAAAGAAGTCTGTCTCATTGTCTGGACAGGCAGACAAAAGCCTCACTCCTGTACAGCTGTGTAACAAACATCTCTATCCAGGTCAGATAGTGAGAATGATTTTGGGCGGGCTCTAAAAGTCAGGAGAAAAAGGTCTCTTTGTACCCAAAACTATCTCTCTCCCCAGTGCTCTGGTTTGACAGGAAGTCTTCATTTGTGCCACCTTCATTTGTGTTTAGGGTGAGTGTTAGAGTTACGATTAGGGTTAGGGTGAGATTGAGGGTTAGGGTTAGGGTTAGGGTGAAGTTTAGGGTTAGGTTTAGTGTTAGGGAGAGGGTTAGGGTGAGGGGTAGGGTTAGGCTTAGGGAGAGGGTTGGGGTTAGTGTGAAGGTTAGGGTTAGGTTTAGAATAAGGGTTAGTCTGAAGATAAAGGTTAGGGTGAGGTTTAGTGTTAGGTTTAGGGTTAAGGTTAGGGTTAGGGTGAGGGTTAGGATTATGGTGATGTTTAGAGTGAGGGTGAATGTTAGTGTGAGGGTGAGGTTGAGGGTGAGGGTTAGGTTGAGGGTGAGGGTGATGGTGACGGTGAGGGTTATGTTTAGGGTGAGGGTGAGGGTTAGGTTTAGGATTAAGTTTAGGTTTAGGGTAGGCTGAGAGTGAAGGTGAGGGTGGGGGTTAGGTTTAGGGTTAGGGTGAGGGTTAGAGTTAGTTTGAGGGTTAGGGGGAAGGTGAGTTTGAGGGTGAGGGTTAGGTTGAGGGTGACGGTGAGGGTGAGGGTTAGGGTTAGGATTAGGGTTAGGGTAGGGTGAGGGTTAGGGTTAGGTTTAGGGTTAGGGTGAGGGTGAGGGTGAGGGTTAGGGTTAGGGTTAGGGTGAGGGTTAGGGTTAGAGTTAGGTTTAGGGTATGGGTTAGGGTTAGGGTTAGGGTTAGGGTTAGGGATAAGTTTACGGTAAGGGTTAGGGTTAGGGTGAGGATTAGGGTTAGGTCAGGTTGAGCATTAAGGTTAGGGTTAGGTTTAAGGTAAGGGTTAGGATTTGGTATAGGGTGCGGGTTAGGGTTAGTATTAGGGTGAGGATTAGGGTTGGGGTTAGGTTTAGGGTGAGGGTTAGGGTTTTGGTTAGGGTGAGGGTGAGGGTTAGGGTGAGGGGTAGGGTTAGGGTTAGGGTAAGAGTTAGGGTTAGGGTGAGGGTTAGGTTCAGGGTTAGGGTTAGGGTGAGGGTGAGGGTGAAGGTAAGGGTTAGGGATAGAGTTAGGCTTAGGTTAAGTGTTAGTGTGAGGGTTAGGGTTAGGGTTAATGTATGCGTTAGGGTTAGGTTGAGGGTTAGGTTTGAGGTTAGAGTTAGGGTGAAGGTGAGGTTGAGGGTTAGGGTTAGGGTTAGGTTTAGTGTGAGGGTTAGGGTTAGGGTAAGGGTTAGGCTGATGGTTAGGGTTAGGGTTAAGGTGAGGGTGAGGGTTAGGGTTAGGTTTAGGGTTAGGATGAGGGTTACAGTCAGGGTTAGGGTTAGTGTAAGGGTTAGGGTTAGGGTGAGGGTTAGGGTTAGGGTGATGTTTAGGGTGACGGTGAGGATTAGGGTGAGGATGAGGTTGAAGGTGAGGGTTAGGATGAGGGTGACGGTGAGGGTGAGGGTGATGGTGAATGTTGGAGTTAGGGTTAGGGTTAGGGTGGTGGTGAGGGTTAGGGTTAGGGTTATGGTTAGGGTAAGGGTTAGGATGAGGGTGAGTGTGAGGGTGAGGGTGAGGGTTAGGTTTAGGGTTAGGTTGAGGGTAAGGGTTAGGGTTATCGTTAGGGTTAGGGTGAGGGTGAGGGTTAGGGTGAGGGTTAGGTTTACTATTAGGGTTAGGGCTAGGGTGAGGTTTAGAGTGAGCGTTAGGGTTAGGTTAGGGTTAAGTTGAGGGTTAGGGTTAGGGTTATAGTGAGGTTTAGGTTTAGGGTGAGGGGTACAGTGAGGGTGAGGTTTTGGGTGACTGTGAGGGTGAGGGTGGAGGTTTCAGTTAGGTAAGGGTTTGGGTTAGGGTTAGTGTTAGGGTTAGGGTTAGGGTTAGAGTGAGGGTTAGGGTTAGGGTGATGTTTAGGGTGAGGCTGAGGATTAAGGTGAGGGTGAGGGTTCTGGTGAGGGTGAGGGTTCTGGTGAGGGTGAGGGTTCTGGTGAGGGTGAGGTTTAGGGTTTGGGTTAGGGTTAGTTTTAGGGTGAGGGTTAGGCTGACTGTGAGCGTGAGGGTGATGGTTAGGTTTAGGTTGAGGGTTAGGGTTAGGGTTAGTGTTAGGGTGAGTTTGTGGGTGATGTTAGGGTGAGGGTAAGGGTTAGGGTGATGGTTAGAGTTCAGGTTAAGGTGAGGTTTAGGGAGTGGGAGAATGTTAGCATTAGTCTGAGGTTTAGGGTGTGGGGTAGGGTTAGGGTGAGGGTGAGGGTTAGGTTTAGGGTTAGTGTGAGGATGAGGGTTAGGGTGAGGGTTAGTGTGAGGTTAAGGTTTAGGGTTAGCGTTAGGGTTACAGTAAGGGTTATGGTTATGGTTAGCGTGAGGGTTAGGGTGAGGGTTATTGTTAGGGTTAAGGTTAGGGTCAGGGTGAAGGTGAAGGTTAGGGTTAGGGTTAGATTTAGGGTGAGGTTGAGGGTGAGGGTTAGGTTTAGGATTAGGGTTAGGGTTAGGAATAGGCTTAGGTTGAGTGTGAGGGTGAGGGTTAGGTTTAGGATTAGGGTTAGGGTTAGGGTTAGGCTTAGGGTGAGAGTGAGGGTGAGGGATAGGTTTAGGATTAGGATTATTGTTAGGGTTAGGCTTAGGGTTAGGGTGAGGGTGAGGGTTAGGTTTAGGGTGAGGATTAGGCTTAGGTTTAGGGTGAGGGTTAGGGTTAGGGTGATGTTCAGGTGAGGGTGATGATTAGGGTTAGCTTGTGTGTGAGGGTTAGGCTTAGGGTGAGGTTTAGGGCGATGGTGAGGGTTAGGGTGAGGGGAGGTTTAGGGTTAGGGTTAGCGTTAGGGTGAGGGTAATGGTTAGGGTGAGGGGTAGGGTGAGGTTATGTTTAGAGTTAGGCTGAGGTTTAGGGTTATTGAGAGGGTTAGGGTTAGTGTTAGGGTTTGGGTTAGTGTGAGGATAAGGGTTAGGGTGAGGGTTAGGGTGAGGGTTAGCGTGAGGGAGAGGGTTAGGGTTACCGTTAGGTTTAAGGTGAGGTTTAGGGTGAGGGTTAGGGTTAGGGTAAGTGTTAGGGTTAGGGTGAGGGTTAGGGTTAGGGATAGGGTTAGGGTGAGGGTGAGATTGAGGATTACGGTTAGGTTTATGGTGAGGGTTAGGGTGAGGGTGAGAGTTAGTGTTAGGGTTAGTGTTAGGGTGAGGATGAGGGTGAGGGTTAGGTTTAGGATTAGGGTTAGGGTTAATGTAAGTGTGAGTGTTAGGGTGAGGGTGAGGGTTCAGGTGAGGGTGAGGGTTGGGGTCTGGTTGAGGGTTAGGGTTAGGGTGAGTGTTAGGGTGAAATTTAGGGTGATGGTGATGGTTAGGGTGAGAATGAGGGTTAGGGTTAGGATGAGCATTAGGGTGAGGGTTGGCTTAGGGTTACGGTTTGGGTTAGTGTGAGGATGAGGGTTAGGGTTAGGGGTTGGGATATGGTGAATGTAAGGGTTAGAGTGAGCTTTAGGGTGACGGTGAGGGTTAGGGTTACCGTTAGAGTTACGATAAGTGTTAGGGTGAGGGTTCGGTTTAGGGTTAGGGTTAGGGTGAGGGTTAGGTTTAGAGTTAGGTTTAGGGAAAAGGTTAGGGTGAGGGTTAGGGTTAGGGTTAGGGTTAGGGTAGGGTTTAGGGTAAGGGTTAGAGTTAGGGTGAGAATAAGGGTTAGGGTTAGGTTGAGTATTATGGCTAGGGTTAGGTTTAGGGTGAGGATTAGGTTTTGGTATAGGGTGAGGGTTAGGGTTAGTGTTAGGGTGAGGATTAGTGTTAGGGTTATTTTTAGGGTGAGGGTTAGGGTTTTGGTTAGGGTGAGGGTGAGTGTTAGGGTGAGGGGTAGTGTTAGGGTTAGGGTAAGGGTTAGGGTTAAGCTGAGGGTTAGGTTCAGGGTTAGGGTTAGGGTGAGGGTGAGGGTGAAGGTGAGGGTTAGGGATAGGATTAGTGTTAGGGTGAGGGTTAGTGTGAGGGTTAGGGTTAGGGTTAGTGTAAGCGTTAGGGTTAGGTTGAGGGTTAGGTTTGAGGTTAGGGTTAGGGTGAAGGTGAGGTTGAGGGTTAGGGTTAGGGTTAGTGTGAGGATAAGGGTTAGGGTGAGGGTTAGTGTGAGGGTTAGGGTTAGGGTTAAGGTAAGTGTTAGGGTTAGAGTGAGAGTTAAGTTTAGGATTAGGGTTAGGGTGAGGGTGAGTGTGAGGGTTAGGGTTAGGGTTAGTGTGAGGATAAATGTTAGGGTGAGGTTTAGGGTGAGGGTGAGGGTTAGGGTTAGCATTAGGGTTATGTTGAGGGTTAGGGTGAGGGTTAGGTTTAGGGTTAGGGTTACGGTTAGGATGAGGGTTACGGTCAGGGTTAGTGTTAGTGTAAGGGTCAGGGCTAGTGTGAGGTTGAGGGTTAGGCTTAGGGTTACGGTTTGGGTTAGTGTGAGGATTAGGGTTAGGGGTTGGGATATGGTGAAGATAAGGGTTAGGGTGAGCTTTGGTGTGATGGTGAGGATTAGGGTTACCGTTAGAGTTAGGATAAGGGTTAGAGTGAGGGTTAGGTTTTGGGTTAGGGTTTGGGTGAGGGTTAGGGTTAGGGTGAGTGTTAGGGATAGGGTTAGGGTTAGGGTGAGGGTGAGGGTGAGGGTTAGGGTTACGTTTATGGTTAGGGTTTGGCTGGGGTGAGGATGAGGGTGAGGGATAGGGTTAGGGTTAAGGTTATGGTCAGGGCTAGGGTGAGGGTGAGGGTTAGGGTGAGGGTCAGGGTTAGAGTTAGGGTTAAGTTTAGGGTGATGTTTAGGGGAGGGTGAGGATTAGGGTGAGGGTGAGGGTTCGCGTGAGGGTTAGTGTTAAGGTGTGGGTGAGGTTTCGGCTTAGGGTGAGGGTTAGGGTGATGGTGAGGGTTAGGTTGAGGGTTAGTTTTAGGGTTAGCGTTAGGGTGAGGGTAAGGGTTAGGGTGAGGGTTAGGGTGAGGGTGAAGTTTAGGGTTACGGTTAGGGTTAGGATTAGGGTGAGGGTTAGGCTTAGGGTTAGGCTTATGATTAGAGTGAGGGTGAAGGTGAGCATTAGGGTTAGGATTAGGGTTAGGTTTAGTGTTAGTCTGAGGGTGAGGGCAAGGGTTAGGGTGAGGGGTAGGGTTAGGGTTAAGGTAAGGGTTAGGGTTAGGGTGAGGGTTAGGTTTGGGTTTAGGGTTAGGGTGAGGGTGAGGTTGAGGGTTAGGGTTAGGGTTAGGGTTACTGTGAGGGTTAGTGTGAGGGTTAGAGTTAGGGTTAGGGTGAGGGTTAGGTTTAAGGTTAGGGTTAGGGTGAGTGTGAGGTTGAGGTTTAGGGTTAGGGTTAGTATTAAGATAAGGGTTAGGGTGAGGGTGAGTGTGAGGGTTAGGGTTAGGGTAAGAGTTAGTGTTAGAGTGAGGGTTAAGATTAGGGTGAGGGTGAGGGTGAGGGTTAGGGTTAGGGTTAATGTGAGGATAAGGGTTACGGTGAGGTTTAGGGTGAGGGTGTGGGTTAGGGTTAGGATTAGATTTAGGGTAAGGGTTAGTATGAGGATGAGGATGAGGGTGAGTGTGAGGGTGAGGGTTATGGTTAGAGTTAGGGTGATGGTTAGGGTTAGTGTGAGGGTTAGGGTTAGGGTGAGGTTCAGGGTCAGGGTTAAGGTGAGGGTGACAGTGAGTGTGAGGGTTAGGGTGAATATTAGGGTTAGGGTGAGTTTTAGGCTTAGGTTCTGGGTTAGGGTGAGGGTTAGGGTTAGGGTTTGTGTGAGGGTTAGGGTTAGGGTGAGTGTTAGGGATAGGGTTAGGGTTAGGGTGAGGGTGAGGGTGACAGGGTTAGGGTTAGAATTACAGTGAGGGTGAGAGTGAGGTTGAGGGTGAGGGTTAGGGTTAGGTTTAGGGATAGGGTTTGGCTGGGGTGAGGATGAGGGTGAGGGTGAGGGTGAGGGTTCTGTTTAGGGTTAGGGTTATGGTCAGGGCTAGGGTGAGGGTGAGGGTTAGGGTGAGGGTCAGTGTTAGGGTTAGGGTTAAGTTTAGGGTGATGTTTAGGGTGAGGGTGAGGATTAAGGTGAGGGTGAGGGTTTGCGTGAGGGTTAGGGTTAGGGTGTGTGTGAGGTTTAGGCTTAGGGTGAGGGATAGGGTGATGGTGAGGGTTAGGTTGAGGGTTAGTTTTAGGGTTAGCGTTAGGGTGAGGGTAAGGGTTAGGGTGAGGGTGAAGTTTAGGGTTACAGTTAGGGTTAGTATTAGGGTGAGGGTTAGGGTTAGGGGTAGGTTTAGGGTGAGGGTGAGGGTTAGGGTTTCGATTAGGGTTATGATTAGAGTGAGGGTGAGGGTGATCATTAGGGTTAGGATAAGGGTTAGGTTTAGGGTTAGTCTGAGGGTGAGGGCGAGGATTAGGGTGAGGGGTAGGGTTAGGGTTAGGGTAAGGGTTAGGGTTAGGGTGAGGGTTAGGTTTAGGTTTAGGGTTAGGGTGAGGGTGACGGTTAGGGTTATGGTTAGGGTGAGGGTTAGTGTTAGGGTAAGGTTTAGGGTTAGAGTGAGGGTTAGGTTTAAGTTTAGGTTTAGGGTGAGGGTGAGTTTGAAGGTTAGGGTTAGGGTTAGTATTAAGATAAGTGTTAGGGTGAGTGTTAGTGTGAGGGTTAGGGTTAGGGTAAGAGTCAGGGTTACAGTGAGGGTTAAGTTTAGGGTTGGGGTTAGGGTGAGGGTGAGGGTTAGGATTAGGGTTAGTGTGAGGATAAGTTTTAGGGTGAGGTTTAGGGTGAGGGTGTGGGTTAGGGTTAGGATTAGGTTTAGGGTAAGGGTTAGGATGAGGATGAGGGTGAGGGTGAGGTTGAGTGTTAGGGTTAGGGTGAGGATTATGGTTAGTGTGAGGGTTAGGGTTAGGGTGAGTTTGAGGGTCAGGTTTAGGGTGAGGGTGATGGTGAGAGTGAGGGTGATGTTTAGGGTTAGGGTTAGGATTAGGGTTAGGGTTAGCGGAAGAGTGAGGGTTAGGGTTAGCATGAGTGTTAGTGTTAGGGTTACGGTTACGGTGAGGGTGAGGGTGATGTTTAGGGTTAGGATTTGGGTTAGGGTTAGGGTCAGGTGAGGGTGAGGTTGAAAATTAGGATTAGGGTTAGGTTTAGGTTTAGGGTGATGACTAGGGTGAGGGTAAGGTTTAGGGTGATATTGAGGTTGAGGGTGAGGTTAATGTGAGGGTTAGGGTTAGGGTGAGAGTTGGGGTTAGAGTTAGGGTGAGGGTTAGGGTTAGGGTAAGGGTTAGAGTGAGGGTTAGCGTTAGGGTTAGGGTTAGGGTCACGTTGAGGGTAAGGGTTAGGTTGAGGGTGACAGTTAGGGTTAACGTTAGTGTTAGGGTGAGGTTGAGGGTTGGGTGAGGGTTAGCATTACGGTTAGGGTTAGGTTTAGGGTGAGGTTTAGGGTGAGGGTTACTCTTAGGGTTAGGGTTAGGGTGAGGGTTACAGTTAGGGTTAGGTTGAGGTTTAGGTTTAGGATGAGGGCTACGGTGAGGGTGAGGGTTATTGTTTAGTGTGAGGGTGAGTGTGAGGGTTTCGGTTAGGTAAGGGTTAGGTTAGGGTTGGGGTTAGAGTGAGGGTTAGGGTTAGGGTGAGGGTTCAAGTGAGGGTGAGGGTGAGGTTTAGGGTGTGAGTTAGGGTTAGGTTTAGGGTGAGGGTTAGGCTAACGGTGAGTGTGAGGGTGAGGGTTAGGGTTCGGTTGAAGGTTAGGGTTAGATTTAGGGTTAGCGTGAGGGTGAGGGTGAGGGTTAGTGTTAGTGTTAGGGTTAGGGTGAGGCTTAGAGTGAGGGTGAGGGTTAGCGTTAGGGTTAGGGTTAGGGTAAGGGTGAGGGTGACGGTGAAGGTTAGTGTTAGGAGTATATTTAGAGTTAGGGTAAGACTGAGTTTGAGGGTGAGGGTGAGGGTTAGGGTTACGTTTAGGTTTAGGGTGAGGGCTAGGGTGAGGGTGACGTTTAGAGTTGGGGTGAGAGTGAGAGTGAGGGTTTCGCTTAGATAAGGGTTAGGGTTATTGTTAGGGTGAGGATTATGTTGAGGGTGAGGGTTAATGTGAGGTTTAGGGTTAGGGAGTTTTAGGGTTAGAGTTAGGGTGAGGGTTAGGGTTAGGGTGATGTTTAGGTTGAGGGTGAGGGCTAGGGTTAGAGTGAGTGTGACAGTGAGAGTGAGGATTAGGGTTAGGGTGAGTTTTAGGGTTAGGTTTAGGGTTAGGGTGAGGGTTAGTGTTAGGATTAGAGTTAGGGTAAAGTTTAGGGTTATGGTTAGGGTTAGGGTTAGGGTTAGGGTTACATTTAGGGTGAGGGTGAGAGTGAGGTTTAGGGTTAGGATTAGGGTTAGGGTTAGGGTCAGGTGAGGGTGATGTTGAAAATTAGGATTAGAGTAAGGGTTAGGTTTAGGGTGATGACTCGGGTGAGGGTAAGCTTTAGGGTGATATTGAGTTTGAGGGTGATAATTAGTGTGAGGGTGAGGGTTAGGGTGGAGAGTTGGTGTTAGAGTTTGGGAGAGGGTTAGTGTTAGGGTAAGGGTTAGAGTGAGGGTTAGGGTTAAGGTAAGGGTTAGGGTCACGTTGAGGGTAAGGGTTAGGTTGAGGGTAAGGGTGAGGGTGATGTTTAGGGTTAGCGTTAGGGTTAGGGTGAGGGTGAGGGTTAGGGTGAGGGTTAGGGTTACGGGTAGGGTTATGGTCAGGGTGAGGTTTAGGGAAAGGGTTACTGTTAAGGTTAGGGCTAGGGTGAGGTTTAGGTTTGGGTGAGGGCTACGGTGAGGGTGAGGGTAACGGTGAGTGTGAGGGTGAGGGTGAGGTTTTCGGTTAAGTAAGTGTTAGGGTTAGGGTTAAGGTTAGGGTTATGGTTAGAGTGAGGGTTGGGTTAGGGTGAGGGTTCAGGTGAGGCTGAGGGTTCCGGTGAGGGTGAGGGTTATGGTGTGGGTTAGGGTTAGGTTTAGGGTGAGGGTTAGGCTGACGGTGAATTTGAGGGTGAGGATTAGGGTTAGTTTGAGGGTTAGGGTTAGGTTTAGGGTTAGGGTGAGGGTGAGAGTGAGAGTTAGGGTTAGTGTTTGGGTTAGGGTGAGGCTTAGGGTGAGGGTGATGGTGAGGGTGAGGGTTAGGTTTAGGGTAAGTGTGAGGGTGAGGGCGAAGGTTAGTGTTAGGATTATATTTAGGCTTACGGTAAGCCTGAGGGTGAGGGTGAGGGTTAGGTTTAGGTTTAGGGTGAGGGTGAGGGCTAATGTGAGGGTGAGGTTTAGAGTTGGGGTGAGGGTGAGGGTGAGGGTTTCGCTTAGGTAAGGGTTAGGGTTATTGTTAGGGTGAGGATTAGGTTGAGGCTGAGGGTTAATGTGAGGGTTAGGGTTAATGAGTTTTAGGGTTAGTTAAGGTGAGTGTTAGGGTTAGGGTGATGTTTAGGGTGAGGGTGAGGGCTAAGCTGAGGGTTAGGGTTCAGGTTAGGGTGAGGTTTAGGGTGTGGGAGAAGGTTAGGGTTAGGGTGAGGTTTAGGGTGAGGGGTAAGGTTAGGTTTAGGGTTAGCGCGAGGGTAAGGTTGAGGGTTAGGGTTAGGATTAGGGTTAGGGTTAGGGTTATGGTGAGGGTTAGGGTGAGAGTTAGGGTTAGGGTTAGGGTGATGGTGAGGGTGAGGGTTAGGGTGAGGTTTAGGTTTAGGTTGAGTGCTACTATGATGGTGAGGGTTAGCGTGAGTGTGAGGTTTACCATTAGTTAAGAGTTAGGGTTAGGGTTAGGGTGAGGATTAGGGTTAGGGTGAGGGTTAGGTTGAGGGTTAGGGTGAGGGTTAGGGTGTGGCTGAAGGTTAGGGTTAGGTTAAGGGTTCAGGTGAGGGTGAGGGTGAGGGTGAGGGTGAGGGTTGTGGGGTTAGTATTAGGTTTAGGGTGAGGGTTAGAGTGAACATGAGGGTTAGGGTGAGGTTGAGGGTTAGGGTTAGGGTTAGGGTGAGGTTTAGGGTTAGGTTTAGTGTTAGGGCGAAGTTTAGGTTGAGGGTTAGAGTTAGGCTTAGGGAGAGGGTTAGGGTTAGTTTGAGGGTTAGGGTTAGGTTTAGAGTAAGGGTTAGTCTGAAGATAAACTTTAGGGTGAGGGTTAGGGTTAGGTTTAGGGTTAAGGTTAGGGTTAGGGTGAGGTTTAGGGTTAGGGTGATGTTTAGGGTGAGGGTGAATGTTAGTGTGAGGGTGAGGTTGAGGGTGAGGGTTAAGGTGAGGGTGAGGGAGAGGGTGACGGTGAGGGTTATGTTTAGGGTGAGGGTGAGGGTTAGGGTTAGGATAGTGTTAGGTTTAGGGTTAGGATGAGAGTGTGGGTGAGGGAGGGGTTTAGGGTTAGGGTTAGGGTGAGGGTGAGGGTGAGGATTAGGGTTAGGTTTTGGGTTAGGGTGAGGGTGAGGGTGAGGGTTAGGGTTAGGGTTATGGTGAGGGTTAAGGTTAGTTTGAGGGTTAGGGTGAAGGAGAGGTTGACGATGAGTGTTAGGGTGAGGGTGACAGTGAGGTTGTGGGTTAAGATCAGAATTAAGGTTAGGGTGAGTGTGAGTGATAGGGTTAAGTTTAGGGTGAGGGTGAGGTTGAGGGTTAGGGTTAGGGTTAGGGTTAGCGTGAGGGTAAGGGTTCAGGTTAGGATTAGGTTAAGAGTTAGGTTAAGTCTGAGGTTTAGGGTTAGGGTAAGATTTAGGGTTAGGGTGAGGGTTAGTGGTAGGGTTAGGGTTAGGGTTAGGTTTAGAGTGAGGTTTAGGGTTAGGTTTAGGGTGAGGGTGAAGGTTAGGTTGAGGGGTAGGGTTAGGGTTAGGGTAAGGGTTTGGGTTAGGGTGAGGGTTCGGGTTAGGGTTAGGGTTAGGGTTAGGCTGAGGGTGAGGGTTAGGCTTTTGGTTAGGGTTAGGGTGAGGGTTAGGGTGAGGGCTAGGGTTAGGGTTAGGGTAAGGGTTAGGGTTAGGGTGAGGGTTAGGTTCAGGGTTAGAGTTAGGGTGAGGGTGAGGGTGAAGGTGAGGTTTAGGGATAGGGTTAGGGTGAGGGTGAGGGTTAGTGTGAGGGTTAGGTTTAGGGTTAGTGTAAGGCTTAGGTTTAGTGTGAGGGTTAGGTTTGAGGTTAGGGTTAGGGTGAAGGTGAGGTTGAGGTTTTGGGTTAGGGTTAGTGTGAGGATAAGGGTTAGGGTGAGTGTTAGTGTGAGGGTTAGGTTTATGTTTAGGGTAAGTGTTAGGGTTAGAGTGAGGGTTAAGTTTAGGGTTAGGGTTAGGGTGAGGATGAGTGTGAGTGTTAGGGTTAGGGTTAGTGTGAGGATAATGTTTAGGGTGAGGTTTAGGGTGAGGGTGAGGGTTAGGGTTAGCATTAGGGTTATGGTGAGGGTTAGGGTTAGGGTTAGGGTTAGGTTTAGTGTGGGAGTTAGGGTTAAGGTTAGGGTAACGGTTAGGCTGAGGGTTAGGGTTAGGGTTAGGGTGAGGGTGAGGGTTAGGGTTAGGGTTAGGATGAGGGTTACGGTCAGGGTTAGGGTTAGTGTAAGGATTAGGGTTAGGGTGTGGGTTAGGGTTAGGTTTAGGGTGAGGGTTAGTCTGACGGTGAGCGTGAGGGTGAGGGTAGGGTTAGGTTGAGGGTTAGGGTTAGGGTTAGGGTTAGGGTGAGGTTGAGGGTGATGTTTAGGTTGAGGGTTAGCGTTCAGGTTAGGGTGAGTTTTAGGGTGTTGGAGAGTGTTAGGGTTAGGATGAGGTTTAGGGTGAGGGTTAGGTTTAGGTTTAGGCTTAGGGTGAGAGTGAGGGTGAGGGATAGGTTTAGGATTAGGATTATTGTTAGGGTTAGGCTTAGGGTTACGGTGAGGGTGATGGTTAGGTTTAGGGTGAGGATTAGGCTTAGGTTTAGGGTGAGGGTTAGGGTTAGGTTGATGTTCAGGATGAGGGTGACGATTAGGGTTAGCTTTTGGGTGAGGGTTAGGCTTAAGTTAGGGTTTAGGGCGATGGTGAGTGTTAGGGTGAGGGGAGGTTTAGGGTTAGGTTTAGCGTTAGGGTGAGGGTAAGGGTTAGGGTGAGGGTTAGGGTGAGGTTATGTTTAGGGTTAGGCAGAGGTTTAGGGTTATTGTGAGGGTTAGGGTTAGTGTTAGGGTTTGGTTTAGTGTGAGGATAAGGGTTAGGGTGAGGGTTAGGGTGAGGGTTAGTGTGAGGGAGAGGGTTAGGGTTACCATTAGGTTTAAGGTGAGGTTTAGGGTGAACGTTAGGGTTAGGGTAAGGGTTAGGGTTAGGGTGAGGGTTAGGGTTAGGGATAGGGTTAGGGTGAGGGCGAGGTTGAGTGTTAGGGTTAGGTTTATGGTGAGGGTTAGGGTGGGGGTGAGAGTTAGTGTTAGGGTTAGTGTTAGGGTGAGGATGAGGGTGAGGGTTAGGTTTAGGATTAGGGTTAGGGTTAGGGTAAGGGTTAGTGTTAGGGTCAGGGTGAGGGTTAGGTTTAGGTTTAGGGTTAGGGTTTGGCTGGGGTGAGGATGAGGTTGAGGGTGAGGGTGAGGGTCAGGGTTAGAGTTAGGGTTAAGTTTAGGATGATGTTTAGGGTGAGGCTGAGGATTAGGGTGAGGTTGAGGGTTCGCGTGAGGGTTAGGGTTAGGGTGTGGGTGAGGTTTAGACTTAGGGTGAGGGTTAGGGTGATAGTGAGGGTTAGGTTGAGGGTTAGTGTTAGGGTTAGCGTTAGCGTGAGTGTAAGTGTTAGCGTGAGGGTTAGGGTGAGGGTGAAGTTTAGGGTTAGGCTTAGGGTAGGATTAGGGTGAGGGTTAGGGTTAGTTTTAGTGTTAGGGTGAAGGTGAGGGTGAGGTTTAGGATTAGGGTTATGATTACAGTGAGGGTGAAGGTGAGCATTAGGGTTAGGATTAGGGTTAGGTTTAGGGTTAGTCTGAGGGTGAGGGTGAGGGTTAGCGTGAGGGATAGGGTTAGAGTTAGGGTGAGGGTTAGGGTTAGGGTGAGGGTAAGGGTTAGGTTTACGGTAAGGGTTAGGGTTAGGTTGAGGGTTAGGTTTAAGTTAAGGGTTAGGGTGAGGGTGAGGTTGAGGGTTAGGGTTACGGTTAGTGTTAAGATAAGAGTTAGGGTGAGGGTTAGTGTGAGGGTTAGGGTTAGGGTCAGGGTTAGGGTCAGATTTAGGGTTAGAGTGAGGGTTAAGTTTAGAGTTAGGGTTAGGGTGAGGGTGAGGGTGAAAGTTAGGGTTAGGGTTAGTGTGAGGATAAGGGTTAGGGTGAGGTTTAGGGTGAGGGTGTGGGTTAGGGTTAGGATTAGGGTTAGGGTAAGGGTTAGGATGAGGGTGAGGGTGTGGGTGAGGGTCAGGGTTAGGGTTAGGGTTAGGGTGAGGGTTAGGGTTAGTGTGAGGCTTAGGGTTAGGGTGAGGTTGAGGGTCAGGGTTAGGGTGAGTGTGACAGTGAGAGTGAGGGTTAGGGTTAGGATTAGGGTTAGGGTGAATTTTAGGCTTAGGTTTAGGGTTAGGGTGAGGGTTAGTGTTAGGATTAGGGTTAGGGTAAGGTTTAGGTTAATGGTTAGGGTTAGGGTTAGGGTTAGGGTTAGCGTAAGAGTGAGGATTAGGTTTAGGATGAGGATTAGGGTTAGGGTTACTGTTAGGGTGAGGGTGAGGGTGAGGTTTAGGTTTAGGATTTGGGTTAATGTTAGGGTCAGTTGAGGGTGAGGTTGAAAATTAGGATTAGGGTATGGTTAGGTTTAGGGTGATGACTAGGGTGAGGGTAAGGTTTAGGGTAATGTTGAGGTTGAGGGTGATAATTAGTGTTAGGGTTAGGGTGGAGAGTTGGGGTTAGATTTAGGGTGAGGTTTAGGGTTAGGGTAAGGGTTAGAGTGAGGGTTAGGGTTAAGATTAGGTTTAGGGTCACGTTGAGCGTAAGGGTTAGGTTGAGGGTTAGGGTTAGCGTTAGGGTTAGGGTGAGTGTGAGGGTTAGGGTGAGGGTTAGGGTTACGGTTAAGGTTACGGTTAGGGTGAGGTTTAAGGTGAGGGTTACTGTTAGGGTTAGGCTTAGGGTGAGGACTATGGTGAGGGTGAGGGTTAAGGTGAGTGTGAGGGTGAGGGTGAGGTTTTCGGTTAGGTAAGGGTTAGGGTTAGGGTTAGGGTTAGAGTGACGGTTAGGTTTAGGGTGAGGGTTCAGGTGAGGGTGAGGGTTCTTGTGAGGGTGAAGGTTAGGGTGTGGGTTAGGGTTAAGTTTAGGGTGAGAGTTAGGCTGACGGTGAGTGCGATGGTGAGGGTTAGGGTTAGGTTGAGGGTTAGGGTTAGGTTTAGGGTTAGGATGAGGGTGAGGATCAGGGTTAGGGTTAGTGTTAGTGTTAGAGTGAGGCTTAGGGTGAGGGTGAGGTTTACCGTTAGCGTTAGGATTAGGGTAAGGGTGAGGGTGAGGGTGAAGGTTAGCGTTAGTATTATATTTAGGGTTACGGTAAGGCTGAGGGTGAGGATGAGAGTGAGGGTTAGGGTTAGGTTTAGGGTTAGGGTGAGGGCTAGTGTGAGGGTGAAGTTTAGAGTGGGGGTGAGGGTGAGGGTGAGGGTTTCGCTTAGGTAAGGGTTAGGGTTATTGTTATTGTGAGGATTAGGTTGAGGGTGAGGGTTAATGTGAGGTTTACGGTTAGGGAGTGTTAGGGTTAGAGTTAGGGTGAGGGTTAGGATTAGGGTGATGTTTAGGGTGAAGGTGAGGGCTAGGGTGAGTGTTAGGGTTCAGGTTAGGCTGAGGTTTAGGGTGTGGGAGAGGGTTAGGGTTAGGGTGAGGTTTAGGGTGAGAGGTAGGTTTAGGGTTAGGGTTAGGGTGACGGTGAGGGTGAGGGTTAGGGTTAGGTTTAGAATGAGAATAAGGGTTAGGCTGAGGGTTAGGGTGAGGGTGAGGTTAGGGTTAGCGTTAGGGTTACGGTGAGGGTTAGGGTTAGGGTTACGTTGAGGGTTAGGGTGAGGGTTATTGTTAGGGTTAGGGTTAAGGTGAGAGGTAGGTTGTAGCTGAGGGTTAGGGTTAGGGTGAGGATGAGGGTTAGGGTGAGCGTGAGGGTTAGTATTAGGGTTAGTGTTAGGGAGAGGTTGAGGGTGAGGGTTAGGTGTAGGATTAGGGTTATGCTTAGGGTAAGTGTGATTGTTAGGGTGAGGGTGAGGATTCAGGTGAGGGTGTGGTTTGGGTTGTGGCTGAGTGTTAGGTTTAGAGTAAGGGTTATGGTGATGGTGAGGGTTAGGGTGTGGGTTAAGGTTAGGGTGAGCGTTAGGGTGAGGGTTAGGGTTAGGGTTACGTTTTGAGTTAGTGTGAGGATTAGGATTAGGTTTAGGGTTAGGTATATGGTGAAGGTAAGGGTTAGGGTGAGCTTTAGGGTGAGGGTGAGGGTTAGGGTTAGGGTTAGTGTTAGGTTTAGGATAAGGGTTAGGCTGAGGGTTAGGTTTAGGGTTAGTGGTAGGGTGAGGGTGAGGTTTAGGGTTACGGTTTGAGTGAGGGTTAGGTTTAGGGTGAGGGTTAGGGAAAGTGTTAGGGTTAGGGTGAGGGTGAGAGTGAGAGTTAGTGTTAGGGTTAGAGTTATGGTGAGGGTGAGAGTGAGGGTGATGGTGAGGGTTAGGGTTAGGTTAAGGGTTAGAGTTAGGCTGAGGGTGAGGGTGAGGGTGAGGGTGAGGGTTAGGGTAAGGGTGAGGACTAGGGTGAGTGTTTCGTTTAGGTAAGGTTTACGGTTAGGGTTAGGGTGAGGATTAGGGTGATGTTGAGGGTTAGAGTGAGGTTTTGGGTTAGGGTAAGGGTGAGGGTTAGGGTGTGGGTGAGGGTTAGGGTTAGGGTGATGTTTAATGTGAGGGTGAGCGTTAGGGTGAGGGTTTGGCTGAGTGTTAGTGTTAGGGTTAGTGTGAGGGTGAGGGTTAGGGTGAGGGTTACTGTTAGGTTTAGGGTAAGGGTAAGGTTTAGGATGAGGGTTAGGGTGAGTGTGAGGGTTAGGGTTAAGGTGAGGCTTAGGTTTAGCATTAGGGTTAGGGTGAGGGTAACGGTAGGGTGAGGTTTCGGGTTAGGGTTAGGGATAGGGTGAGGATTAGGGTTATGGTTAGACTTAGGTTGAGGTTTAGGCTGAGGGGTAGTGTTAGGGTTAGTGTGAGGGTTAGGTTTACTGTTAGGGTTAGGATTAGGATTAGGGTTAGGGTGAGATCAGGGTTAGGGTGAGGGTTAGGGTTAGGGTGAGGGTGAGGGTGAGGGTGAGGGTTTCAGTTAGGTAAGTGTTAGTGTTAGGGTGCAGATTAGGCTGAGGGTGAGGGTTAGGTTTAGGCTGAGGGTTAAGTTTAGGGTTAGGGTGAGGTTTAGGGTTAGGGTGATGTTTAAGGTGAGGGTGAGGTTTAGGGTGAGTGTGAGGGTTCGGGTGAGGGTGAGGGTGAGGGTGAGGTTGAGGGTGAGGGTGTGGGTGAGGGTTAGGGATAGGGTGAGTGTTAGGCTGAGGGTGAAGGTGAGGGTGAGGGTGAGGTTGAGGGTGAGGTTTAGGGTGAGGGTGAGGGTTAGGGTTAACGTTAGGTTTAAGTTGAGGGTTACGGGGAGGTTGAGGGGGATGGGGCAGATGAGGGTTAGTGTTAGGATTAGGATTAGTTTTTTTTTTAGCCTGAGGGTGAGGGTGAGGGTCAGGGTGAGGGTTAGGGTTAGGGTTAGGGTGAGGGCTAGGGTGATTGTGAAGGTTAGGGTGAGACTGAGGATGAGGATTTCGGTTAGGTTAGGATTAGGGTTAGGGTTAGGGTGAGGATAAGATTGAGGTTGAGGGTTAGTGTGCGGGTTAGGTTTGGGTGAGTGTTAGAGTTAGGATTAGGGTGAGGGTTCGCATTCGGCTTAGGGGTAGGGTTAGTGTTAGTGTTAGGGGTAGTGTGAGGATAAGGGTTAGGGTGAGGGTTAGAGTGAGAGTGAGGTTAAGTGTTAGCATTAGTGTTAATGTGAGGGTTAGTTTGAGGGTGAGGGTGAGGGTGAGGGTGAGGGTGAGGGTTAGTGTTAGGTTTAGGGTTAGGGTTATTGTTAGGCTCAGGGTGAGTTTGAGGGTGAAGGTGAGGTTGACTGTTAGGGTTAGGGTTAGGGTGAGGGCTAGGATGAGGGTGAGAGTGAGGATGAGTGTTTCGATTAGTTAAGGGTTATGGTTAGGGTTAGGTTGAGGATTAGGGTGAGGTTGATGTTTGGGGTGAGGGTTAATGTTAGGGTGACGGTTAGGGTTAGGGTTCGGGTTCGGGTTAGGGTGATGTTTAGGGTTAGAGTGAGTGTTAATTTGAGGGTTAGGGTTAGGGGTAGGGGTAGGGTTAGGGTGAGGGTAAGGTTTTGGATGAGGGTTAGGGTGAGGGTGAGGGTTAGGGTTAGGGTTAGTGTTAGAGTGAGGGTTTGGGTTAGTGTTAGGGTGAGGGTTAGGGTGAAGTTTAGGGTTAGGGTTAGGGTTTGAGTTAGGGTGAGGGTTAGGATGAGGGTGAGGGATATGTTTATGTTGAGGGTAAGGGTTAGGGTGAGGGTTAGGGTAAGGGTGAAGGTTAGGGTTAGCATTAGGGTTAGAGTGAAAGTTAGAGTTAGGGTTTGGGATCGAGTTAGGGTTAGGGATAGGATGAGGATTAGGGTTAGCGTTAGGGTTAGGGTGAGGGTTAGGCTGAGGTGTAGTGTTAGGGTTAGTGTGAAGGTTAGGTTTACTCTGAGGTTTAGGATTAGGGTTAGGGTTAGTGTTAGGGTGAGGGTAAGGGTTAGGGTGAGGGTTAGGGTTAGGGTGAGAGTGAGGATGAGAGGGAGGGTTAGGGTTAGGGTTACAGTGAGGGTGAGGGCTAGGTTTAGGGACATTGTGAGGGTTTTGGTTAGGTAAGTGTTAGGGTTAGGGTGAGGATTAGGAAGAGGGTGAGGCTGAGGCTTAGGGTGAGGGTTCGGGTTAGGGTGAGGGTGAGGGTTTCTGTGAGGTTGAGGGTGAGAGTGAAGGTGAGGGTTAGGGTGTGGGTGAGCATTCGGGTTAGGGTGAGGGTTAGGGTGACCGGGAGGGTTATGGTGAGGGTGAGGTTTAGGGTTAGGTTTAGGGTGAGGGTTAGTGTTAGTGTTAGGGTTAGGGTTAGTTTGAGGGTTAGGGTTAGGGTGAGGGTTAGGGTGAGGGGTAGGGTTAGGGTTAGGGTGAGGTTTAGGGTTAGGGTGATGGCTAGGTTGAAGGTGAGGGTTAGGATGAGGGTTAGGGTTAGGGTGAGGTTGAGGATGAGAGGGAGGGTTAGGGTTAGGTTTACGGTGAAGGTGAGGGCTAGGGTTAGGGTGATTGTGAGGGTTTTGGTTAGGTGAGTGTTAGGGTTAGGGTGAGGATAAGGAAGAGGGTGAGGGTGAAGGTGAGGGTGAGGTTTAGGGTTAGGGTGAGGGTTAGGGTTAGGGTTACAAGGGAGTGTTTGGGTTAGGGTGATGTTATTGTGAAGGTTCGGGTTAGGGTGAGGGTGAGGGTTCTGGTGAGGTTGAGGGTGAGAGTGAGGTTGAGGGTTAGGGTGTGGGTGAGCATTAGGGTTAGGGTGAGGTTTAGGGGGACTGGGAGGGTTACGGTGAGGGTGAGGTTTATGGTTAGGTTTAGGGTGAGGGTTAGTGTTAGAGTTAGGCTTAGGTTTAGTTTGAGGGTTAGGGTTAGGGTGAGGGTTAGGGTGAGGGGCAGGGTTAGGGTTAGGGTGTGGTTTAGGGTGAGGGTGAGGGATAGGATGAGGGTGAGGGTTAGGGTGAGGGTGAGGGTGAGGGTGAGGGTTTCGGTTATGAAAGGGTTAGGTTTAGTGATAGGGTGAGGATTAGGGTGGGGATGAGGGTTAGGTTGTGGTTTAGGGTTAGGGTGAGGGTTAGGGTTAATGTTAGAGTGAGGGTTAGGGTTAGGGTTATGTTTAGGTTGAGGCTGAGGGGTAGGGTGGGGGTGAGGGTTCGGGTGAGTTTGAGGGTTGGTGTGAAGGTGAGGGTAAGGTTGTGGTTTAGGGTTACCATTAGGGATAGGGTTAGAGTGAGGTTTAGGGTGAAGATGAGGATTAGGGTGAGTGTGAGGTTATGGTTAGGGTTACGGTGAGTGTTAGGGTTAGGTCTAGGGTGAGGGTTAGGTTGAGGGGTAGGGTTTAGGGTGAGGGTTAGGGTTAGTGTGAAGGTTAGGGTTCGGATTAGGGGTAGGGTAATTGTGAGGATAAAGGTTAGGGTGATGGTTAGGATGAGGGTGAGGGTTAGGGTTATCGTTAGGGTCAGGGTGAGAGTTAGGGTGAGGGTGAGGGTTACGGTGAGGTTTAGAATTAGGGTGAGGTTTAGGTTTAGGGTGATGTTTAGGGTGAGGGTGAGAGTGACGGTGAGTGTTAGGGTTAGGTTCAGGGTGAGGGTTAGAGTTAGGATTAGGGTTAGTGTTAGGGTTAGGCTGAGAGTGAGGGTGAGGGTGAGGGTGAGGGTTAGGGTTAGGGTTAGGGTGAGGGTTAGGGTTAGTGTGAGCGTTAGGGTGAGGGTGAGGGTGAGGGTGACAGTTAGGGTGAGGGTGAAGTTGAGGGTGAGTGTTAGGATTAGGATTAGGAATATGGTGAGTTTTAGGGTTAGGGTTAGGGTTAGGGTGAGAGTTAGGTTTAGGATTAGGGTTAGGGTTAGGTTTAGGGTTATTTTTAGGGTTAGGTTTAGGGTTAGGGTGAAGGTGAGGATGAGGGTAAGGATTAGGGTTAGGGTTAGGTTTTGGATTATTTTTAGGGTTATGGTTAGGGTTAGGGTGAGGGTGAGGGTTAGGGTTAGGATTAGGGTTAGGGTTAGGGTTAGGCTCAGGTTGAGGTTGAGGGTGAGGGTGAGGCTTAGTGTTAGGTTTAGGGTTTGGGTGAGTGCTAGGGTGAGGGTGAGGTTTAGGGTGAGGGTGAGGTTTTCGGTTAGGGAATGGTTAGGGTTATTGTTAGGGTGTTGATTAGGTTGAGGGTGAGGGTTAGTGTGAGGTTAGGGTTAAGGTGGAGGTTAGTGTTAGAGTTAGGGTAAGGGTTAGGTTTAGGGTGATGTTTAGGGTGAGGTTGAGGGTTAGGGTAAGTGTTAGCTTTCGGGTGAGGGTGAGGGTTAGGGTGTGAGTGAGGGTTAGGGTGAGGGTTAGGGTTAGGGTTTGGTTTAAGATGAGGGTTAGGGTTAGGATTAGGGTTAGGGTGAGTGGTAGGGTGAGTGGTAATGTTAAAGTTAGGGTGAGGGTTAGAGTTAGTGTGAGGGTTAGGGTTAAGATTGGGGTTAGGGTTAGGATAAGTGTTAGGGTGAGGGTTAGGGTGAGGGTTAGGGTGAGGGTTAGGGTTAGGGTTAGGATTAGGGTGAGGGTTAGGGTTAGGGTTAGTGTTAGGGTGAGAGTTAGGGTAAGGGTGATGTTTATTTTGAGGGTGAGGGTTAGGTTGAGGGTGAGTGTTCAGGAGAGGGTGATGGTTCGGGTGAGGGTGAAGGTTAGGGTGTGGTTGAGGGTTAGGGTTAGGGTGAGTGTTAGGGTGATGGTGAGGTTTAGGGTGAGGGTGAGGGTTAGGTTTAGGGTTAGGGTTAGGGTGAGTGTTAGGGTTAGGGTTAGGGTTAGGGTGAGAGTTAGGTTGAGATGTCGGGATAGGGTTAGGGTGTGGGTTAGGGATAGGGTTAGGGTTAGTGTGAGGATAAGGTGTAGGGTGTGGGTTAGGATGAGGGTGAGGGTTAGGGTTAGGGTGAGGGTTAGGGTTAGGTTGATTTATAGGTGAGGTTGAGGGTTAGTGTGAGGGTGAGTGTGAGGGTGATTGTTAGGTTGAGGGTGCGGGTGAGGGTGAGGTTGAGGGCGAGGTTTAGGGTTAGGTTTAGGGTGAGGGTTAGGGTTAGGTTTAAGATTAGGGTTAGGTTTAGGGTTAGGCTGAGGGTGAGGGTGAAAGTGAGGGTGAGGGTTAGGGTTAGGGTGAGGGTTAGGGTTAGTGTGAGGGTTAGGGGAGGGTGATAGTTAGGTTGAGGTGTAGGGTTAGTGTGAGGGTTAGGGTTATGATTAGGGTGAGGGTTAGCGTTAGAGTGATGTTTAGTATGAGGGTGAGGGTTACTGTTAGGTTTAGCGTTAGGGAAAGGGTTAGGCTTAGGGTTAGGTTTAGGGTGAGGGTTAGGGTGACGGGTAGGTTTAGGGTTAGGGTGAGGGTTAAGGTTACTGTGAGGGTAAGGGTTAGGGTTAGAGTTAGGATTAGTGTGAGGATAAGTGTTAGGGTGAGTATTCGGTTGAGGGTGAGGTTTAGGGTTTGGATTAGGGTTAGGGTTAGGGTTAGGCTGAGGGTGAGGGTGAAAGTGAGGGAGAGGGTTAGGGATAGGATGAGGGTTAGGGTTAGGGTGAGGTTTAGTGTGATGGTGAGGGTCAGAGTGAGGGTGAGGGTTAGAATGAGGGTGAGGGTGAAGGTGATGTTTAGGGTTAGGATTAGGGTTAGGTTGAGTTTTAGAGTTAGGTTTAGGGTTAGGGTTAGGCTTATTGTTACAGTTAGGGTGAGGGTGAGGGTGAAGGTTAGCATTAGGGTTAGGGTTAGGGTGAGGGTGATGGTTAAGCTGAGGTTGGGTTTAGGGTGAAGGTTAGGGTGAGGGTTAGGGTGAGGGTTAGGGTGAGGGTTAGGGTGAGGTTAAGTGTTAGGGTGAGTGTTAGTGTGAGGGTTAGGGATAGTGTGAGGGTAAGGGTTAGGGTGAGGTTTATGGTGAGGGTGAGCATTAGGGTTAGGGTGAGGGTGAGGTTTAGTTTTAGGTTTAGGGTGAGGGTTAGGGTTACTGTGAGGGTTAGGGTAAGGGTGATGGTAAGGGTTAGGGTGAGAGTTAAGGTGAGGGTGAGAATTAGGGTGAGGTTGAGTGTTAGGGTTAGGGTGAGGGTAAGCTTTACTGTGAGGGTTAGGGTGAGGGTTAGGGTTAGGGTAATGGTGAGGTTTAGGGTTAGGGTTAGGGTGAGGGTGAGTTTTAGGTTTAAGGTGAGGGTGATTATGTGGGTGAGGGTTAGGGTTAGGTTTAGGGTGATCGTGAGGATGAGTTTTAGGTTTAGGATTAGGGTTAGGGTTAGGCTTAGACTTAGGGTGAGCTTGAGGGTGAGTGTTAGGGTTAGGGTTAGGGTGAAGGTTAGGGTAAGTATGAGGGTTAGGGTGAAGGTGAGGTTTAGGGTTAGGTTTAGTGTTAGGGTGAGGGTGAGGGCTAAGGTGAGGGTGAGGGTTAGGGTTAGGGTTAGGGTTAGGGTTAGGGTGAGTGTTAGGGTGTGGGGTACGGTTAGGGTTAGTGTGAGGGTTAGGTTTAGTGTGAGGGATAAGGTTAGGGTTAGGGTTAGGGTTATTTGTAGGGTTAGGGTTAGGTTTAGGGTGAGAGTGAGGGTGAGGGTGAGGGTTATGTTTACTGTTAGGGTATGGGTTAGGCTGAGGGTGAGGGTGAGTGTGAGGGTTAGGGTTAGTGTTAGGGTGAGGGTTAGGTTTAGGGTGAGGGTTAGGGTTAGTGTTAGGGTGAGGGTTAGGGTGAAGGAGAGGTTTAGTGTGAGGGAGAGGGTGAGGGTTACTTTTGTGGTGAGTGTGAGGGTGAGGGTTAGGTTTAGGTTTAGGGTGAGGGTTAGGTTTGTGTGAGTGTTAGGCTTAGGGTTAGGGTTAGGGTGAGGGTTAGGGTTAGGGTGAGGGTTAGGGTGAGGGTGAATGTGAGGCTGAGGGTGAGCCTGAGGGTGAGGGTTAGGGTTAGGGTGTAGGTTACGGTTAGTGTTAGGGTTAGTGTGAGGGTGAGTGTATGAGTTAGGGTGAGAGTTAGTGTGAGCGTGAGGTTTAGGGTTAGGCTTATGGTGAAGGTTAGGTTGAGGGTGAGGTTTAGGGTGAGGGTGAGGGTTAGGGTTAGGGTGAAGATTAGGCTTAGGATTTGGGTTAGTGTGAGGGCTAGTGTGAGGGTGAGGTTTAGTGTTAGGATTAGTTTTAGGGTTAGGTTGAGGGTTAGGGTTAGGTTGAGTGTGAGTGTTAGGGTGTCGGTTAGTGTTATGGTAAGGTGAGGGTTAGGTTTAGTGTGAGGGTTAGGGTTAGGGTTATTTTTAGTGTTAGGTTTAGGGTGAGGGTGAGGGTTGGAGTTATGGATACGTTTGGGTTAGGGTGAGAGTGAGGGTGAGGGTTAGGGTTAGGTTTAGGGTTAGGGTTAAGGTGAGGGTTAGGCTGAGGTTGAGGGTGAGGGTTAGGTTTAGGGTTAGGGTTAGAGTGAAGGCTAGGGTGAGGGTGAGGGTTAGGATGAGGGTGAGGGTGAGGGTGAGTGTTTTAGTTTGGAACATGTTAGGTTTAGGGTTAGGGTGAGGATTTGGGTGAGGGTAAGGTTTAGGGTGAGGGTTAGGGTTAGCCTAGGGTTAGGGTTAGGGGTAGGGTGAGGGTTAGGATTATGGTTAAGGTTAGGGTTAGTGTGAGGGTGATGTTTAGGGTTAGTGTTAGGGTTCGGATAAGGTTTAGGTTGAGGCTAAGGGTGAGGGTGAGGGATAGGGTTAGGAGTAGGGTTAGGGTGAGTGTTAGGGATAGGGTTAGGGTGAAATTGAGGGTTAGGGTGAGGTTTTGGTTTAGGGTTAAGATTAGGATGAGGGTTAGGGTTAGGGATAGTGTGAGGGTGAGGGTTAGGGTAAGCGTTAGGGTTAAGGTTAGGGTCAGGATGAGGGTTAAGGTGAGATTAAGGGTTAGGGTGAGTGTTTGTGTGAGGGTGAGGGTTAGGTTTAGTGTGAGGCTAAGGGTTAGGGTGAGGGTTAGGTTGAGGGTGAGCATTAGGGTTAGGGTGAGGGTGAGGTTTACAGTTAGGGTTAGCGTTAGAGTGAGGGCTAGGGTGAGGGTTAGGGTTAGGGTTAGGGAGACGGTTAGAGTGAGGGTGAGGGATAGGGTTAGGTTTAGGGTGAGGGTTAGGATGAGGGTGAGGGTTAGGGTGAGGGTGAGGGTTAGGGTTAGTGTGAGGGTAAGGGTGAGGGTGAGGTTTAGGGTTAGCGTGAGGTTTAGGGTGAGGGTGAGGTTTAGGGTGAGGCTGATGGTTAGGGTCATGGTTAGGCTGAGGATGAGGGTGAGGGTTAGAGTTAGGGTTAGTGTGAGGATTATTGTTAGTGTGAGGGTTAGGGTGAGGGTGAGGGTAATGGTTAGGTTGAGAGTTAAGGTGAGGGTGAGGGTTACAGTTAGGGTTAGGGTAACGTTGAGGTTGAAGGTTAGGGTTAGGATTAGGGTTAGGGTTAGGTTGAGGTCTAGGTTGATGATGAGGGTTAGGGTGAGAGTGAGGGTTAGGTAAGGGTTTATTTAGGTAAGTGTTAGGGTTAGGATTAGGGTTAGGGTTACGGTGAGAGTTTTGGTTAGGTTTATGTTTAGGCTTAAAGTGAGGGATAGGTTTAGTGTGATGGTTAGTGTGACAGTTGAGGTTAGGGTGAGGGTGAGGTTAAGGGTTAGGGTTAGTGTTAGGGTGAGGGTGAGGGTAAGAGTGAGGGGTAGGTTTAGGGTTAGGGTGAGCGTTAGCGTTAGGGTTAGCGTGAGTTTTAGGGTGAGTGTTAGGGTGAGGATTAAGTTTAGGGTTAGGGTTAAGTTTAGGGTTAGGGGGAGGGCTAGGGGGAGTGTGAAGGTTAGGGTTAGGGTAAGGGTTAGGGTTAGGGTGAGGGTAAAGGTTAAGGTGAGTTTCAGTGTGAGGGTGAGGTTCAGGGTGAGGGTTAGGGTCGGGTTCAGGATTAGGGTGAGGGTGAGGATTAATTTGAGAGGTAGGGTTGGGGTGAGGGTGAGGCTGAGGGTTATGGTTAGGATTAGGTTGAGGGTTAGGTTTAGGGTTGGGGTGAGGCTGAGGGTTATGGTTAGGATTAGGTTGAGGGTTAGGTTCAGGGTGAGTGTTAGTGTTAGGGTTAGGGTTAGGGTGAGGGTGAAAGTGAGGGTTAGGTTGAGGGTGAGGTTGAGGGTGAGGGTGAGGTTGAGTGTGAGGTTGAGGGTTATGGTTAGGTTTAGGTTTAGGGTGAGAATGAGAGTGAGGGTTAGGGTTAGGATTATGGTTAGGTGTAGTGTTAGGCTGAGGGTGAGCGTGAGGGTTAGGCTGAGGGTTATGCTTAGTGTTAGGGTGTAGGTTAGGGTTAGTGGGATGGTTTAGGTGAGGGTGAGTGTAAGGTTTAGGGTGAGAGTTAGTGTGAGAGTGAGGTTTATGGTTAGGGTTAGGGTGAGGGTTAGGTGGAGGGTGAGGATTAGGGTGAGGGCTAGGGTGAGTGTGAGTTGAGGGTTAGGGTAAGGGTTAGGGTTAGGGTTAGAGTGAGGGTTACCTTTAAGGTGAGTGCGTGTGTTAGTGTTTGGGTTAGGTTTCAGGTTTGGGTGAGGGTTAGGTTTAGTGTGAGGGTTAGGGTTAGGGTTATTTTTAGGGTTAGGTAGAGGTTGAGGGTGAGTGTGAGGGTTAGAGTTAGGGTTAGGTTAGGGTGAGGGTGAGGGTAAGGGTGAGTGTTTTAGTTAGGAAAGTGTTAAGGTTAGGGTAAGGGTGAGGATTAGGTTGAGGGTGAGGGTTAGGGTGAGGGTTAGGGTTTGGGTGAGGGTTAGGGTGAGAGTTAGGTTTAGGATTAGGGTTAGGGTTAGGGTGAAGGTGAGGGTTAGGGTTAGGGTTAGGGTTAGTGTGAGTGTGAGGGTTAGGGTTAGGGCTAGGTTTGGGGTGAGGGTGAGGGTGAGGTTTAGGGTTAGGGTGAGGATTAGGGTGAGGGTGAGAGTAAGGACTAGGGTTAGGGTGAGGGTTAGGATGACGATGAGCGTTAGGGTGAGGGTGAGGGTTAGGGTTAGGTTGAGGGTGAGGTTAAGGGTGAGGTTTAGGGTTAGGGTGAGGATTAGGGTGAGGGTGAGAGTTAAGGTGAGGGTAAGGGTTAGGGTTAGGGTTAGGCTTAGGGTGAGGGTGAGGGTTAGAGTTAGGGTTATGGTGTGAGTTAGGGTTAGTGTGAGGGTTAGTGTGAGGGTGAGGGTTAGGGTGAGGGTTAGATTAAGGGTTAGGGTTAGGGTTAGAGTTTGGGCTAGGTTGATGGTGTCGGTTAGGGTGCGGGTGAGGTTGAGGGTGAGGGTTTTGGTTAGGTAAGGTTTAGGGTTAGGATTAGGGTTAGGGTTAGGGTTAAGGTGAGGGTTAGGGTAAGGAGTAGATTGAGGGTTAGGGTTAGGGTTAGTATGAGGGTTAGGTTTATTGGGAGGGTTAGGGTGAGGGTTAAGGTTAGGGTGTGGGTAAGGGTTACAGTGAGGGTTAGCGTGAGTGTGAGGATTAGGTTGAGGGGTAGATTTATGGTTAGGGTGAGCGTTAGGGTTAGGGAGAGGGTTAGGGTTAGGGATAGGGTTAGTGTGAGGGTGAGGGTGAGCTTTAGGATTAGGGTGAGGGTTAAGGATAGGGTGAGGGTTAGGGTTAGGTTTAGGGTTAGGGTAATGGTTAGGGTGAGGGTTAGGTTTAGGTTTAGCATGTGGATTAGGGTGAGGGTTAGGGTTATGGTGCTGGTTAGGCTTAGGGTGAGGGTGAGGGTTAGGGTTAGGTTGAGGGGAGGCTGAGTGTTAGGGTTAGGTTTTGGGTGAGGTTTAGAGTTAGGTGAGGGTTAGGGTTAGGTTTAGGGTTAGGGTGAGGGTGAGGGTGAGGGTTAGGGTTGGGGTTAGGGTAAGGGTGAAGGTGAGGTTGAGGGTGAGATTTAGGTTTAGCATTATGGTTTGGATTAGGGTTAGGCTGAGCATGAGGGTGAGGTTTAGGTTTAGCGTGAGGGTTAGGGTTAGGGTTAGGGTTAGGGTGAGGGTTATGTTTAGGTTTACTTTGAGGGTTAGGCTGAGGGTGATTGTGAGGGTGAGGGCGAGGTTTAGGGTATGGTTAGGGTGAGGTTTAGGGTTAATGTGAGGGTTAGGGTGAGGGTGAGGGTAAGGGTTAGGGTGAGCTTTAGGGTGAGGGTTAGGGTTAGGGTTAGGGTTAGGGTGAGGGTTAGATTTAGATTGAGGGTTAGGGTTAGGGTGAGGGTTAGATTTAGATTGAGGGTTAGGGTGAGGGTTAAGGATAGTGTGAGGGTGAGGGTAAGGGTTGGGGGAGGGTTAGAGTGAGGGAGAGGTTTAGGGTGAGGGGTGGGTTTAGTGTAAGTGTGAGCGTTAGGGTTAGTATGAGGGTTAGAGTTAGGATTAGGGTTCGGATTAGTGTGAGGTTGATGTTTAGGGTTAGGATTAGGGTGAGGGTAAGGGTTAGGGTGAGGGTTAGGTTGAGGGTTAGGCTTAGGTTTAGGATGAAGTTTAGGGTGAGGTTGAGGGTAAGGGTTAGGGTGAGGGTGAGGGTTAGGGTTAAGGTGAGGGTTAGGGTTAAGGTTAGGGTGAGGGTTTGGGTTAGGATTAGGGTTAGGGTTAAGGTTAAGGATAGGTTTAGGGTGAGGGTTAGGTTTAGGATTAGGGTGAGGGTGAGAGTTAGGGTTGGGGTTATGGTGAGGGTAAGTCATAGGGTTAGGATTAGTGTTTGGGTAAGGTTTAGGCTGAGGTTGAGGATGAGGGTTAGGGTTAGGGTTAGGGTGAGGTTGAGGGTGAGGGTGAGGCATAGGGTTAGGGTTAGAGTTTGGGTTAGGTTTAGGCTGAGGGTGAGGGTGAAGGTTAGTGTTAACGTGAGGGTGAGTGTTAGGGTAAGGGTTAGGGTTAGGTTGAGGGTTAGGGTGAAGGTTAGGTTTAGGGTCAGGGTGAGGGTTCGGTTTAGTGTGAGGTTTAGGGTTTGGGTTAGGGTTAGGTTTCGGGTGAAGGTAAGGGTTAGGGTGAAGGTTAGGGTGAGAGTGAGGGATAGGCTTAGCGAGAGTTTTAGCGTGAGGGTTTGGGTAAGGGTTAGGGTTAGGGTTAGGGTGAAGGTAAGTGTTAGGGTGAGCATAGGGTGAGGGTGAGGGTTAGGGTTAGGGTTAGGGTTAGGATTTGGTTGAGGGTGAGGGTGAGGGTTAGTTTTTGGGTGAGTCTTAGTGTTAGGGTGAGGGTGAGGGTTAGGTTTCGGGTTAGGGTTAGGGTGAGGGGAAGTTAACGGTGAAGTTTAGGGTGAGGGCGAAGTTTCCCCTGAGGGTGAGGATTAGGGTGTGGGTGAGGGTTAGGTTTAGAGTGAGGCTTAGGGTGACGGTGAGGGTTAGGGTGAGTTGAGGGTTAGGGTTATGGTTAGGGTTAGGGTGAGGGTTAGGGTGAGTGTTAGGGTTAAGGTTAGTGTTAGGGTGAGGGTGAGGGTGAGGGTGAGTGTTAGATTTAGGCTTAGGGTGAGGGTTAGTTTTAGTGTGTTAGTTAGGGTGAGGGTGAGGGTAAGTGTTAGGGTGAGAGTTAAGGTGAGCGTGAGGGTTAGGGTTAGGATAATGGCATGGGTAACAGTTAGGGTTAGGATTAGGGTTAGAGTTAGGGTGAGGGCTAGGTTGAGGGTTAGGGTTAGGGTTAGGGTGAAGGTGAGGGTGAGGGTTTTGGTTAGGTAAGAGTTAGGGTTAGGATTGGTGTTAGGTTTAGGGTGAGTGTGAGGGTTAGAGTGAGGGGTAGGTTGAGGGTTAGGGTTAGGGTTCACATTAGGGTTAGGGTGAGGGTTAGGGTGAGTGTGAGGATTAGGGTTAGGCGAGGGCAAGGTTTAGGGTGAGGGTTAGGGTTAAGAGTGAGTGTTAGGGTTAGCGTGAGTGTTAGGGTGAGGTTTAGGGTGAGGGTTAGGTTGAGGGTGATGGTGAGTGTGAGGTTGAGTGTTAGGGTTAGGATTAGTGTTAGGGTGAGAGTGAGGGTGAGGATTAGTGTTAGTATTAGTGTTAGGGTTAGGGTTGGGCTGAGGGTGAGGGTGAGGGTTAAGGTTAGTGTTAGGGTGAGTATTAGGGTTACTGTGAGGGTTAGGGTGAAGGTGAGTGTTAGAGTTAGGGCTAGGGTTACAGTGAGTGTGAGGGTGAGAGTGAGGGTTAGGGTGAGTGTGAGGGTGAGGGTTAGGGTGAGGATTAGTGTTAGGATTAGGGATAGGTTGAGGGCTAAGGTGAGGGTGAGGGTTAGGGTTAGGGTTAGGGTTAGGATGAGGATTAGGGTTAGGGTGAGGGAGAGGGTTAGTGTGAGGGGTAGGGTTAGCGTTAGTGTGAGAGTTAGGTTTAGTGTGAGGGTTAGAGTTAGCATTAGGGTTAGGGTTAGGGTTAATTGTATGGTTAGGGTTAGGCTTAGAGTGAGTGTTAGGGTGAGGTTTAGGTTTAGTGTTAGGGTTAGGTTTAGGTTGAGAGTGAGGGTGAGTGTGAGCGTTTGGTTTAGGTTTAGGGTTAGGGTTTGTGTTAGGCTGAAGGTGAGGGTGAGGGTTAGGGTTAGTGCTAGGGTGAGGGTTAGGGTTAGGGTGAGGGTTAGGTTTAGGGTTAGGATGAGGGTTAGGGTGAGGGTTAGGGTTAGGGTGAGGATGACGGTTAGGATTAGTGTTAGGGTGAGGGTAAGGGTTAGGGTGAGGGTAAGGGTTAGGGTGAGGGTTAGGGTTAGGGTGAGAATAATGGTTAGAGTGAGGGTTAGTGATAGGGTGAGGGTTAGGGTTAGCATTAGGGTTAGCGTGAGGGGTAGGGTGAGTGTGAGGGTTAGGGTTAGGTGAGGCTAAGTGTTAGGGTTAAGGTTACAGCGAGGACTAGGTTTAGGGTGAGGGTTATTGTTAAGGTTAGGTATAGGGCGAGGATTAGGGTTATTGTTAGGTTGAGGGTTAGACTGAGGGGTAGGGTAAGGGTTAGGGTGAGGATTAGGTTTCGAGTGAGGGTCAGGGTTGGGTTAGGATTAGGGTTTGGGTGAGGGTAAGGGTTAGGTTGAGGGTTAGTTTGAGGGTGAGGGTTAGGGGTAGCATTAGGGTTAGGGTTAGGGTGAGGGTGAGGGTTAGGGTTAGGGTTAGGTTTAGGGTGAGGGTGAGGGTGAAGGTTAGGGTAAGGGTGAGTGTTAGGTTTAGTGTGAGGGTTAGGGTTAGGGTTAGAGTTAGGGTGAGGGTAAGGTTTAGGGTGAGGGTTATGGTGAGGGTGAGGGTTAGGGTTAGCATTAGGATTAGGGTTAGGCTTAGGTTGAGGGTTAGGATTAAGTTAAGGGTGAGGGTGAGGGTGAGGGTTAGATTAAGGGCGAGGGTTAGGTTTAGTGTGAGGGTTAGGGTTAGGGTTAGATTTAGGGTGAGCGTAAGGGTTAGGGTGAGCATTAGGGTGAAAGTGTGGGTTATGGTTAGCGTGAGTTTTAGGGTGAGTTTTAGGGTGAGGGTTACGCTTAGGGTTAGGTTTAAGTTTAGTGTTAGGGGGAGGGCTAGGGGGAGTGTGAAGGTTAGGGTTAGGGTTAGGGTTAGGGTGAGGGTAAAGGTTAAGGTGAGTTTTAGTGTGAGGGTGAGGTTCAGGGTGAGGGTTAGGTTCGGGGTCAGGATTAGGGTGAGGGTGAGGATTAAGTTGAGAGGTAGGGTTGGGGTGAGGGTGAGGCTGAGGGTTATGGTTAGGATTAGGTTGAGGGTTAGGTTTAGGGTGAGTGTTAGGGTTAGGGTTAGGGTTAGGGTGAGGGTGAAATTGAGGGTTAGGGTGAGGGTGAGGTTGAGGGTGAGGGTGAGGTTGAGGATGAGGTTGAGGGTTAGGGTTAGGGTGAGAGTGAGGTTTAGGGTTAGGATTAGGGTTAGGGTTAGTGTTAGGCTGAGGGTGAGGGTTAGGGTTAGGCTGAGGGTTAAGCTTAGGGTTAGGGTGTAGGTTAGGGTTAGTGGGATGGTTTGGGTGAGGGTGAGTGTAAGGCTTAGGGTGAGAGTTAGTGTGAGCATGAGGTATATGGTTAGGGTTAGGGTGAGGATTAGGTGGAGGGTGAGGATTAGGGTGAGGGCTAGGGTGAGTGTGAGTTGAGGGTTAGGGTAAGGGTTAGGGTTAGGGTTAGAGTGAGGGTTAGCTTTAGGGTGAGTGCGTGTGTTAGTGTTTGGGTTAGTTTCAGGTTTGGGTGAGGGTTAGGTTTAGTGTGAGGGTTAGGGTTAGGGTTATTTTTAGGGTTAGGTTTAGATTGAGGGTGAGTGTGAGGGTAAGAGTTAGGTTTAGGTTAGGGTGAAGTTGAGGGTGAGGGTGAGGATAAGGGTGAGTGTTTTAGTTAGGAAAGTGTTAGGGTTAGGGTAAGGGTGAGGATTAGGTTGAGGGTGAGGGTTAGGGTGAGGGTTAGGGTTTGGGTGAGGGTTAGGGTGAGAGTTAGGTTTAGGATTAAGGTTACGGTTAGGGTGAGGGTGAGGGTTAGGGTTAGGGTTAGCGTGAGATTGACGGTTAATGTTAGGGTTAGGGCGAGGGTTAGGCTTAGGTTTAGAGTTAGGGTTAGGGTGAGTGTGAGGGTGAGGGTGAGGGTTAGGTTTAGGTTTAGGGTTAGGGTTAGGGTGAGGGTGAGGGTTAGATTTAGGATTAGGAGTAGGGTTAAGTTTAGGGAGGGTAAGGTTTAGGGTGCGGGTGAGGGCTAGGGTTAGGGTGAGGGTTAGGTGAGAAATAGGCTTAGGGTTATGGTGAGGCTTAGGGTTAGTGTGAGGGTTAGGATTAGGGTTAAGGTTAGTGTAAGGGTGAGGATAAGGTTTAGGTTGAGGGTTAGGGTGAGGGTGAGGATTAGGGTTAGACTTAGGGTTAGGGTAAGGGTTAGGTTGAGAGTAAGGTTGAGGGTGAGGTTAAGGGTTAGGAGTAGGGGTAGGGTGAGGGTTAGTGTTAGCATTAGGGTGAGGATGAGGTTTAGGGTGAGGGGTAAGTTTAGGGTTAGGGTTAGGGTTCTGATGAGGGTTAGGGTTAGGGCTAGAGAGAGAGTGAGGGTTAGGGTTAGGGTTAGGGTTAGGGTGAGGGTTAGGGTGAAGTTAAGGTTTAGGATGAGTGTTAGGATGAGAGTGAGCGTTAGGGTTATTGTGAGGGTTAGGGTTAGTGTGAGGGCTAGGTTTAGGGTTAGGGTGAGGGTTAGGATTAGTGTGAGAGTTAGATTGAGGGTGAGGGTAAGGGTTAGGGTGAGGGCTAGGGTGAGAGTGAGGGTTATGGTTAGGGTTAGGGAGATGGTAAGGGTGAGGGTGAGGGTTAGGGTTAGGCTTAGGGTGAGGGTTATGATTAGTGTGAGGGTTAGATTGAGGGTGAGGGTTAGGATTAGGTTTAGAGTTAGGGTTAGGGTGAGGGTTAGGGTTAGGGTTGTTGCGAGGGTTAGGGTGAGGATGAGGTTTAGGGTTAGGGTTAGGGTGAGGGTTAGGATGACGGTGAATATTAGGGTGAGGGTGAGATTAGGGTGAGGGTGAGGGTTAGATTTAGGATTAGGGTTAGGGTTAAGGTTAGGCTGGGGGTGAGGGTAAGTGTGATGGTGAGGGTTAGGGTTAGGATTAGGGTTAGGTTTAGGGTTAGGATTAGGCTGAGGTTGATGGTAAGTGTGAGTGTGAGGGTTAGGATGAGGGTTAGGGTGAGGGCTACTGTGAGGGTGAGGGTTAGGATTAGGGTTAGGGAGACGGTTAGGGTTTGGGTGAGGGTTAGGGTTAGGGTTAGTGTGAGCGTTAGGTTGAGGGTGAGGGTAAGGGTTAGGGTGAGAGTTAAGGTGAGGGTGAGAGTTAGGGTTAGGGTTACGGTAAAGTTGAGGTTGACCACTAGGTTTAGGATAAGGGTTACGGTTAGTGTGAGGGCTAGGTTGAGGGTCAGGTTTAGGGTGAGTGTGAGGTTGATTGTGAGGGTTTTGTTTACGTAAGGGTTAGGATTAGGATTAGGGTTAGGTTTAGGGTTAGGGTGAGGGTTAGGGTTAGGGTGAGGGTGAGGGTTAGGTTTAGTGTGAGGGTTAGGGTGAGGGTTAAGGTTAGGGTGAGGGTGAGGGTAAAGGTTAGGGTGAGGGTTAGTGTGAAGTTGAGTGTTAGGGTGAGGGGTAGGTTTAGGGTTAGGGTGAGCGTTTGGGTTAGGGTGAGGGTTAGGGTGAGGTTTTGGGTGAGGGTTAGGGTTACGGTTAGGAAAGGGTTAGGGTGAGCGTGAGGGTTATGGTGAGGGGAACCTTTAGGTTTAGTGTGAGGGTTAGTTTGAGGGTTAGGGTTAGGGTTATGGTTAGTGTGAGGGTTAGGGTTAGGGTTAAGATTAGGGTTAGGTTGAGGTTAAGGGTTAGGGTGATGGTTAGGTTGAAGGTGAGGGTTGGGTCTAGCCTTAGGGTTAGGGTAAGTGTTAGGTGAGGGTAAGGTTGTGGGTGAGGGTTAGGGATAGGGGTAGGGTTAGTTTGAGGGTTGGGATTAGTGTGTGGGTTAGGGTGACGGTGAGGGTAAGGGTTAGGGTGTGGGTTAGGGCGAGTTTGAGGGTTAGGGTAAGGGTTAGGGCGAAGGTTAGGTTTACGTGCGGTATAGGGTTAGGGTTAGGATGAGGTTGAGGATGAGGGTGAGTGTTAGGGTTAGGGTGAGGATGAGGTTTAGGGTGAGGATTAGGGTTAGGGTTAGGGTGAGGGTTAGGGTGAGGTTAAGGGTTAGGGTGAGTGTTAGGGTGAGGGTGAGGGTGAGGTTTAGGTTTACTGTTAGGGTAAGGGTTAGGGTGAGGGTTAGGGTGAGGGTGAGCATTAGTGTTAGGATGAGGGTGAGGTTTATGTTTAGGGTTAGGGTTAGGGTGAGCATTAGGGTTAGGGTGGGGGTGAGGGTTAAGGTTAGGGTTAGGGAGATGGTTAGGGTGAGGGTGAGGTTTAGGGTTAGGGTTAGCGTGAGGGTTAGGTTGAGGGTGAGGGTTAGGGTGAGGGTGAGTGTAAGGGTTAGGGTGAGAGTTAAGGTGAGGGTGAGGGTTAGGGTGAGGATGAGGGTTAGGGTTAGGGTGAGGGTTAGGGTTAGGGTGAGGGTTAGGGTGAGGTTTAGGTTAGGGTTAGGTTTAGGGTGAGGGTTAGGGTGAGGGTTTGGGTTAGGATGAAGGTTAGGATTAGGGTGAGGTTGAGGGTTAGTGTGAGGGTGAGGGTTAGGTTTAGGGTGAGGATTAAGGTTAAGATTAGGGTTAGGGTGAGGGCTAAGGTGAGTGTGAGGTTTAGGGTTAGGGTTAGGCTGAGGGTTAGGGTTAGGGTGAGGGTAAGGTTTAGGGTGAAGGGTACGGTTAGATTTAGTGTGAGGGTTAGGTTTAGTGTGAAGGTTAGGGATAGGGTTAGGGTTATGGTTATTTTTAGGGTTAGGGTTAGGTTTAGGGTGAGGTTCAGTGTGAGGGTGAGGGTTAGGTATAGTGTTAGTGTTAGGGTTAGGGTGAGGGTGAAGGTGAGGTTTAGGGTTAAGTTTAGGGTTAGGTTTACGATTAGGCTGAGGGTGACCGTGATGGTGAGGTTTTTGGTTAGGTAAGGATTAGGGTTAGGGTTAGTGTTAGGATTAGGGTGAGGGTGAGGGTTAGGGTTAGTGTGAGTTTTAGGGTGAGGGTCAGGGTGAGGGTTAGGTGAGGGTGAGGGTGAGGGATAGGGTTAGGGTTAGGGTGAGGGTTATTGTTAGGGTTCGGGTGAGGGTTAGGGTTTGGGTGAGTGTTAGGGTTAGGGTTAGGGTTAGTGTGACGGTGAGGGTGAGGTTTAGAGTGAGGGTGAGTGTGAGTGTGAGGGTGAGGTTGAGGTTTAGGGTTAGGTTAAGGGTTAGGGTGAGGGTGAGGTTTAGGGTTAGGATTAGAATTAGGGTTAGTGTTATGCTGAGGGTGAGGCTGAGGGTGAAGGTGAATGTAAGGGTTAGAGTTAGGGTATAGGTTTGGTTTACTGTGAGGGTTAGGGTGAGGGTGAGTGTAAGGTTTAGGATGAGAGTTAGTGTGAGAGTGAGGTTTAGGGTTAGGGTGAGGGTGAGGGTTAGGGTGAGGTGAGGGTTAGGGTCAGGGTGAGTGTTAGGGTTATGGTGAGGGTTAGTTAGTTAGTCTGATTCGTGGCTGGCAACTAACAGAAGTCAAGCCAATATAAAGAGACTCACACACTAGAATATCTAATGTCATTCTAGTGCAGCAGTCTCCCAAATGACAGGACTTAAACTCATTAGAGGTCTAAAACTCTGCCTAGTCTTCTCTGTACCTCTTTTAGGTTTTCTAGCATCCCTACTTCCATTCTTATTCTGGCACAAATGGAAACGTTAGTAAGTAACAGGATTTAATAATAGTCCCATTCATTTTGTCCTCTGTCCCAGCAATTTGTCCCAACTTAATTCCAAGTTTCCAAAAGAAACAATCTCACTGAACTTGCTCAAATGATGTGATTTGGGTTTGTCTGAATAAATAAACCTGCTAAATTTGGTACAAGACCTAATATGAGAATTTAGATGCCATATTTGGCATCTCGTAATTTTCTTTCTTATTATCTTTGCTGGGACCAAAATAGGCAAACCTTTGGCAAGGATAGCCATTATAATTCTAACTTGCATGTTTATTCTAACATGGAAATGCAATCCTACGTGATGTGATGTATAGGTGATTAAAAATCCAAAGAAATACTCTTAATGCTCATTTTATAAATAGCTAAAAGTGACTCTAGATAGATAATTTGTTTATCATTTTGGTGACAGTTAGACCTAGAATAATACGTAATCAATAATATCCATAGTCCATAGTGGGATGACAGGTAGGAATTGATCTTGTCATTATTCTTTATTTCTGCCTAGATTTTGATTGTGGGGGTCCAATCTTTTGGAAAGACTTATTGGAGTCCTTGCTTTCAACCAAATTAAGATCAGCCTATGGTATATTCAGTATTCAACGTGCTATTACAAATGAAATGAATGTATTCAGCTTGAATCTGGATGTGAGAGGCAAAATGGCTTCATGCAGGCTGCCTGAACAATTGTGGAGAATAAACTCGGTGGACTCAGAGCATTTGTAGCCTCAGGCTATTGCAGGAAGCACCAAACATTACCTCCTTTAGAAACCACAAAACAGTTTAAAATACCATTGTGGGAGTAGAGGACAAAACGTGCTTAGAAGTATTTGATTTCTAATATTTCTGAATACACAAAAGATAAAAAGGTATTGAAATGCAACATTACCCTACCTGGGGTCTGTTTTTTTTTCAAAATCTCTTTGGGTTTTTATAAGGGAAACAGTAGTGGAAATATCAAGGGATAAGAACATCACTTCTTCCCCCCCGCACCCCAAATTGGAAGGTTCTCAGAATTTACAGCTAAATGTATCTTCATTTAATTCAGAGACCGATAGAGGGACTAAGAGGCTCTACTGGCTTGCTTTCAAATTTAATGGCATAGTTAATAAAAATCACAACTAGTAAAACAGGCTATGAAGTCTGTTTATGTTTGTATGTCTCATTAATCTGTAAGGCTTTGTTGTGTGATTTTTTAAGAGTTTGTTTGTGGCTTTAGTTTTTTCAGCTAGTGCTAGAAACATAGGCTCTGTCACCCACAAAGCTTACATCAAATGGTTCCTGTTTAATGGACCTCTGATGGATGTCTCTGACTGACAATGCTTGAAATTAAATGTAGTGCTTCTTAGCAACAAAGATACAACACTTTAAAATTAGAGCCTCAACTCTTTTCAGTACTCAGGGATCTTGTACATCATATCGACTCACAAGCAATGAGGACCAGGAAATGAACCATTCAAATAATCTTCAAATATCTCTTTTCTGTAAGCTAAGTTACAGTTCAACAATAACACCAACCAGAGTAATATCTAAACCCGAAACCCTGAAGTCTTTGTTTTGATATTCAAATTGTTAAGCAAACTTGAACCTACCAAGGCAGAAAAGTTAATATTTGCTTATGCTTAACTGTAAACTATGTTATCAAGTTCAGTGTAGAGGAAGAAAAATGTTATGAAGATGAGAGTGAGAGATGTTAAAGTCGTCTGCATGCTTATTGAAGCATTATTTACCATAGGTAAGATATGGAACCAACCCAGATGCCCCTCAGTAGATGAATGGACCAATCAAACGTGGTATATATACACAATGGAATTCTATGCCTCCATCAGAAAGAATGACATTGCCCCATTTGTTAGGAAATGGAAAGACTTGGACAAAATTATATTGAGTGAAGTAAGCCAAGCCCAAAGAAATATAGGTCTCATGGTTTCCCTTATTTGCAATAACTAGTGTATGTCTGAGACAAGCAGAAATGGTCAGATAAGTTGATGTTAGGGGAAATGAACCCCAACATAAGCACTCAAATGGTTTTTCTTTCTTACTATTGTGTCTAACATATTCATAAGATATTTCTTTGTTGATTTGTATGTTATTTCCCCATATTTGACGTTGGTATAATTTGAGGAGAGGAAGGGCAAAACAAATTGTTTAAATAGGGATACAGGTGGACCCATTGCAACAATGAGATGTATAAGATATTAAGTTGAAAAATGAACTTTACAACTTTGGCGGGGGGAGAGGGGAGAAGGGACTGGGCTGGGGAAGGGGAGTGTCGAAGCAGGGATGGTAAGGGGAAACAAAGGACAAGGCAACAATGCATGATAAAAAATGTACTCATTACCTTGATCATGTAATTGTAACCCTTCTGTACGGTATTTTCACACAAAAAAAACTTATCAATTAAAAAAATATCCAGCAACACTGATGTCTACTTCGGTCTATTTTGAATTTCTTAGAGGTAGACATGACAAGTATAGCAAATAAATCTTAACATTATCAAGTTAAGTGACCCTGTTTGACAGGAAAATTGCATTTCGTTTTTACCTATGTTACCTCCTTATTTTTACTGTTATTATAAAGGTGATATACATAAGGGTTACAGTTACATAAGTCTGGTAAAGAGTATATTTCTTTTTGGACAATTTCATTTCTTCCATGTATGTATTTTTATTTTTGTTAAGTAATTGTAAAAGGGGGTTACCATTCAACAAATAATTAAGTACAATCCATCTTGATTAATAACATTTTTCATTCTTTGTGTGTTTCCATACAACCTTGACCTTCCCTAAGTAAATATAGCAGCTTAATTGGTATGCTATTTACAGACAATAGCATTTATTTATCTATCTGAAGTGGTTTTAGAAATTCTGAAATGTCACCACATTTGAAAAAATATCTAATTTTATATTCTTTCAACAACTCTAAAGTGGTAGATAACCTATGCCTGTTTATAGTACTTCTTCATTCTCATTATCTGTAAATTTCCCTTTTCTCATTAATTCATAGAAATAAGATCACACTCTACTCTTCTAAGATTGACTTCCTTCATGAAGCACAAGCTCTGAGTTGTTCTCAATGCATTATTTTTTAAATTCTGTTTACCACAAAGTCTTTAGACATGGACAAAATTTGGACAAATTTTCCCTCTTTATAAGAAGAATTGCCTTCTTTCCAGTTTCCAATATTTTATTTTTAATTTCCACCAGCAGCTCACTAGAGCTACCTTTATTTTCCACATTTCTACCACTATTTAGAACATACTACTTCACTAACCTCTCTGAAGTTTTAGACGTTCTATCCAGATTTCTCCTTCTTAAACTTTACCTGCCTTATCATTCTTGATTATATTGGCGTTTCCTAGCCTCCTCCAAAGTTCTTATGCTTCTTCTCATCAGCTATCTTAGACATTCTTCTAAAGGTTCAATTATTTGTTACACCACTGCTCTACTTTTACATTCCAGTTTCTGTCGTAACCATTTGTGCTATTGTAAATGAGTAGTTAGTTTAGAGAAGATAACTTATAATTAGAAAGACATAATGGCTCACAGTTATACACTGTAGGCAGCCAAATATCAAAGTATGGGCAACTGTTAAGGGTATCATCTGTTGGTGAAATACATCATGTGACAGGAGAGTAAGAGAGAGGACAAGAACTTGTGCACTTACTCCAGTAACCATAGCATTAGTCTATGCAGGAGTGTGTGATGCTTATTATTTGTTTATTTGGTTTTTATGACATAAATATACCACAATACCCTCATTTTCTAATTCCAACCTAACAGTAATGCATTTCTGTTGATATTTTGAGAAGCGATACACATTCAAATTCTTGTAACATCCCAAAATAAACAGGATTAGTAGAAAAGAAGATGTATTCATCATTAAAAAAAATTAGAAATTCTGAGAGAGAGTCTCATTGCAAGAAAGCAGGACAGAACTCATATTAACTAAATGAGATTTACAAAGACTTAACTGCTGTCTTCCATAGTATAATAAGAGAAAGAGGAGGAAAAAATTCACAGTTGGCAAAGGGTTAATAGGAACTGAAATAATAGGAATTGAAGTAACTCCAACATTATAAAAATAATTTTTATATCATGACAAGAGAACAGATTCAACTATAAAACACTTCTATAAGACTGGGAAACTCTAATTATTCTCCAGGAGGGGGCCAGTATTAAATGAGATAAAGTAGATTTTACTGGTATAAGGGATATGTGTAACACCTACACAGTTGTTAGGAATTCACCTTAGCTGGGAAGATCTCAATTGTTACAGATTGAAATTATTTATTAAAAGAGTGATCTCTGAACCAGATAAAGTCTTAAGTTCTTACAACATTAGTACAGAAAAGAGTGTAAAAAAGGAGAAAATATTAATCTGACTTTTCCAGTTGGACCTTTAGCAATACAAAGGCTTTTCCTGATGAAAAGTCTGTCTTTCCTTCAAAGCTGAAAAATCAAGGCCAGGATGTGTTAGTTATGTGAGAAGATAAAATGATCTGGATTTTGTCTTTAGACCAATAGAGACTCTCAAGTTCATGTAGGATTGTGTTGTTATTGGCAACATGAAGATTAGTGCTTCTCATCTTATATCTTAACAAACTTATATTGCACTTCTCTACCATATTTAAAAATAATTCAGAATGAGTCATTAACTTAGGTCAATTTTCTGCCTTCATTCATTTAGTAGATACTAAAGAAACACAACTTGTGGGTTCTACCATGCAAACCTGCTAAAGGCTGGGCTACAATACAGGGGCCTCTGATGCTCTTACCCCTTGCGAACACTAGAAAAGGTATCACAAAAGAGGGTGTACTTATAAACCCAAGATAATTTTCCAAACAAAATATTATAGAGAAGTAAAGTCAGGAAAATAGAAAATATTATTCAGTGGTATTGTATATGTAGGACTAGAATATATTTTCCTCATGTGTAAAATAAAGGTCATGAGTGAAAATGAGATACTGACATCAGCTTACTCTGCCCAGACACAATCACACAATCACTATGGATTGTCTGGATTAACACATGAAATACATCTGGAAAGCTATCCATTCTTCCCATTCTTCAATATGATTATTTCCATGGGGTGTGTCTTACTAAAGTGTGTGTTTTATTCAAATGTGAAACTGTGCACGTACATACCTATTTATAGATATTTAATTATGAGTAGCCATAAGGCTTACAATTCCCACTCTCAAAATGGGAATCAGTATCTGGTGCCTTAGTTTTCTTATAAGGAAGAAATAAATTTCTGATTGGTGAGTCACAACTCACTGTTATTCTCAGATTGTTGCTATTCAAGAATGATATATTTGGTGGGGGGAGGGATTATGGGTTTGGGTGCTCATATTGCCAGCACGCATTACCCCCTTTCCAGGTCGTACATCTCCTCTCTCCCAGATATATTGTCAAAATAATGGGGTTATGGAAATGTGTAGTGGACATCCTAATGTTTAAAACCCAGAGCTGACACATCAGCTCTACATGTGTCAGAGAGAAGAAATGTGGATAGAATGATGTGGGCATGATAAAAGTCTTCCAGCTTACCCATCCAAATTCAAAAGTCTGTTCTAATGATGTGCTTAAAGTTTTAGGTCAATGAAAATATTTTGGGTTTATTCAGCTGTGGACTAAAGTCCTTAAAATTGTATTTAATGACTAACTCATCTTTACATACTAGTAAGACATGCAAGAAAAATTTCAGCAATTACTCCCCAGGTTGGGAGGTAATAAACCATCACAATGGCACTCTACTTTTGATACTTCAGACGCTTCTTCCCAAAAAACACATGTTCACATGGATCAAAACATTTTTTACAGTAAAAGTTACTTTCATATGAAATAACAGGCCATGGATTATATATAACATTTCCTTTTAAACTGTAATTATCTTTGGCTTCTCAATTAACTTCCTTAACCATTTCACCAGTGACTCTTCATTGTTTTCTCTGTTAATTGTTCTATAAAGATGGAAAATTTCTTCATGTTTTTGTGGGGGTCGGGTCGTGGGGTCTGAACTCTGGGCCTGGGCACTATCCCTCAGCTCTTCAGCTCAAGGTGAGTGCTCTACCACTTGAGCCACAGCGCCACTTCCAGCCTTTTTGGTTCTGCTTATGTGGTGCTGAGGAATCGAACCCAGGGCCGCATTCATGCAAGGAAAGTGCTCTACCACTGAGCCACCTTCCCAGCCCTCTTCATTTTTTTAAATCCTGTAACTCTCTACTAATGATATTTTATTCCTCCTCTGCTCTCCTTTATCCTCTTCCATCACATCATTGCAGCATCTCACATCTTTATTATTTTCCAGAGTAACATAGAAACTTCAAAATCTTCTTGAGTGACCCTTTAGAGCTCCTTAAATTGATCAGTATAGGGAGATATCTACTTACTGTTGATCTGCATTTTGCCCTTATCTCAGAATATTCCCTTTTAAGTCTGGATTTTGTTTCTTGTCCTATAACTTTGCTTTTTCAGTTGCTTCGTTGTTAACAGGGATTGAACTCAGGATCTTACACTTGCTAGGCAGGTGCTGTACTGATCAGCAGTGCTATCAGTTCCCATCCCATCTCTGTTAGCAGAAAAGTTTCTCAGAGTCTTAGCTATGGTATGTGGTAACAGTGCAAAGCATTCTGAATGGTATGATTTCCTTCCTTTTCTTTACTATACTTTGCTTTGTTTCTCCTGTCTTTTGGTGATAGTAAATTCCCTTTTATTTTCATTAGTGCTGGATTGTAGGAAACTATCTATCAGAATGCTTCAGCTTATCTATACATTGTGAACAGTAAAATAAGTTAGTAAGTAAGTAAAAAAAACATACAATCAGGGCTCATTTCTGCCAATCCTAACCCTTCTCACTTGATCCTTCCATTCACCAGCCTTATAGTCTAGTTTCTACCTATTTGTCTCCTACTCAACCCACTGTCCTGGATCCTCCAGCCACATTCTATCTATGCAGGGTATAGTTTCTGATATTGATCAAATTTTACTAAGTAGTATTTATAATATCCTGAATGGAAAGCATAAAATCTGTAAGCCAGGCACAAAGAAACATAGGTCCCATGGTTTCCATTATTTGCAATTACTAGGATATGTCTGAGACAAGCAGAAATGGTCAGGTAAGTTGATGTTAAACGAAATGAACCCCAGATAAGGACTCAAATATTTTTCCTTTCTTGCTTTTTTTTCTAACATATTTATAAGATATTTCTTTGTTGCTTTGTATGCCCATCCCCCATGGTTTAACCCCTGTTTTCACTGTATTTGATGTTGGTATAATTTGTAGAGGGGGAGGGAAAAAAACAAATCGTTTACAGATGGACCCATTGCAACAATGAGAAGTACAAGACGTTATGTCAAAAAACAAACTTTACAACTTTGGCAGGGGCAGGTTGGGGGGCGGGCTGATGGGAAGGGGAAACAAAGGAGGAGGCAACAATGCTTGATAAGAAATGTACTCATTACCTTGCTGATGTAATTGTAACCCCTCCGTAAGGTATCTTCACAATTTAAAAAAAATCTGTGGCAGTCTTATTCTCTTGAGTTGATGCCTTAGGGAAATTCTTAAAGGAAGTCAGCTGTGAATCTTAGTGTAGTTCACTGCATGATGTAAGCTGATTTTTTCTTATTAGTTTCAGGCATTTTGTCTGTTTTTTGGCTTTCAGTAGTTTGTTATATCTGCTAGTAAAATGTATGGATATTTATATATATTTTATGAGGTCTTTGTAGACCATCTTAGAGATTAACACTATAGTTTTCAATGGTTGTTTCTTCAAATCTTTTTCATGTTCTCTCTTCTTTTTTTTATCTTCTTATCTTACCCATAGGTTGCTCAAGAATAATCTACTCTCATTTTACCCTTTTTCAGATCAGTCTCAGCCATATTTTAAATTTGCTAATTATTTCTTCTGTCAAGAAGCCCATTGAGCCCTGGCAGTGATTTTTCATTCTAGTTCTGGTCCAATTCGACTTCTAGATTTTTCACCTGATTCCTTTTTATATAATTGCTATTCATTTTATGACTCATGTCACCAAAATTTCAGTTAAATCATCAGTGTGGTTTTCTTTTACTTTGGAAATATTGAAAACGGCTGCTTTGAAAACTTTTCTTCTAAGTTCTATCTTTTGGGCTCTCTGGGAAATATCTCAACAATAAAGAAACAAGCAATCATGTAGATTAGAGAGTGGCTTTGGAGATAAGTAAGTAATCATAACACCATCCATACTAGTGTTAAATGTAAGTGTACTGTGTTTGTGGAGAAACTTTTGTAAAACATATAAGTAATTTCTAAGATTAAAAAATCAACTCAAAACTTTTTCCTGTGACTCCCTTTACACATTTTCTATACTACTTTTCAAGTAGTCCTATAATCAAATATTATACGTTTCAGAGATGTCTTATTTTGGATCAGTCAGACCTACAAAGAGTTGGGGAGGTGGGGAGGAAAATGATGGCAAGGGAAAAATAAAGGAGGGGGTAACAATGCTCCATAGGAAATGTACTCATTACCTTACTCATGTAACTGTAACTCCTCCCTAATTGAAACAGTTTTCCAGGTATTGTGGCTTGTGCCTATAATGCAAGCTACTTAGGTGATCAAGATTTGAAGGATCATGATTTTAGATCAGGAGAAAAAATGATTTTAACACCCTTCTCAACCAGTAGTTAGGAATAGTAGTGTGCCTGCCTTCTCAGTTACATCAATAAATGTGAAAAAGAATAATTACAATATAGGCACATGCTAGGCAGAAGGCTAACCCTCATCACTAAATAAGCAATGCAACATTTTTTTTAAAAAAGCTGAATATGTGGTTTTGAGTTAGAGCATCTATTTAGCAAGTGCAAAACACAGCTTCATTGCTTCCCCAAAAAGGGGAAAAAAGCCTGAAAAGGTACAAAATGTATGATATAACAGACATCAAGCACAAGCTACCACTAACAATTTTTCTAGGCTGGACTTGAGTATTAATTTTCATATCTCTGCTTTTGAAGTAGCTGGGATTACAGAAATGAGCAAACTTGTCCAGCCAATGTAAACACATTTTGATACATCCTTTACCTCAAATTTGTGATTGTGTAATGGCTACAGAATATTGACCTAGGGCAGGAGAGAGATGGGGGAAATTTATGGACATTGTAGATTTATTTACTAACTGCTCTGAGAGCTTAATATTCCTATGTTTGTTTCTATTTAAAAATTAACATAAAAACCCTAGATTCTCTTATTTTCTTTACTTTTTTGAAGACATTTCTTCTCTCATGATGTTTATATTTTTGTGTATGTCTGTTTTAAGATATGTAAACATAAAGTGTATACATAATTATGGAAGTAGATTTAACTTTATGGAATTGTAAATTAGTTTACATACACAGAGGTAATTCTTTCTATTTTCATTATTTTACTTAACATTGTTACCCTCAAGCTTCTTTCTTACTTCCTATTTAGTCATACATACATGGAGTACTTCAGCTAAACATTCATTTTTGTTTAATATTAGTGTCTTCTCTCCAGAATTTTCAGCTTTATAAGTTCTGGTAAACAGCCTTGAATGCACAACTCAGCTTCTACTCCTGATCATTTCCAGCAATGGAGTCATGGAAACAGTACTTGATAATGTGACCAAAATTAATTGTTGAAGGTTGAGTAAAGGCTACCAGCAGCATTTTGTACTTCTAGCCAAAGATTATTTGAAAACGCTCTCCTGCCGGCCTTGTTTTCCTAACATGTTTGGTTTTATATAATGAAAAAAAATAAAGGCAGTAAAACAGATTGACTTACTACACACTTGAATTAGCTCTGCTTTCTCAAATCCGTGTTTTACTCCCCAAAGAAAGGATGAATTCTAGAGGTAAAATCTAAGAAAACTTAGACTAGTAATATTGCTTTCACCAAAAAGGCATTTAAATTCTCTGCTATTTGTATTTAGATTAGAAAACATCCCTCTAAAATGTCAGTGAGCATGTCTTCTAATTGCATTTACTGAAGCATCCTTAGCAATATTAAACATATCTCATCATAATATTTTATATTTATTATAAATATTCTAGATGAATTAGAACATACTAAATCATGTACTTGTAATCCGATATTGGAAACTATATGGTCAGATAGATACTGATTTATTGAGGCATGTCAGCCACAAAAATATCAAGTAATAATTTATGCAAGTAAATTCTAATCGTATTTCTTAAAAGATTCTGATGGGACATGAACAACTAATGACAAACTAATCTCTTTAACTAGAAGAGTCTCTGATGTTTTGAAACTAAGGAGATATTATATAAGACCTTCAACAAGGAAATATATAATTTAAATATTGAGGTTCCATGGTCCAAGTAAAATAAAAGAGTAGTTAAGTACATAGAGTAAAATTATTTTAATTATCATTTTATCTACTTGTTTCCATTTTAAGAATCATGGCGAGATTTTTCAAAAACACAGTTCAAAAATTTATTGATTTATAATCTACATATATGTTTGTGATATCACTTTTATTTTGTGATAGAAAGATAAAATTAAAGAAGCAATTTCTTATTGTATATTCATTTGTTTTAATTAATTCATAAAATACATGTTAATATAAATTACTAATATGTTATTATTATATAACCTATCCAATATGTAATATACATTTTCACAGTTGAATATTGCATTAATTTTATTAGAATATATATGTAAATGAATGTAATTTTAAAACTGCAAAAAGTGATTTAGTATCCTGTACACATTAACTAAAGACAAACTGTATTACGTCTCATAATAATATCTAATTTTAAATTCTTATTTTATATTTTTTACATTTTAATGAAATTGTTGATAAAATATGCTTAAGTATATAGAGCTGAGCAAATTCCAAATTAATATACTTCTTAGAAAGTGCACATTGGTTACTGGGAAAGCAAAAATGTAAGTATTACAAAATAAAATGCAAATCCTTATCTTCTATTTCTTTTTTTTTCTTTTTTTTTTTTTGTCAGTCTTGGGGCTTGAACTCTGGGCTTGGGCGCTGTCCCTGTGCTCTTCAACTCAAGGCGAGCACACTACCACTTGAACCACAGCGCTACTTCCAGTTTTCTAGTGATTTATTGAAGAGAAGAGTCTCACGGACATTCTTGCTTTACCGCGATCCTCAGATCTCAGCCTCCTCAGTAGCTAGGATTATAGGCGTGAGCCACAGGCGCCCGGCTACTTATATTTCTTAATTAACAAATGGCAAAATGAAGCAATAAAGGGTAGAGATATAATAACATACTCTACTTTCTTCAGCAAAAGATTTATGTAGTTTAGAACGTGAACAAAATGAATTCACAATATTTACAAAAAACATATTAAAATGATTTCAAATAAGACTTTGTACTTTTAAATTGAGATAATACACTTCAGATAATGCTCATCTCTGTTTTATAACCATTGTTTCCTATGATATCGAGGTTCATGTAGCATTTATAGGAGAATGTGTACATTATTGTAAGGATTATAAATTTGTCATTCATAAAGCCATCAATTTCTTTTCTCACTCATACCTCACTCTTATGCCATATAATTAATTGTGCAAAAAGAGAAGATTGAGTATGAATTAACCATAAGCAGAGCAGTTTTGTTACACAGACAAGAAATCAGTCTTTAGTACCAGTTTCCAAAAGAAAACAAAAGCATGGATTCATGAATTTGGCATCAAGCTTACTAAGCATAATTATAATATTTTTAGGACACTTAATTGTATTATGTTCTGTACATCTTAAAACAATTGTTTTATACTAATATTGAGTATAAAAAATATAAATATAAATAAATCGTATGATGTTAAAATGGGGTCCTCATTTTAAACTTTAAATCATTTTAAATAAAAATATTAATTAATTTTTAAATCATAGATTTCCTAGGTTCTTAAAATTCTGTGAAGTTAGATCAAAATTTATCACTTGAAAGTATGAAATAGATACATTTATTAAATTAGGTAAGATGAGGCTACTCAATTCTGTAGAAAACCTCTAAAATGTAACATTAGACCCTGACATTAGGAATTTACAGGACATTTAGAAGATACTTCTTTATGAAATGTGTTGTTTTCATGACAGATGCCTGGCAATATCACATGAATTTTATATGAGGTTCAAGGGAAAATGTAACTGAGATATATGAACTTTTTAAAATAATAACGATAACCACATTTTGAATTATGAATTATTTTGGTTGACATAGGGTGGTTTCAGGTGTGAGCTCTGAGAGTAAGAATGAGGCACTTGATTTGGGCAGAATGAATGGTGATGTGCAAGAGTAATGATAAAGGAAAAGACTGAAGTTCTGCACTTTTGAAACTAAAATCTAGTTTTGCACATGAAAAGGAGGGAGGGGAGTGGTTTGGAACTTAGGGATATAGAGTGTTAGGGAAAAAAACCAATATAGGTTAATAAGCACATACCTGAGCAAAATTGTATTTATTATATACACTACATATACACCTGACAGGTAGTCAGCCAATGAACTACATTCAAAAAGCGTAGATTTTAGCCAAGAGCTGGTGGCTCACTTCTGTAATCCTGACTACACAGGAGGCCGGGATGTGAGGATCATTGTTCCAAACCAGACCTAACAAATCTGTGAGATTCCTATCTCCAGTTAACAAGAAAAAAGCCACAAGTGAAGGTCTGGTTCAAGTGGCAGAATGCTAACTATCCCTGAGCATAGAGGCCAAGTGAGATCATGAGATCTAGAGTTCAAGCCCCAGTAGAAGCACCAGAAAACAAGCAAGCAAGGAAATCTTGAGAAAGAAGAAAAACATGGAAGCATCAGATTTTCAAGTTTTATGAAAGATTCATATACTAAAATACATCATCAATAGTTCAAGGTGTATGAAGATGAAAAAAACAGAGAAACTTAATTGCAAGTGAAGTTTGTACTGAGAAATGCCAACCCTATGGAAGAAAAAATATTAAATTAAAATTTAGTTTTACATGTTTATGACCTAGAAAATTAGAAAAAATTAATATCAGTGAGAGAGAGAGAGAAAGAGAGAGAGAAAAGAGAGAGAGAGGAGACTTTGGATAAATTCAGAAATGAGACACATTGAAACAAACTTACTGAAAATTGAAAGGATCATAAGACACTAGTGTGAACAATGGTTTGCCAACAATGTGGATAACTCAGAAGAAATGAGTATATTCTTAGCACCATACAATCTACAAAAACGAAATCAGAAAATGTAGATTGCCTGAACAAACACATAAAAAAAGTTCAGAAAGAATCATAAATCAAAAACATTGAAACAAAAAGCCCAAACCAGGTTGTTTTAACTCTGCCACATATTTTAGGAGCAATCAACACCAATATTATTCCAAATTCCCTGGAACAAACCTTATTTTATATCAAATCAAGCAAATTAACTGAAGAAGAATTAAAAATTAAAATATTAGACTTCAAACTAAAAAAAATCCCAGGAGAAAAAAAATGGAGTTAAAATATTTTGACTTTATTTTTGTTTTGCTATTATTTTATTTATATGATGTCCCCCCTACACACAAATGTAAGAAAACAGAATTTGAAAAGTGAGATTGCATCAAGTGACTAAGGCTGGAAACATTAAAGGAATGACCACAAAATAAAAAGGCAATATACAGAATAAGAAGTTATTTTTCATTTAATTTTCTACACTTTTGAGAAAAGAATAATTTTTCTAAACTTTAAATGGTCATACAAAGAGGTTACAGTCAAATATGTCTGCCAATATATCCAAGTGATTTTATTTTTTTTTTGTTTTTGTTTTATTTTTGTGTGCTGGAGATTGAACCAGGATGTTGCACTTGCTGAGCAAGTGCTTTGCCTCTGAGCTACATCCCAGCCTTTTCCAGTGCTTCCTCATCACTTACCTCTGCTACCATTCTCGACAATCCCACATGTAACCACTCATTTCCCATTTCCCATTTGCTTTACTGCATATGTACATTGAGTATTCTGACTGTATTTGTCCTCTGTTTCCTTTATTATTAATCCATCTCTCCCTCCACAAACCCCTCACCTAAACCCCAAATGTCTCTCTCTCTCTCTCTCTCTCTCTCTCTCACACACACACACACACACACACACACACTGGAATTTTCTGCAACCATTAGGTAAGAACATAATTATGTCTTTTGCAGGGAAAAGATATCTGGAAAATATACTGAGTGAAATAATTCAGGACCAATGATATTTTCTCTCACATGTGGATTTTTTTTGGGGGGGTCCAGTCGTGGGGCCTGAACTCTGGTCCTGGGCACTGTCCCTCAGCTCTTTAGCTCAAGGCTAGTGCTCTACCATTTGAGCCACAGTACCACTTCTGGGTTTTTTCTTTTTGCTTATGTGGTGCTGAGGAATTGAACCCAGGGCCTCATGCATGCAAGGCAAGCACTCTACCGCTGAGCTATGTTCCCAGTCCATCACATGTGGATTTTTGTGTGTTTGTGAATGCGTAATACAAACTCCCATATCAACACATACATGGGGGTATATGTATATGTACAGAATCAAGCTGACTGAAGAATTGTATATGCAGGAGTGTAATTGGTGGAGTAAATTCTTCAAAAGGAGTCATATTTAAGCTAAACTTTTTGTATCAGAATAACGGCCCTATTTCTGATTTAAGATATATATTACAAGCTACTATAACCAAGCCAATATAATTTCCTAAAAGGACATACAAATCTATTATGATAGACCAAAAATAAATCCATGTAACATAAATGAATCTCAAAGCAGTTGTTTAGGAAAAGAAGCTGGATCACATAAAACATACCTTAAAATTTCCATTATGTTATGATCAAATTAGGAAAATCCAAAGTACGTCTAATGATTGTATAAATTCTGTGGCTTGGGACAACAGCTTGCTGGTGCAACCCCAGCTACCATAGAGGTGTCAGTAGGAGGCTAATCATCAGATGTCTGCTCAGGTAAAAAGCACATGACACTCTAAAAAATGACAAAATTATGACAAAAGGAAACAAAGTATGGTTCAAGTGGCAGAGAACCTACCCATCAAGTGTTTGGTGCTGACTTCCAATTCCAGTATTGCCCCCAAATAAAGAAGTAACAATGCTTGATAGGAAATGTACTAATTACCTTGCTCGTGTAACTGGAACCCCTCTGTACATTTTTTTACAATAAAGAATGTATTAAAAGGCCAAAGATTTATATGATCTGAAGAGAAACTGTATGTCCCTCCCTCATGATATAACCCCTGTTTTCACTGTATTTGATGTTGGTATACTTTGTGGAGGGGAAGGAAAAAAAACAAATTGTTTAAATAGGGATACAGGTAGACCCATTGCAGCAAAGAGATGTAAAAGATGTTATGTCGAAAAACAAACTTTACAACTTTGGCCAGGGAGGGGAAGGGGGTAGAAGGGAACAGGGGTGGGATGGGGGAGGGGAGATCGGAAGGGATGGGAAGGGGAAACAAAGGAAAAAGCAACAATGCTTGATAAGAAATGTACTCATTACCTTGCCCATGTAATTGTAACCCCTCTGTATGGTATTTTCACAATAAAAAAATGTATTAAAAAAAGAAGTCTTATTTCAAAGATAAAACAATAAAGAAATGCATTGAAATTCTCTGATAACAATCATAACTGTTATGACTCCTTGGGAGGAAAGAAGTTGGAGTATCTTCATAGATGCTGATGGAAGGAAGAAGAACGCACCCCCTTCCCCCAAATATGCTGCTTTGGTGGGTTTTAGGATTGTTGTCAGAAAAGCTACATGCAATAGCAGATAAAAGTGATCCCCTTACCCAACACCCTTCTTCCAAAGCCAGGAGATTAAAAACTCCCATGAAAAAATGGAATTCTATGCCTCCATCAGAAAGAATGACATTGCCCCATTTGTTAGGAAATGGAAAAACTTGGAAAAAATTATATTAAATGAAGTAAGCCAGGCCCAAAGAAACATAGGTCCCATGGTTTCCCTTATTTGCAATATCTAGTATATGTATGAGTCAAGCGGAAAAGGTCAGATAATGTGATGTCAGGAAAATGAACCCTTTGATATGTATTTTAATGTTTTTTTTCTTTCATGCATGTGTTTCTAACGCATTTATAAGATTATTTCTTTGCTGCTTTGTATGTCCCTCCCCCACAGTTTAACCCCTGCTTTCACTATATTTGATGTCAGTATAACTTGTGGAGGAGATGGGGAAAAACCAGTTATTTAAGGATACAGGTGGACCTGTTGCAACAATGAGAAGTACAAGTTGTCATGTCCAAAACGAGCTTTACAACGTCAGTGCGGGGGGGGGGGGGGTTAGGGGGGAAAGGAGAAGGATTGGGATTGGGGGGGAGGGGGGAGGCTAGGAAGGGATGTGAAGGGTAAACCAAAGGAGGAGGCTGCAATGCTTGGTAAGAAATTTACGCATTATCCTGCCCATGTAATTGTAACCCCTCTGTACAGTATGTTCACAAATAAAATGAAATTAAATTAAAAAAAAGACAAAAATAATTGCAATCCCAGAATAGAAAAATAAAATAAAATAACTAAAAGCAAACTCTTAGACCTGGAGTGACGGAAATGAGAATTCTGGGGTGGGGGGAATTTGTTAAAACTACTTTGGGGGATGAGAAGGTGGCTTAGTGGTAGAGGCTTGTCTAGCATGTATGAAGCTCTGGGTTCGATTTCTCAGTACCACATCAACAGAAAAAGCCAGAGGTGGTGCTTTGGCTTAAGTGGTAGCCTTAAGCAAAAGGAGCTCCAGTGACAGTTCTCAGGCCCTGACTTCAACCCCAGGACTGGCAAAAACAACAACAACAACAATCAAACTACTATCTTCTCTTTACTGACCATATCATTCATATATTTTCATCTTATATAACTTCTTCTCTTCACTTCATATGAAAGCATGTGTGCTCTTTTACTTCATTTTTTTATCCAGGTCACATAGCATTTAAATTTGTTTGCATTTGTCCTACTAATCTATCAGTTTTGTCAGTTTAATTAAGCCCTACGGGGCATCCTAAGAGAGCACATGTCCAGTGTTACCATTCCTACACTGTCATCATTCTTCTTTGTTTGGCTGGGGATGGTGGAGATGTTGCAAGATCCTTATTTGCTTGGAAATATGGACAGTACTTGCATTACTTTCTTTGTGTGTCTGTCCACATTTCTCTGTGACTTTAATTCTTTCTAATTCTGTTTTTTCAGTAAAATCTAGTCTAATCAAATTTGGAAATTGAGACAAATGGCTAAGGATAAAAAAAAATGTGAACATCACATGACTACTCACTTTTGTGGATCCAATCAGGAAACTGATAGAGTGACTTAGAGAACATTTTAAGTTGCAGTAAATTTACAGAATTGCTTACAACCTTCTACCTTTGTGCTGCATGTTACATTTTTTCCCACTCCTGGGGCTTGAACATACTGCTTGGATGCTGTCCTTGAGCTTCTAGCATTCTACATGAGCCGCAGCTTTATTTATGGCTTTTGTGGTAGTTTATAGGAGACAGTCCCCTGATTTTTCCTGACCAGGCTGGCTACCAACTGCAACCTAAGATCTCAGCTTCTTGAGCAGCTAGGTTTTCAGAAATGAGCCACCAGATCCTTTGGCTTGCATGTTGTAATTTTTTATGCTATTCTGGCTTTTTATCCTAGCAAGCTGTAACCCCAGTGGTTATACAAATTGCTATTAAATTCTATATTAATACCATGTGGCTCCTGATAGCTTGAAGAGATTTTGACTGATTAGGTCTTTATCAATCTTTGTTTTATCTATTTATATTTATCATATGCATTGCTCTCTAAAAATGTATAGAATAGTGAGAATGTTTACCTCCAAAACATAGGGTGAAACCAAAACCTCTTTGTGAAAGTAAAAGGAGGCTGAATTTGGGGAAAAGTGATTAAATTATGAGGATTCCAGCTTCATGAATGGAGTTTGTGCTTTAAATAAAGGAAGGAGGTGGTGCACCTCTTTTTACATGGGAAGGAAGATACAGCATTGACCCATTTCCCACATGAGGATGAATGAAGAGGCATCGTCTAAGAAAGAAACAAGGAGCCTGCCCCCAGAGGCCAGATCAGCATTTGATAGCAACTGAGCTATTTGAAACTCTATAATCATAAAAAATACACCTATATTGCTCATAAATAGCCCACATATCTTTTAATTATGCTAACATACAGGAGCTAAGATGAAGAGGTTTAGTTATGATAGTGAAATGTTGAAATATTTGTAGTATGTTATCTATTTAGAAACCTTGAAAAATTACTGACTAACGTAAAGAAAATATGTTTCATGTTTCCATGATCCTCACGTACAGGCCGTTTTTTTTTGCTAATATCTTAATGTTCTTAAGTATATATGAAAGCATATGTGCATATATTTTTATTGATTTTTAGACTGAATCTGAAATTCATTATATTATTGCATTTGTACTTGTACTATCTTCTCTACTTAATCCAAAGATGAGAGCCCTGAATTGGTTGATCTCATCTATAATCCTCACTACTCAGGAGGCTGAGATTTGAAGAATGGTAGTTCAAAACCAGCCACACAGGAAAGTCTATGAGACTTCATTTAGAAAAAATTAAAAAGAGAATAAATTGGTAGAACATCATCCATAAGCAAGGAAGGCCATGTGTGAGCACAGGCCCTGAGATTAAGCCCAGATACAGATACAGGCAAGGGAAGAAAGAAGAAAAAAAGGAGAGAAAGGAAAGAAGGAAGGAAGGAAGGAAGGAAGGAAGGAAGGAAGGAAGGAAGGAAGGAGGGAGGGAGGGAGGGAGGGAGGGAGGGAGGGAGAGATACAGAGAAAAAAGATACAGAGAGAGAGAGAGAGAGAGAGAGAGAGAGAGAGAGAGAGAGAGAGAGAGAACACTGAAGCTATTCCTATAGCCAAAGAAGCAAGAAGCCCTGAGAAAAGAATGGCACTTGTAACAGGAATCACAGAATTCTTACAGTGTCAGGACCTAGATGTTCTTTCTACGGCATTTGTGTGATGCAATAGCCATCATTATCTTCCTGTTATTTGAAAAGGATCCATTTGAAATTGAGGCACAAATCAGAAACTTGGGGATAGAAGATCGCCAATGAGTAGTTGCTTTGTCAGGAAGCCAGTGCAGAAAACAGAGCTGGAGAGGCCTAGTGTACTGATCTCTAATGAAATCATCACGGAGACCAGGATCAGAAACACTGTCATGGGTGTGTTTTGCCCCATGAACCAGCAGAAGAAGCACTAGAAATCTCTAAATCTTTGAATTGTACAGTGGACTTAAAGAAAATAATAAAAAAAGAGAAATAACCATGATGATATCTAAAATAATGACATCTGTGTTTGATTTCAGAATAAAAGTATGTGATTTAAACTAAATAATAGAAGACTTGGAAAGAAAATTAACCATTTCAATAATTAAAAAAGTAGAAACAAACTCAACACCAGGTTAATGAAAAGGAGAAAAATCTAACATTAAGCAATATATTTACTTTGTTTACTAGAGTTTAGTTTTTTTTTAATATCCCAAGGATAAATTAGGATATATGTGAAATATATAATATATATTTATACCTCAATTCTATCATTTTAGTGTGCTATGAATTTTCATTGTAGAACTTATAGATAATATGTGAATTCATTCATGTATACATATACACAAACCAACATATACATTTCAAAGATTCTTCTACATCGGATAAATAGCTCAGAAAAAGAACTCTTCATTGTATTGTTTTAGATGTTTGAATCACTGGTGAATACTGATACAACTCAGAATACATACCTGGTGTAGTCTCAAAGTTTTAGATGTAACTAAAAGGTCAACATTTTAGCTCCCAAAAATGGAAGTGTATTTCTTAGTCCTTTCCAAAGTATACGATTAGAAGAAATGCTGAGAGGCTTAGATTACTGAGAAACTCATTCATTTAAGCTTTGCATGAAATTGTTGCTGCCATATTCATTCTGTACACTTAAAATTGAAATATCATAGAAAATCATCTCAAAAGCAAGCTATATTATATAGAAGAACAAAACTGCAAGACATTAATACATATTAACACATTATTTTTCAGACTCATTTTGCTTATGTCATTATGATGTTGGTTCTGATTAATAAACTATAAAATGGTCTGGATTATTTCTAAATGAGAGCAGAGTTCAGGGAAGCCCTTAGCCACCAAGAAAGAAAGAACGAAGTAAAACTAAACTATCACTGACATTAGTTTTGCCTAGAACTGATTCTATGTAATCAATGCCTTAGGTGTATCATTACCTCAGCATGTATTCATAGACTCATAGATTGGGTATAATAACCTCATAATATTCCAAGATATCTAGATTTGCTGGCAGCCACAGTGATCTGCTTATTTACTTATGAAATCACAAATTATACTGGTTTCAGTGTAGTTTTAGAGAGGTATTGAGTGGGATTGTAGACACATACATACCATCTCTCAGTATTAATATCTTGGTGTGTTCATGTCTTGATTAGGCAAAATAAAGAGTCAAGTAAAATTAAATTTAAAAACCAATGGAATGTACAACACTGAGAGTGAATTCTAATTTAAACTATAGATTTTGATTAACAATGATATGTCAATGCAGATTCAACAAGTTCATTGAATACACCACCCAAATGCATAATAGAAAATATTCTTATGAAAAAATTTTCATGAAGAGTATGCTCTGTACCTCTTGTAAACATATTTTTCTTGTGTGATTATGTAATTTGAAGACATTCTCTTTAGAGGTCTATGATAATTTGTGTGCTTTTAAGTTAGATATTTTAAAATATAATTTAATTGCCATTATTAATCAGGTAATGAGCACATTACTTTTTTGGAAATGTCACCCCTTCCTTCGATTTTCTAAGTTTCTCCCTCCTATCCCTGCAGAGAATTTACATAATGCATTTTCCACATAGTGTATACTGAAGAGTGGTTGCATTTGTTCACGTTTCTTTTCCCGATTTCTGCACCCTCCCATTGTCCCCAATAAAAAGAAAAAAAATCACAACCAACAACAACAAAAACAATAACCCATGTTTCCACTTCTTGTTTGTATGTGAATACCTAGAGTCTTGCAATTTACTTGATAATAAAGTTTACCAGTATATAAATACATAATATACACACAGTTATATATAATATAAATGAATATATTATTAACATACATATTTTTGTGTATTTTATCTATTGTGTATTGATAGAAACACATTTGAACTATATGTTTATAAATAATACTGATACACATTGTATACAATTAAATATACATGTTTCCTTTCTTATGATGGTGCACATTGTATTGTTGAAGTTTACAAAAGTTTGAAAGGGGCACACCTTAAGGAGTAATTTTACTTCAGTTGTTGAATTTTGATATGTTTCTGACTAGACACATATGGTAGATGACTCTGTTACAAACTGGGCAGCTGTGCTGATCCTCAAACACATGCAGCCCTGTAATCCCAACATAAACAGCTGACTTCTGGATGATGTGTTGCAGGTATGTTTTTTATATATGTGTGCAATAAGTGACAGGAGGTATTCAATAATTTATTATAAAATTGTCTTTGTGTTGGATGATTTCACCTACTAAAACACTAATTTATGTATTGTGTGAGCACTTGGGGTTATTCAAGCTAAGTTTTTCATTGAATAATTTAATTTGTGTGTGTGAAAATTACAAAAATCTATACTAATTCCTTATTAGGAAGAAAGCAAGATAAAAAAGAGAAAATATCTGTCATTATTTAAAAGTTGTATTTCTATTATCTGATATCTGTAGTGCAACTGTATTGGATGAACTATCTGATCCTGATGCCATTTTCCTTCATGAAGTCATCCGAATTATATTTTGAGTTGCTTTCATTACTTCAATTCCTATATTTCTCTTAACTTTCTCACTTGAGGAAACCACAAAAACAACAGAAGCCTCTAGTATATACTTATGGGATGACTGGAGCTTCTCTTTCTTTTGAAATGTATTTTTAATGGGTTTTACAAAGACTTGTGATGTGCCTTTTATTAAACTAAGATTTTTTTTCTTTATCTTTTGGTACTGGTACCTGGAGAAACAACTTTAAAATAGTACTAAAAATACTAAAAGATTCTTCCAAAGTTTCAGTATTTTTAAATATCCCCAAATCTCATAAGGCTAAAGATTGTAATGTGAAAAAGAAATCTCTCTCTTCTCCTCAAATTATCCTGAACTATTGGAATATAGAATGCAAATTAATAATTCTGTTTTGTCAAATCGTTTCAATAGGGATACAGGTGGACCCATTGCAACAATGAGATTTGTCGAAAGCGAACTTTACAACTCTGGTGGGAGGGGGTGGGGGGAGCAGGGAGGTTTGGGGGGCAGGGGGAGGATGGGACGGGATGGGAAGGGGAAACAAAGGAAGAGGCTACAATGCTTGATAAATAATGTACTCATTGTCTTGCCCAGGTAATTGTAACCCCTCTGTACATTATTTTCACAATAAAAAAAAGAAAAAAGTTATGTTTTGTTACAGAATAGATTCATTAATTTGGGTGGTGTATGCCATATTTTTGTGTCGTTATAGAGTAGCAGCCAGTGCTTGATGTAGTTAGGAGAGGGTGTGGTTAAGAATAAATTTTATTTTATTGAAAAATTGTGTACTTGATCACCATTGGTTAATATGAAGAACAAGCTATGCTCAAATGATGAAATAATAGCAATATTTTGCCTTGCTCTGCTGTAACTTTTACCTATAATTGATGCATTTAAAATTTGGCCAGTTGATCAACTGGAAAATTAGTGATCAAATATTTTATCAACAATCATTTAAAATATGTGTAACCATGACTTAATTTCTTTAAGATGTAGTTATATACAATTCAGATGCAAAAGTACTCACAATGAGAACTATGCTATGTAAACATGTTCTATGAGCTATGTTGTTCCCTATCCTTATGGTTTGTCCTCCATCTCTATGTAAAAAATCGCTATTTCTTCTATAGTGCTTGCAATGGAGAATAGATGGACTATTTCTCTTAGAAATGACAATGCTGGTTTAAGTGATGTCACAGAGATGATTGCCTCTTTTTTCATACCTTTCTCAGTGTAGAAAATCTACATTATGATTGATCTGAAGTAAGAGAATGTAAGAACTTAGCTTTTCATTTGGTTGTTATTATTTTTTTTTCCAATTCTACCAAATTTTCCCTGAAAGGTGTGATTGTGTAGAAGAAAAAGAGTCCTCAACTTTCATCTACAATTGTCTGGAATTTAGTCTCTGTAGCTCAACCTTTCCCCAATTTCTTGACAATGGAGAGAGAGAAAATGACTGGAAGCCTGACTCTATTAAAGAAGGAAAAATAATTCACAAAACCTGTTAATAATAATGTTAGATAGTTGTGAGCTGCTGCAATATTATTTTGCACCCTAGGACATAGATATCTTGTTTATGTAGAAATGAGTTTTTTGTCTTTTTTTCATGCTGGTCTTTGGGCTTGAACTCAGAGACTAGGTCCTCTCCGAAAGCATTTCTTTTTTGAGTTTGGGACTTGAACTCAGGGCTTGGACACAATCTCTTAGCTTCTTTTTCTCAAGGCTAGCCCTCTACCACTGGAGTCAGAGCATCACCTCCAGCCTTTTCTGTTTATGTTGTACTGAGGAATCGAAACCAGGTCTTCATGCATGGTAGGCGAGCATTCTACCACTAAGCCACATTCTCAGCGCCTACCAAAACATTTTTGCTCAAGGCCAATGCTCTAGCACTTGAACCGCAGCACCAGTTCCGGGTTTATTTGTTTGGTTTTGCTTTGTTTTGTGTGTATTTGATTTATTTCCTGCTTAGGCTTTCTTCTAACTATGATCCACAGACTTCAGGCTAGTGAGTATCTGGTATTCAGTTCATGTAGAGTTTTTAACAGAAGTTAAATGATAAGAAAACTAAAGCATTTGTTAAGGAGAAAACTGTAACACGAAGTGATCTCCAGTTTTGCCATCTACCCACTGGAGCAAATGTAGGGTGTTTCAAATACATTTCTAGACTCTTCCCTCTGTTTGGGAATGTGTGGGGAATTTGCTGATGGCAGATTTCCTTCAGTCATTCCTCTAGGTAAGGCAGTATTCTGGGCTGCATTCTGTTGCCCTGGGCTAAATTTGATCCTCAAATTCTTAAAAAGAAATAATAGTTCGTATACACTGCACCCTGGCCAGTTCACAAACTGCCAAATTAAAAACAAAAGATCATTGAAGATTTGTTGTTGGGGGATTAAATTTTTTGAGTTCCAGTTACATTTTAGATATGAAACCCTTGTCCGTTGTATGGCTAGTAAAGATCTTCTCCCATTCCGTGGGCTTTCTATTGATCTTGCTAGCTATGTCCTTTGCCGTGCAAAAGCTCTGCAACTTCATGCAATCCCATTTGTCCAACATCCCATTTGTTGTGTTTCTGGGTCTCTATTAAGAAAATTTCAGCCTGTGCCAAGGAGAGCTAGGGTTTCTCCTAATGAATCCTGTAATGTTTTCAGAGTGTCTGCTTTGACTCCGAGGTCTTTGGTCCATTTGGAGTTGATTCTGGTGCAGGGTGATATATAAGGATCTAGTTTTAGTTTTCTGCAAGTAGTTAACCAATTTTGCCTGCACCATTTACTGAAGAGGCTGTCTTTCTTCCATTCTATGTTTTTAGCTCCCTTATCGAAGATTAGATGGTTATAGGTCTGTAGGTTCTTTTCTGGGTTTTCAATTCTATTCCATTGGTCCTGAGGTCTGTTCTATGGCTTTGTAGTAGAGTTTGAAATTTGGTATTAATATTCCTCCAGCAGTGTTCTTTCTGTTGAGGATCGTTTTTGCTATTCGGGGTCTTTTATTGTTCCATATGAATTTTTGAATTGCCTCTTTTATTTCCTTGAAGAATGAGATTGGAATTTTGATAGGTATCGCATTGAATTTGTAGCTAGCCTTGGGAAGTATTGCCATTTTCATGATGTTGTTCTTTCCAATCCAGGAGCATGGGAGTTTTTGCCACTTTCTAAGTTCAGATTGATTTCATTTTTCAAGTTTTTGAAGTTTTTATCATAGAGGTGCTTCATTTCTTTGGATAAGTTTATTCCTAGGTTTTTTTGTGGGGCTATTATGAATGGAGTTGCTTTCCTAATTTCAGCCACACTTTTCTCATTGTTGCCATACAGAAAAGCCAACAAATAAGTGAGCTAAGACTTAAAGAAAAACTTCTCTGAAGAGGAAAGAAGGATGGCCAATACACACATGAAGAAATGCTCAACCTCCCTAGCCATAAAAGAAATGCAAATCAAAACGACATTGAGATACCACCTCACTCCAGTTAGAATGGCTAAAATCAAGAACTCTAAAAACAACAGAAGCTGGAGAGGATGTGGACAGAAGGGAATCTTACTGCATTGTTGGTGGGAGTGTAAACTTGTCCAACCACTTTGGAAAGTAGTATGGAGGTTCCTCAAAAGACTTCACATAGACCTGCCCTATGACCCAGCAATCCCACTTTTGGGCATTTACCCAAATGTTCACAAACAAGACCACACTAAAGCTGCCAGCACGACTATGTTTACTGCAGCACTATTTACTATAGCTAAGATCTGGAACCAACCCAGATGCCCCTCAGTAGATGAATGGATCAAGAAAATGTGGTATATATACACAATGGAATTCTATACCTCCATCAGAAAGAATGATATTGCCTCATTTGTTAGGAAATGGAAATACTTGGAAAAAATTATATTAAGTGAAGTAAGCCAGGCCCAAAGAAACATAGGTCCCATGGTTTCCATTATTTCCAATATCTAGTGTATGTCTGAGTCAAGCAGAAAAGTTCAGATAAGGTGATGTTAGGGAAATGAGCCCTAAGATATGTATTCAAATGTTTTTTTTTCTTTCATGAGATTGTTTCTAACACATTTACAAGATTATTTCTTTGTAGCTTTGTATGTCCCTCCCCCACAGTATAACCCCTGCTTTCACTGTATTTGATTTCGGTATGATTTGTGAAGGGCAAGGGGAAAAACAAATTATTTAAATAGGGATAGAGGTGTACTCAATGCAACAATGAGATGTACAGGTCGTTATATCGAAAAATGAACTTTACAACTTTGATGCGATGAGGGGGTAGTGGGAAGGATTGGATGGGGGGGTCGGGGGGGAGGACGGGAAGGGATGGGAAAGGGAAACAAAGGAGGAGGCTACAATGATTGATAAGAAATATACTCATTATCTTGACCATGTAATTGTAACCCCTCTGTACACTATTTTCACAATAAAAAGATAAAATAAAATAAAATAAATAAAAAATAAAAACAAAAGTTCAGGCTTCAAATTGGCACTCTTAACCGTAAAACCATATTGCAACTGAACCTGATTTGCTGTACCCTTCTAAGTGTCCTGAGTCTCTTTGTGTCTGGGTCTGTATATCTCTCTCAAAATTGTGACCTTAGGAGGATGACAAATATAGGTGGCTTTCATCACGTTGTTTTTAGGTCTTGCGATATTTGGACTGAAAATAAACATAAGGATTAATCTCGTTAACCTTACCTCAAAGCTTTACATGTTTAATCCCAATTCTTTTTCTTTTTATAGCCAATCATTTCTACACACATACAATTTAATATTATTAAACTGAATTAAATATAATCCGGTAATGAATTAGCACCAATCCAGTTATTACTATCAATAAGTCCATCATGCAAACTGTTACTCAGCAAGTCTATAGAATGCTAATTTTCAGAACCACATCTATCATTAGAAGATGTGTATATGCAATGGAAGATTTATTAAGTACAGACATCACTTCTATGACATTTGGCATGCTGTTGTGTGTTAAAAATAAGAACATTGTCCTTAGAGTCTCTTGTGAAACACTGAATTTGAGTATTTGTAAATGTGGCATCTTTCTAAGTTATTTACATGTCAAGCTTCTGTTCACTATCATCCATGTCTCCTTTTCAAATTAAGTAGATAAACTTTATTATCATTAGAACACCTTTGTTTTTCCAAGAGGAAGGATTAGGTGAAGTCTCCTTGTAAGTGTAATTATGATTCCACCATGGTCATTATCCTTAATAATCTTTTACACATGCATGCATGTTTGTTTTCTCATTCTGACAAACTGATATCCCCGGAGGATTAATTTATGAAAGGTTAGAGCATGTTTAGTCAATACATTTCTCTCAGGGACAATTTGTTCTTAGTTAAGAGAAGAATAATACAGCTAAAAATCTATTTTTGGTTTATTTTTTGGAATGTTTGTAAAAAATGTCTCTATAGTTGACTGATGTTTGTTCTAGCTCTATTTTTTTCTGTCAGATTGGAAAATCTAATTAGTCATTTGAATTTTACATAATTGTCTTCTGGCAACTCAGTACATGTCTGTCCTTGTCTTCAACGTTGATATCAGCGTATTATGTTCTGATATCCTTAATTAGTCTACCTATATAGATTTAAATGTTTAGCTTACTATCAATAAAAGCTCTATTCATACAATATTTTTGAAGTAGTAGAAAATTTTTCTATTTTAATGATAATTGTCTTAAATATTTACTGACTGTAGTTCCAAAGGGCTATGCTTCAAACTGATTAATTAGATATTTTTTCATGTAACGCTTCACAGCTCAGCTTGCTTTTTTAAATAATTTCTCTTTGTAGTAGTTACTCAAATAAATTAATTCGTAGTGTCTCATATATGGGAAGCACTTTTAATGTATGCTTTAAAAAAACATGGCTACTATATAAACTGAAATATTTGAAGAAATAGGACTGTCACAACATGAAAATAAGGACATTGACATTGCAAGTATAAGAAAGAAAAGAACATAGAATTCCATTATGTATATATACAACATTTTCTTGATCCATTCATCTACTGAAGAGCATCTCGGTTGGTTCCATATCTTAACTATGGTAAATAAAGCTGCAATAAACATAGTTATGCTGGTAACTTTAGTGTGGTCTTGTTTATGATTATTTGGGTAAATGCCCAAAAGTGGGATTGCTGGCTTATAGGGGAGCTCTATGTGGAGTCTATTGAGGACTCCCCATACTGCTTTCCGAAGTGGTTGAACAAGTTTACACTCCCACCAACAATGCAGTAAGGTTCCCTTCTGTCCACATCTCCTCCAGCATCTGTTGTTATTAGAGTTCTTGATTATAGCCATCCTACATGAGATGAGGTGGTATCTCAATGTTGTTTTGATTTGCATTTCTTTTATGGCTAGAGAGGTTGAACATTTCTTCATGTGTCTATTGGCCACCTGTCTTTCCTCTTCAGAGAAGTTTCTCTTTAACTCTTTAGCCCACTTTTTTATTGGGAAGTTGTTTCTTTGAAGATTTGTTTTGGGGGGATTTAATTTTTTAAGTTCCAGGTATATTTTAGATCTGAGACCCTTGTCTGTTGTATGGCTAGTGAAGATGTTCTCCCAATTTCTTAGGAAATGGAAAGACTTGGAAAAAATTATATTAAGTGAAGTAAGCCAGGCCCAAAGAAACATAGGTCCCATGGTTTCCCTTATTTGCAATAACTAGTATATGTCTGAGTCTAGCAGAAAAGGTCAGATAAGTTGATGTTAGGGAAATGAACCCCAAGATAAGATTCAAATGAATTTTGTTTTTTTTTTCTTTCATGCAATTGTTTCTAACATATTTATAAGATGATTTCTATGTTACTTTGTAAATCCCTCCTCCCGTTATAATCCATGCTTTCACTGTATTTGATGTTGGTATAATTTGTGGAGGGGAAGGGAAAAAACAAATCGCTTAACTAGGGATGTAGGTAGACCCATTGCAACAATGAGATACACACGTCGTTATGTGTAAAAACGAACTTTACAACTTTGATGGAGGATGAGGGTAGGATCAGGTGGAGGTGGAAGGGGAGTATGGGAAGGGATGGGAAGGGGAAACAAAGAGGAGGCAACAATGCTTGATGTGAAATGTACTCATTATCTTGCCCATGTAATTGTAACTCCTCTGTACGGTATTCTCACAATAAAAAAGAAAAGAAAACAGAATTACAGCTTGTAAGAGAAAGCTTTTGATTTATTGGAAAGTCAATACTTAAAGAAGTAAGGACAGTGTCATGTTTTAAAAATTCCTAGACATGATTACATGGCTCACTCACTAAGAAAAATAGCATAGAATACACTTAGCTTTGATATAGAATGATACAGCAATTAATATTCTATAAGCAACTAGTATTCTGTAAGCAATTGAATCTGGTCTGAAGGAAGATGCTATTACTTAAAATAATATACTTAGTTGGGTCAACAACACAAAACGTGGACTAAGTCTTTAGAGTAGAGTTTAAAATTTGGTATTGATATTCCACCAGCAGTGTTCTTTCCGTTGAGGAGCGTTTTTGCTATTCAGGGTCTTTTATTGTTCCATATGAATTTTTGGATTGCCTCTTCCATTTCCTTGAAGAATGAGGTTGGAATTTGCTTGGTACTTGCATAAGAACAGACCTCAGGACCAATGGAATAGAATTGAAAACCCAGAAATGAAATTACAGACCTAATGTCAACTAATCTTCGATAAGGGAGCTAAAATAGTAGAATGGAAGAAAGACAGCCTCTTCAGTAAATGGTGCTGGCAAAATTGGTTAACTACTTGTAGAAAACTAAAGCTAGATCCTTATATATCACCCTGCACCAGAATCAACTCCAAATGGATCAAAGACCTCAGAGTCAAAGCAGACACTTTGAAAACATTACAGGATGGCATAGGAGAAACCCTAGGTCTCCTTGGCTCAGGCCGAAATTTTCTGAATAGAGACACGGAAACACAACAAATCAAAGAAAGGTTGGACAAATGGGATTGAATGAAGTTGCAGAGCTTCTGCATGGCAAAGAACATAGCTAGCAAGATCAATAGAAAGCCCACAGATTGGGAGAAGATCTTCACTAGCCATAAAACGGACAAGGGTCTCATATTTAAAATATACTTGGAACTCAAAAAGTTAAATCCCCCAAAAACAAATCCTCAAAAAACAACTGCCAAATAAATAAGTGGGCTAAAGACTTGAAGAGAAACTTCTCTGAAGAGGAATGAAGGATGGCCAATAGACACATGAAGAAATGCTCAACCTCCCTAGCCATAAAAGAAATTAAAACCAAAACAACATTGAGATACCACCTCACCACAATTAGAATGGCTGTAATCAAGAATTCTAACAACAACAGATGCTGGAGGGGATGTGGACAGAAGGGAACCTTACTTCATTGTTGGTGGGAGTGTAAACTTGTTCAACCACTTTGGAAAGCAGTATGGAGGTTCCTGAAAAGACTTCACATAGAGCTCCCCTATGACCCAGCAATCCCACTTTTCGGCATTTACCCAAATGTTTACAAACAAGACCACACTAAAGCTATCAGCACAACTATGTTTATTGCAGCATTATTTACCATAACTAAGATCTGGAACCAACCCAGATGCCCCTCCGTAGATAAATAGACCAAGAAAATGTGGTATATATATACACAATGGAATTCTATGCCTCCATCAGAAAGAATGACATTGCCCCATTTGTTAGGAAATGGAAAAACTTGGAAAAAATTATATTAAGTGAAGTAAGCCAAGCCTAAAGAAACATAGGTCCCATGGTTTCCCTTATTTGCAATATTTAGTATATGTATGAGTCAAGCAGAAAAGGTCAGATAATGTGATGTTAGGAAAATGAACCCTTAGATATGTATTTAAATGTTTTTTACTTTCATGCATTTGTTTCTAACTCATTTATAAAATTATTTTTTATTGCTTTGTATGTCCCTCCCCCACATTATAACCCCTGCTTTCACTATATTTGATGTCGGTATAATTTGTGGAGGAGACGAGGAAAAACAATTCGTCAAGGATACAGGTGGACCCGTTGCAACAATTCGAAGTACAAGTTGTCATATCGAAAACGAACTTTACAACTTTGGTGGGGATGGGAGGGGGGGATTGGGTAGGGGAGGGGGGGGAGCCTGGGAAGAGATGTGAAGGGTAAACAAAGGAGGAGGCTGCAATGCTTGATAAGAAATGTACTCAATATCTTGCCTATGTAGTTGTAACCCTTCTGTACAGTATGTTCACAAAAACTAAAAATTAAAATAAAAAAAAAACTTGGACTAACTGAATCAGTGGAAAATAAGTCATCACGTAAGAACTATAGGAGAGATGCAGCATACAGAAGCAGTTCATTTAGAATAACCAGAAGAGGGACACACACACAGAGAGCTGATCTAAGACGGAGTCTCTGAAGAGATCCTTACGATGAACATTTTGTTTTCATAGTGAGATAGTGGTTTTAGATCCCAAATTCTACATGTCAGTCTTTTCTACAAATAGTACATAGAGGAAGTTAGAATGAATATAGCAATACTTTGATTCAGGAGAGAGGTATTACCCACTGAGCAAAACCATGTGAACCATGATTGTATCCTGCAGAGACCAGGGGTGGATAAACGGAAGTTAAGAAATTCATATCACATTTCCTTGCCCATTTTAGGCTACAAATCTCAGTTAATGGATGGATATTATATTTATCTTTGTTTCTTCAAGTATGTATCAGTTAGGGTTCTCTAGCTAACAACAGCTAGTAGGAGATTATCTATACATAGATGGTCCTTGATATCCAGGGGATATTGGTTCCAGGAAACCCTCTGGATATTAAAATCAATTGCATTATACAACACAGTGATGTATTCCCATATTACTTGTGAACACAGCCCTGCATACTGTAAATAATCTCCATGTTATTTATAATATCTAATAAAGTGCAAATTGTATTCATTGTTATTCTCTATTACTTAGAGATTATTGATAATAATCATGCTTAGTAAAAAATAATTTATTTTATAATTATATTCTATCTGCTCTCAGTTGAATCCATAGATGTAGAACCTATAGAAAAGAGGACTAATTCTATGACTAGTGTGTGAGTGTGTATCTATTTTTTTTTAGTTCTTAAAGTCATATATATGAATGTACATAATCAGCTGATATAAATTGTGCAGTTTGGCCAGTCTTCAATCTGTAGTGCAAGCTGTTTCAAGGCAGAAATTCCTGGCCAGGCACTGATGTTTCATTCTTGACCATAATTCCCTAGGGAAATTTCAGTTTTATAATTAAGACCTATCAACTAAATGGATAAGGTCAGGTTTAAGGACGGTAATCTACTTTACTTAAAGTCAATTGATTGTATGTGTTATACACATCTTTAAAAAAATGCCTTCACATCAGCACCAAGATTAGTAGTGCTTAATTGGACAGTAAGGTAATATTGCTTATGCAAATGGACACATAAAACTCATGCCACTGTTCTTTTCTTACCAAATTGACACCTATACATATATCACCCATACATATCAATGTGATCTGTTTTAGCTTCCTGTCTGCTTGTTTTGGACATAAGCAAATTAATTCAGGTAGATTTATTTTTCTCATGTTTTCACAAGCTTCAGTTCATCATTGAAGGAAGAATGAGGAAGAACAGAGCAGCTTTCATGATATAGGCCTGGAAGCACAGAAAAAGTACATAATATGGAGCCAGGGCAAGATGTGCATAGCCCTGAGAACATGCAGTAGTGAGCCACTTCTAATGGTCCAACATCCAACTCTACACGGCTTCCCAACAGTTTCATCAGGCTACAAACCCATCAAAGCAGTCCTTAGGTGAGAGCCTTTGTCATGTAATTGTCTTTGAATGTGTCTACCCCAAACCACCCAGAATTATTTATCAATCTCCTAGGTGTTCCTCAATCCAATAAATTTGAAAATTAAGACTTCCCACCATACTATCCAAATAAAGGTAATAGGAAAGTCCTACTTCCGCCCAACATATGCCTGTCATACCTATAACTGAAAACTTCTTCACTCTTTTCTTCATGTCTTTTATGAAAGTCATATTTCTTGATAGTTCCATAACTGAAATCACATGGAACAAAATAATCTATTCTAATACCATTTTTGGTTATAAAGTGTTAAGAATGGAAATAAAATAAAATATCAGAATTTCTCTCTCATAAATATGTACATAATCTAAATATATTAAGAAAAATCACTATAACAATTCCAGATATGTATTCATCAAAACTCACAACTAACCACCTGGCTTTAATTACTATTTAGAATTACTTCTTTATTCTTCTAATCATTTCGTATTCACCTTGTCCTCACAAGAACCTCTGATGGTGTACTAGATTTTTTTCTAGTAATGTAATAAAATTCCTAACTAATATGATTAAATTAAGATGAAAAGGTTTTTTAGCACAGAGTTTTGGCTAACTTGTAACATTTCTTGTACATTGTGAAAGCAGTACATGACAGAGCAAGCACACGTCTCTGAATATTAAGAAGCAAAAGAGAGCAAGGAATGGACAAGACAAAATCCCAATGACTGAGAACTTCCCAGTAGGTCCCATTTCTCTAAGATCCCTACAACTGGCAATAGCATCAAAACCTGGAGACCATGTTTTAATACATCAGCCTTCTATTCACTTTTAAAATCCGAAATGTGAAAGCTAGTCATGTTTTCTTTGTTTTGGGGATGATCTTCAATACTGACACATCCGGGTTTATAGTAGTGCCCATAATTATCTTGTCATGTCTTTGATTAAGTAGTCATAATTTTTCCACTGCCTCTAATTACAAGACACTGTGGTATTAAGCAATACCATACTCGATATTCATTGTCACTTTTATGTAGCAATGGTCCAATTTTCTTTTAGTATCAAGGATAACCAAAACCAGTATCATAACTTTGTTCTTCACCAGCTGTAGAGGTAGGAGGTGTTCACATTACACAGAGAAAGGTTTGATTTCTGGTTGAATAGTATTTGTGTCCCCCTGTGAAGCACTCTTAACTTTGGAAATAGAATAAGAGCAGAGCTTAAGGAGGCAACACAGGAAATAAAAATATTATTACTGGAATTAGCTATGATTAACCATGAACAATGCTACTTCCTTTGATCATTGGACCATGGAATCTTGGCTATGAGATAAAGGGCCATACATATGGAATCATTGCAACTTTGAATGGTTTAACATGAGGAAGTCCAAGTTCTCAACTGGGCAGTGCCATGTAGTTGGTTAAGAGGAATCTTAAGTCACCAACTCAATCTAGGACATTCTGAAGGACAATATTGATACAATCTAGATCATACAAGTAAGACACTTGGATAAAATCGAGTAATTCTCTAAAACTGCTTTCTGAAACCAGTTATCTGCTGTGATAACTTCAGTAATTTTCTAAATTTAGTCATTTATATTTTTCTTAGTTTTTACTGAATGTAGTCACAGAATCTTTGTATCAGCGTTGTTACTAAGATTGTCCATTGATAGATGGAACATAATTTAGAACAATGCCAGGGAAATAGAAAGTACTCTTAAGTATCACCATCATGGATGTTAGATCATAAGTTAAGCTCTTTAAATGGCAGAGATGGAAAAATGTTTGTGGTATGGTAGAATCAGAATGCTCTAAAGAGTGAGATGTTTCTTCCTGCCTCTGTTTGTGTGTGTGTGTGTGTGTGTGCATATATATGTATATATGTGCCAGTTCTGGGCTTAAATTGAGGGTCTAGGCACTATCCCAGAGCATTTCGACTAAGACTTGAAAAAAAAGACATTTTTGCTCAAGACGTTAACTCTATGAGCTTCAGCTCAACTTTTGGCTTTCTAGTGCTTGCTTAGAGGTAAGAATCTCGTGGGTTTTGCTACTTGTAATGGCTTAGTCCTTAATCCACATATCTGAATTTCACAAGTAGTTAGGATTATAGATATCAACAACCAGAGCACCACCCATTTTTTCTTCTTTTGTATAGACCTTAATACTTCTCTTTAAGGATCTTAGACAAATAATCACATAAAAGCAAAAAAAAACATTTAAATACATATCTTAGGGTTCATTTCCCTAACATCAACTTATCTGACCTTTTCTGCTTGACTCAGACATATACTAGATATTGCAAATAAGGGAAACCATAGGACGTATGTTTCTTTGGGCCTGGCTTACTTCACTTAATATAATTTTTTCCAAGCCTTTCCATTTACTAACAAATGGGGCAATGTCACCTCCCCCACAATATAATCTCTGCTTTCACTCTATTTGATGTCGGTATAATTTGTGGAAGGGAAGGGAGAAACAAATCATTTAAATAGGGATACAGGTGGACCCATTGCTACAATGAGATGTACAAGTCGTTATGTCGAAAATGAACTTTACAACGTTGATGGGGGGGAGGATTGTGTGGGAGGGTGGGGAGGGAGGATGGGAAGGGATGGGTAGGGGAAAAAAAGGAGGAGGCTACAATGCTTGATAAGAAATGCACTCATTATCTTGCCCATGTAAATGTAACCCCTCTGTAATGTATTTTCACAATAAAAAATAGAAAAAGAAAAAACAAGGAATCTTAGACAAGTGTTTAAAGTCTTCCAAAGTTATTTTCATGATCTGCAAAACAATGTTAGAAATACTCATATACATTATAAACATAGATATACATGTATACACATACATTTATAAATGCAAGAACCAGTGTATCTGAATCTTAAAATTTGTCATAATAGCATTCTAGTATAAAATGATTACACAAAGCCTATTTACTCCATTAACTACCAACAGCATCTATAGCCTGTTGCATTATTCTTTAGAAAAGTAATTACTTTAAGTATACATTGCAACCATGAGTAGTGTAACTTAATTGTCCGATAGTTTCATTAATTCAAAATTTAGCTCATTCATGAATAAAATATTCTCAGGGAAAATGTCAATATACACATGTATATGAAAGTAATACAATGAACTCTAGAATTGCCATTCTACTATAATAAGCCAACCTTGTTAAACTGATATGCTTCTTCTCATGAATAACAACTAGATATTTTCACTTAGGCTGGAGGGTCATATTCAACTTGACAAATTGCTTTGAGAAAATTCCCCTATCAAAGTTATCATGTAAAAATCTTCTTTTTGGAAAGTGGATTAACATGGTATAAATGGCTTTCTTCTCAAGTGTGTGTGATGAGGCTATCAATTTACATTCAGTTTTGAAAGAGAGATTGTAGAGGATCTATTTTCTATGTAGTGAATGGTATAGAAATATACATATTAATTTATGATGCCATCTAGAATACTATATGAATGTGCCTAAAATAGTAATGAGATTTTTGTTACCTCTGTCTATTCTAATGGTATGAAGAATATTGTTACTAGATATTCAGAAATACCACTACACATTGTATTCTAATTTCAACTACTCAATGAATATTTAAAATTGTATCATTTATCTTGTTGTTGAAAGCATAGTGGACTAAGGCCGTGATTTTTGTATCATTGGTCTGGCTTTAAAAAATCATGTTCTGGAGAGAAATTGAGATAACTATCCATTTATGTACATGGGTTATTTCCTGTTATTGACTTATTGTTATGGTAACAATAGAGTATAGAAACAGTTGATTCTATCAAACAGTTGCCAAGTCAGTAATTTTCATATGTCACTACTCCTAAGAAAACTATACTTTTTTCTCCTCTCTTTCTCTCTGTATCTATTTAAGTCTCTGTCTCTCTCTTGAGTCTCAATACTGGGGGTTGGAATCAGGAAGTGACATTGTCCTTGAGCTATTTTTGGTAGTAAACTGCAGAAAAGAGTCTCATAAATTTTCTTGCCTCAGCTGTTTTCAAATAGTGATCCTAAATCTTAGATTCCTGAATAGCTACAATTGCATATGCGGGTCACCAGCACTCAGCTTCTTCAGTATAATAATAATTATTATAATACAGTTATAATAATTGTAACACATATATACTATGATATAATATACCATATGATGTATAATAATAGAATTATAATATAGTATAACTATATTATAATATATAATATAAGGTATATTATATATTGCACATTATATAACATTACATATTGTGTATGATATATAACACATTATATATAACTATACATCATATAATATAATGTATAACAAATGATATCTATTATATATCATACATTATATACAATAGCTAATATTAACATATACTGTTATAGTATATATTATAATATATGCAATATACAATATTATATACAAACATAATATCTTACATACATCATATTATCATTACATAATATATACATTATATAATGTATATAATATACATCATATAAAATGATAATATAATATTTTTTATATATCATTATTATTATGCATGAATTCTTACTAAAAATTGTTAGTGCTGCTACTTGGGCTTGACGTCAGGGCCTTGTACTTTTGCTGGGCTTTTTAGCTTAATATTGGTACTTCATAATTATTATTTGATCCACTGGGGCTGGCTGCAAACTGAGAACTCTGGGATTCTCAGATCTCAGCCTCCTAGTATCTAAACCTACAGTGATTTGTCAGTAGCATCTAGTTTTTTTATTTATTTTCCCTTCTCATTTCATATTCAGACAATGAAAAGGTTTTCTATAAACTTCTATGTCTTTCGTCTCTTGGACCTTTAGTCATGCCTTCAATGTATTCCTTGTGCAACATTTAACTCTGCAGTAATGATTCCATTTTCTTTTATTGTATCATAGAAAATTATGAAGTAGTCCTATAAATGCTCCCAGTCACACATATGTACATGTTTTATGAAATTAAATCATACCAATTACTCATCATTGTAAATTATTTTAGGAAAATGTTTGCCTAAACTAACCACATAATGTTATCATTAGCCAACAAAAATGTCCCCTCCTAATTCAAATAGAAAGGAAAAAAAACCTGGTCATATTAATTTTCTGATTAAATCCACTACTTTTTCTATATATCCTTTTGGAAGAGTTATACATTTGATATTTACCTAGATACCTTGTACAGTCCTAAGGACAGAAAAATAATGGGTTATGTTAAATGTTTCTCATAGTAATTACCACTCATGAAGAGATTATGGGTAAACAGAAGGATAGGGAATACCATTTGTTGCTAAACTACAGCAACATAACACTTTTGAGATTTGGGTTAGAGAAAATAAAAAATGAAGCCACTGGAACTTATAGAAATTGTTAGGATTATGGCAGCCACTAGCAAAGACTGAAAATCAGAGGAAACATTGATAGTATTTATGACGAGCAGTTTCTTGCAATAATTTAGAAGGTCTAGGCTTGCACATAAATTCTTGGGTGCTTCTTAAAGTATGATGAGCCACGTAGCATATTGTTTCTCTTTTATCCAAGAGTTAGATTTAAAGTGCTGATACCAGTGAGGGATTTCAATGTACACTTCCACTCAAACAATAAGTATATAGAATAATCACTGTGCATTGGATGATACATATATATATATATATATATATATATATATATATATATATATATATATCAGTTTTTCCCAAAGGGAAGACAAAATAGAATGCATACAAATTTATATATTGGAATGTAGGACATATTATATTTTTTATGAATTTTTTTATATGGATACAACTAGGACCTAAACATTTTTATGAATGTCATATCTTTTATAAGTTATTTAATTATTTTCAAATATTATTTGTTTATAGAATACATCAACCATATCGATGAGTGAGGAAAAATATATTTGTTATAAAAGTATGTTACCTTATTTGTTATAACATTATTCATAATATTTTTGTGATAAAACATATTATGGAAAAACTATATTAAACAAATATAAATAGATTTATAATATTGATATTGAATCCTAGAAACTATAGAAAGATGAATTAATAATGGGCATGTATACATAAACTATGATGATAGACAATTGCTCATTTCATAGGCTTTATTATATTCTAAAAGTCTTAATTTTTTAGTAAATGAAGACATATACTTTTAACACATCCATTTGAAATAACTTCAAAACCACTAAGAGCAGGATGTTTTTTTTGTCAACTCTATGAGATTAGTTATAGATGCTTCAGATGCTTTATTAAATAAGTTATGGTAATTATTTTATTGCATGGTTTTTGTAGTATTGTAGTTTTTCTACTAAAACTATGTATAATGATGAATTACATATAAAAATACCAGTTAATTTTAATAGATACGTGCAGTAAGCTGTGACTTCTCATAATCAAGGATGGAGAACACTTACAAACTTGTTCGGTGCCCTTTTAAATCCCATAGAAATTAGTACCTCTTTCAAAAGACCCCTAGGAAACAATTCATTAAATAACAGTAAACACAAGTTTTGACTTATAATCTGTGCTATATTGTATCCATAGTTTTTCAAGACAGAGTTATGACTCATATTTATAAATGTTCCTCTTCACTGAATCACAACGATTCTAGCAGATGGTTTTGAATTTCTGTTTGTGTGTGTGTGTGTGTGTGTGTGTGTGTGTGTGAGTATGTATGCATGTGTGTTTGTACATGTGTGGAATGTGTGTGTTAGTGCTGGGTATGTACTTAGGTCCTCATTCTCTCCTTTCAATATTTTTGCTGGAAGATGGACCTCTACCACTTGAGCCACAGCTACATTTAGAGAATTTTCCTTATTAATTGGAGATAAGGCTTTCCTGGTATTTGTCTGACTAGACTGGCTTCAAATCTCAGGCCCTTGAGTAGCTAGGATAAGAGGAGTGAGCCACTGCTGCCTGGCTAGGAGGTTGTGTTTGTTTGGGTTATTTGTTGGATTCTAGGATTTTTTGAATTTCCCTCTTTATTTAATATTGAACAAATCATCTTTTATCAGATTGTGTTTAGTTCTTTTATGTCGTCTCCTTGCAATTCTCTCAGCTGACAGAATAAGGAGGTATATTGCTGCATCCTAAGGAGTATCTATGAACTTATATATCCATTCTGTATTTGCATTAAGCTAAGCAGGAGATTATAACATCTCTGATACCAATCCTCTAGTCTTATATTTCTAGCCATCGCACCTTGTCTGAAAGTTTATATCCAAAAAATGAGAAACAGTTCCCTCTATTCCATTGTTCATTTCTACTTATTCCACATACTGCTATCAGAATGGCTGACCAGAAACTTACTGTATTGATCACCATCCGCTTTATAGTGTCTCTTCAGTTTCCATGTTAATTAACTCTGTGCCTATTTGTTTTTGTTTTCTTTGTTTGTTTGTTTGTTTGTTTGGTCTGTCATGGAGGCTGAACTCTGGGCTTGGGCGTTGTCCCTCAGTTCTTCAGCTCAAGTATAGTGCCCTACTACTTGAGCTACAGCGCCACTTCCAGCTTTTTTCTGCTTATGCGGTGCTGAGGAATCGAACCCTGGGCCTCATGCATGAGAGGCAAGCACTCTACCACTTAGCCAACTTCCCAGTACCCCTATTTTCAATGTTTTTATAAATATGCTAATTCCATACACTTACCACGTAAATGTTTTACAAGTACTTACTCCCAGTATTTGCCTTAGCGTTTCAAATTCTTTTAATTTTATTTTATTGTAAAGATGCTGTACAGAGGGGTTACAGTTACATGAGTAAGTCAATGAGTATATTTCTTGTCGATCCTTGTTACCCCTTCCCTTGTTGTTCTCCCACTATCCATTCCCTCCCCAACCCCTCTCACTCCTCCTCCCACTGCAGTTGTAAAGTTCATTTCCAATATACTGTCTTGTGGGTATCATTGTTGCAATGGGTCATCCTGTTTCCTTGTTTGGGAAGCAATTTTTACACTTATTATTATTTTCAGCTTCAAATATTATATTATGATCTTTTTGTTATATGTATTATTTTGACTAAAATGTAAAAATAAATATGTAAGAATATTTTCTTAGATATTTTAGTATATATTATTTTCTTATTTTTTTTCTATACCTTTCATGGGAATTATTTCAATAAAGTGCAAACTATAAGGTTTTTTGGTGGCAGAAATATAAGAAAATTTATAAAGAAAAAAAGCATCTGAGACCATTCATTTCTTTTGTAAATCAGAAGCTAAGACTACATCTTGAATTTTTATATTCTTACTATAGGCACATTCAAAGTATATACTAATATTAATTTTAAAATGCTTAAAATGTAAGTGTGTATTAATTTTTCTAATTGAGTCAATAAAGTAAACTACTAACTTTAACTGGTATTCAACTAGTTTGAAATACTAATTTTTAACTAGTTTTATATGTTAATACTAATTCACTTTATTGAATCAATTGCATTTGTCAGTGACAATTTCATTTAGAGCTACTTATGATGTCAATTGAGTAATCATACTATTAATTTTGGCATGAATGGTCTCAGAAAATAAATAAATACTTTAAAATTACACACCAAAAGATTTCTTTAACACTGAATAACTGTGTTGCACCTTAACATGTTCATTCTGTCGTTTTTATTCCAGAGTTGTAATCATTTATGTAGAAAACCTCATTATCTTAGTACCTTTAAAATCAGTTCCTAGAACAATCTGCAAGGATTACTGTACCTCACTTTGACTATGTCAGACACCTCTGCGTGTTCCTTCTGCTAGCACAGTGACACACCTTTTATTCTAGAACTGTTCATGTTATAATTTTCCACTTTGTGTATGATTAAGTTTCATGAGCAAGAGAGGAGAGAAACTCTGAGTAAGTCGAGACTTCGACTCGAGACTTCGAGTACAGTGCTTGAGAAGCCTGGAAGAGCTCTCAAGTGTAACAGTCCTGTAACCTTGAGCAGTACTTCTGACATCACAAATGCTCCCCAGGAGGCCTTAAGACAGGGGGTGAGTGGCTATCCCATCCACGAATTGCAGGAAGCAATTGAAGGCTATCCTGAATCTAACACTGGAGAGGTAACTGGCTTCCAGAGTGATTTTTCGTTATGCTTCAATGTTATACATTTCAATTATTCTTGCTCCCTAATACCAACTTCTTCACCCTGTTAAACACACATTTAATAACTGTCCTTTCCTTCTTAACAAGCAATAGAGAGAAAAGAGGTAAAATATTTTCTCAGACGCCACAGAAGCTAAGAGGAATTTGACATGAGGGTGATTTTTTCTAAGTAGTTAAAAAATAGTATTGAATGTTTGATGGTAGAACAGTCCCCAGGAGAAAAGCTGCAAGAGAGAAGTGAAAAGCCGCAAGAAAGCATGAAAAATAATTATATGACAAAAAAATGAGGATGAATGAATGAAAGGACAAATAATTTGTGATTACAGTCAATTTATTGAAGGATGTATGGATTTTGTGATGTATTTATTACCAAAAGCCTTGGAATAAGTATTTGTGAACAACTGGGAAAATATATAACAATACATTTGTTTATTACACTTCTAGGTATAATAACAAAATTAGTGTAATATTAAACTCTTGAATTGTTGTAAGGTTTCCATTTTGACCTAATAAAGGTGATTGAATTTAAACTCTGACATACAACAAATTATGTCATATGTGCCACTAGCATGAAAGTAGACGTTCCTTGCATTCTTTCCAAAATCCTGAGTGGAATCTTAATGAAAAAAGATTATTCTATGAAGTTAGTCAAATACAATCAATCTAAATGTTTGGTTTTGGAGATAACAAATTTGAAAGGTGAATAACAGCATGCTTATATGTTGTGAATAGAGAAGAACATAGATTTTGAAAGATAAAGTTCCTTTTCATATCAAATAGGCAAAAAGGTAGAAAATGTTATGAGTCTTACAGGGAACAATGTTGAATTTTATTCTATTTTGTTATGTTTATTTTTTGTGAACATACTGTACAGAGGGGTTAGAATTACATGGGCAAGATAATGAGTACATTATTTATCAAGCATTGCAGCCTCCTCCCTTGTTTACCCTTCACATCCTTACCCAGCCGTCCCCGCCTCCCCACCCAATCCTCTCACCCCCCCCCCACCCCCCCCCCCCCGCACCAAAGTAATAAAGTTCGTTTTCGACAGGACACCTTGTACTTATTGTTGCAACGGGTCCACCTGTATCCTTAAACGACTGGTTTTTCCCCATCTCCTGCACAAATTAAACCGACATCAAATATATTGAAAGCAGGGGTTATACTGTGGGGGAGGGACATACAAAGCAACAAAGAAGTAATGTTATAAAAGCTTTAGAAAGAAATTCATGAAAGAAAAAAACACTTAAATACATACCTAAGGGTTCATTTTCCTAACATCACATTATTGGACTTTTTCTGTTTGACTCATACATATACTAGATATTGCAAATAAGGGAAACCATGGGACCTATGTTTCTTTGGGTCTGGCTTACTTCACTTAATATAATTTTTTCCAAGCCTTTCCATTTCCTAACAAATGGGGCAATGTCATTCTTTCTGAGGGAGGCATAGAATTCCATTGTGTATATATACCACATTTTCTTGATCCATTCATCTACTGAGGGGCATCTGGGTTGGTTCCAGATCTTAGCTATGGTAAATAAGGCTGCAATAAACATAGTTGTGCTGGGAGATTTAGCGTGGTCTTGTTTGTAAACATTTGGGTAAATGCCCAAAAGTGGGATTGCTGGGTCATAGGGGAGCTCTATGTGGAGTCTTCTGAGGAAGCTCCATACTGCTTTCCAAAGTGGTAAAACAAGTATACACTCCCACCAACAATGAAGTAAGGTTCCCTTCTGTCCACATCCCTTCCAGCATCTGTTGTTATTACAGTTCTTGATTTTTGCCATTCTAACTGGGGTGAGGTGGTATCTCAATGTTATTTTGATTTGCATTTCTTTTATGGCTAGGGAGGTTGAGCATTTCTTCATGTGTCTATTGTCCGTCCTTCTTTCTTCTTCAGAGAAGTTTCTCTTCAAGTCTTTAGCCCACTTATTTATTGGGCAGTTGTTTCTTTGAGGATTTGTTGTTGGGGGATTTAATTTTTTGAATTCCAAGTATATTTTAGATATGAGACCCTTGTCCGTTGTATGGCTAGTGAAGGTATTCTCCCAATCCCTGGGCTTTCTATTGATCTTGCTAGCTATGTCCTTTGCCATGCAGAAGCTCTGCAACTTCATGCAATCCCATTTGTCCAACCATTCTTTGATTTGTTGTGTTTTCGGGTCTCTATTAAAAAAATTTCAGCCTGAGCCAAGGAGACCTAGGGTTTCTCCTACTTCATCCTGTAATATTTTCAGAGTGTCTGCTTTGACTCCGAGGTCTTTGATCCATTTGGAGTTTACTCTGGTGCAGGGTGAAATATAAGGATCTAGCTTTAGTTTTCTACAAGTAGTTAACCAATTTTGCCAGCACTATTTACTGAAGACGCTGTCTTTCTTCCATTCTATGTTTTTAGCTCCCTTATCGAAGATTACATGGCTATAGGTCTCTAGGTTCATTTCTGGGTTTTCAATACTATTCCATTGGTCCTGAGGTCTGTTCTTATGCCAGTACCAAGTTGTTTTGATTACTATGGCTTTATAGGAGAGTTTGAAATTCATCCAGCAGTGTTCTTTCCGTTGAGGAGCTTTTTTGCTATTCGGGGTATTTTATTGTTCCATATGAATTTTTGGATTGCCTCCTCTATTTCCTTGAAGAATGAGGTTGGAATTTTGATAGGTATTGCATTGAATTTGTAGATAGCCTTGGGAAGTATTGCCATTTTCAGGATGTTAATCTTTCCAATCCAGGAGCTTGGGAGTTTTTGCCTTTCTTTAAGTTCTGTTTTCATTTCCTATTTCAAGATTTTAAAGTTTTCATCATAGAAGTCCTTCACGTCTTTGGTGAAGTTAATTCCTAGGTATTTTATTTTTTGTGTGTTTATTACAAATGGAGTTCCTTTCCTAATTTCAGCCACACTTTTCTCATTGTTGGAAGACAGAAAAACCATTGATTTTGGGGGGTTAATTTTATAACCTGCTACTTTGCCAAAGTTTTGAATCAGCTTGAGTAATTTGGGAGTGGAGTCTACAAGATACTTCAAATACAAGATCATGTCATCTTCAAAGAGGGCAGAGTTTTATTTCTTCTTTCCCTAATTGTATCACCTTCATGTCTGGATCTTGTCTTATTGCTGTAGCTAGGCATTCTAATAATAGACTGAAGAGAAGTGGAGAGAGTGGACATCCTTGTCTTGTTCCTGAGTTAAGAGGAAATGGTTTTAGTTTTTCCCCATTAAGTATAACGCTGGCTGTAGGGTTGCCATATACAGCCTTTATTTTATTGAAGAATGTTCCATGGATTCCTAATTTTTCCAAATCCTTCATCATAAAGGGGTGTTAGATCTTGTCGAATGCTTTTTCTGTATCTATTGAGATAACCATGTAGTTCTTATCGTTGCTCCTGTTGATGTGATGAATAATATTGATTGATTTGTGTAAGTTGAACCAGCTTTGCATCCTGAAATGTATCCTGTTTGATTGTGATGTGTGACTTTTTGGCTGAATTGTTGAAGTGGATTGGCCAAAATTTTGTTGAGAACTTTTGCATCAATGCTCATCAAAGAAATGGCTCTATAGTTCTCTTTCTTTGATGAGTCCCTGCCTAGTTTTGGGATGAGGGTTATGATGGCTTAATAGAATATGTTCAGTAGTGAACTTTCTCTTTCAATTTCATTGAAGAGTTGGAGGAGTATTGGTGTGAGCTCTGCTTTGAAGGCCTTGTAGAATTCGTCTGTAAAACCATCTGGTCCTGGACTTTTCTTAGCTGGGATGTCTCTT